>NC_052070.1:71817552-72119208 GCF_015852505.1 Tachyglossus aculeatus
GTGTGCCTCAGTTACCTCATCTGTCAAATGGGGATTAAGACTGTGAACCCCCTGTGGGACAACCTGATCACCTTGTAACCTCCCCAGCACTTAGAACAGTGCTTTGCACATAGTAAGTGCTTAATAAATGCTATCATTATTACTACTATTATTAGTAGTATAAAAGAGAAATGTGCCCGAAGTCTATGGCATTGGGCACCTAACGCATCACAGGGGATATTTACCTTCCGGCTTGTGTTGGTGGTTATGGCCAACCCGTTTGGAAGGAGTCGAGCCATCTTGTGCTTCTTTATCATCTGGACTGAAACCACTGGAATAACAACCTGAATGGAATAAAAGAATACACACTAGACGGGTCAGCCCAAACAGTGCATCTTCGGCCTCCTGCCTGGGCCACCAAGCTAAGTGGATGGGCATCCCTGCTGTCCTCTCCGTTTTGTACCCTCATGGAGTCACCCACACCCCCACCGCCAACCCACCTGGGCCAAAGGGAAGGACCCAAGCAGCAGCATGCACCATCCTACCACCAATTTTAGAACACAGAAAGAGCTGTAGCTGTAGCAGTGACTATGGCTGAGCTTCGCAGAATCAGAAATGCTGCCCCTCTAGCCACAGTACCCTTTGATTTGAACTGAATTGAGAAGCGGCATTGCGTAATGGGTAGAGGAAAGGCTGAGAGTCAAAAGGTCATGAATTCTAATCCCGGCTCCGCCACTTGGTTATATGACCTTGGGCAAGTCACTTCACTTCTCTGTGCCTCAGTTACCTCATCTGTAAAATAGGGATTAAGACTGCAAGTCCTCTGTGGGACAGGTACTGTGTCCAACACACTGCCTAGCATGCAGTAAGCGCTTAGCAAATACCATTATTATTATTACTGCTCCCACTGTACATACCACTGTGCTTGTCTGTTATGTTTCACTAATTTTACTGTCATCTTTCCTTATATGCCTGTCACCAGTCTCCACTCTACTTCCTAGACTGCGGGCCAGGGACAGCCTCGACTTCTCACCCATATATCTTTCCCCAGTGCTTACTACAGTGCACTGCACACACTAGGTGCTTCCTAAATACAATATACCACTATGACTACTCCCCGACACGAGCTGGCAGTGTGCCTGCCCTCTAACAACACAGCAGTTGGAGCTCTATACTTCTGCCCATTTCCAGGGAGGATTGGGGTTAATTACCCAAGACATCTACCTCAGCTCTTCCCCCTCCCCCTTTCATAAAAGTAAAAACTCTAAATCTGAAACTATATCCATCTACAGGTTGAACACCTTCAGTGACAACAAAGTATGTCTCAGGAAAATGCCAGGGTCACTTTTTAAAGGACTCAATGTGGCCTCCTCCTTTATTTTTTCCTGTCCAAAGAGACAGGTTGACAGCGTTCACTTTTAAACATGTCAACTTGTATAGTAAAGAAAAACCAAAATTACTAAGAATTACATGGGGACAAAATGGGCCACCCTACAGTGAGGCTCCTTTTCGCCCTCTCCCAATCCTCTTTCTCCCCCGCCAACTAAACATAGGCACACTGGAGCTCAGTTGTTAAGACACTCTGTACTTTTATTTTAAATTTCTTTCACTGAGAACTTGGTTGAAGCAGAAAATAAGGCAGGAGTCACTTCTCAAAGACAAGGAACTCTTTCTATGAGCTGAGTTGCCCTCAAATTGCAATATTTACAGTACAATAAAACCAAACCACAGGCAGCCTGGTGCAGACAGGAAGCTGCTGATTAATTCTGCAGGGACAGGGTTGTGGTAAGTGGCCACAATTAATTTTTCAAGCTGAAGCTGTCTAGTGCAGCCCAAGGAAAGGACAGACTGACAGTGCCCTACCTTTATGTCTTTCCCAAAGAGGTTGGCATGGAAGCAGAGCCAATTCGAGGAGATGTAGAGCCGCCCTTGAATGAGGATATCTTTTTGAAGCGCACAGGAGCACACTGTGATGAACACAGACAAGAAGGACCCAGCTTTAATGGAAAGGAGGCCCCTCTGCATCTTGGAGTTGGCCCCCATCGATCACCAAGTCTTCCCCAATTAATCCCAACAGCTCAAATCGTAGCAACCCAATAAGAAGTGGTGGGGTGCGTGTGTGTGTGCGCACACATCTTCCACACTTGCCTATTGTACACTGTAATTCAATTATTTATTCAGACTTCACTGTTTTCCTCTCCCTCTTCCCTATTAGAGTACGAGGTTCTCGTGGGAAAGGAATGTGTCTTATGCTTCTGTTGTACATTCGCAAGGGCTGAGTACAGCCCATAAACACCTAGTGGATGCTCAATAAATACATTATTATTTTGGCCAAAGACCCCCAGACTTTTATTACTTTCCCAGTAGGCTGGTAACCAACTTTAAGAAGCTAGCTAGGGACTCTAGCTAACATTCTCTCCACCACGTTCTAGAGTGTCGACAAGATACTAAGTCCTGCACGACACATGCTTTTCTTCACCTCCTCCTTTCCCCTGCTCCAGTCGGCAAATCCTCCAAGGGTCCAGACCAGTTCTATCCAGTTCACCTAATCCAGATGGCTACCCATTTAAGGGGAAATCAACTAACTGCTTTCTGGACCCTCTCTCTGTCTCTTTCCTCTCCATTTTCCTCTTAAACCTCGCTGGATAAATATGTCTCCTTCCTCCCCACTTACCTCTCTTAAAACCTCCCTGGGCTAATAAGGATCCTTTAAAAGGAATTGGAACTCAGAAAAACAATATCCCTTGGATCCCTGAAAATTTTCAAGGAACCACTAGCCCCTGAGGCCCATCGGGTCAGCAAACCCACTGAATGGGAAGTTCTATCTCCCTGACCAGTTCTCTGAGTCACCAGCCAAATAAATATCAGAGTGAAGCCAAAGAGTTGGCTAATATGCCAATTTCATACCTTCCATCATTCCTCAGTTTACACTTAGCTCCCAAACATCTTTCCAGACCTCTATTCCTACAGTCTTCTTCCCATCCTGTACACATTCCTAGAGACTACCCAGGTCCCCAAATATCCCTCCATTCACCAAGCCCCACCAGCAAACTTGTCTGCTTCCCTATCTTTGGAGACTGCTTATAGCCCTCCTCCAAAACGCCAAAACTCCTTGCCTCTTTCTCTACTCTGCTGCCTGTCTTGCTCATACTATTCCAACTCTCTCTAACCTTTCCCCAATTCCTTCTAACCCTTTCCCGACAACACTTTTCTCCCCCTCAACCATCTCATCTGTACTCCTTCCCTAATTAGCTTCTGCACCCCCAACTCTTCTCTTCCTGTATTCCAACTTCCCTATGGCTTTCCATATTACCCTGCATCCTCCATCTCCCTTCACTTCTTCTCTGAAATAACCCTTCAACAGCCCCTCCATCATTCCAAGCCTCCCAGACAGAACACTAGCAGCTAGCTGCCTGGCCAGGGAAGAAATAGTCCATCGTTTTTGTGGTTGGAAGGAAATAAAGCTTTGCCATTTCCAATGAGAGGATAACCATGATCTCAATCCTTGGTACTTTCCTCAAAATAAAATTTTGTTTTTTTTAAGTAAGCCCATGCCATCCCTTCTGCCTGGAGCTCCCTCCTCTTCTTCACATGCCCTCCCCATCTTCAAAACTCTTTGGACATCATCTCTCTCTCAGGAGGCCTTATATCCCCCCAACCAAAGTGCCACTTCCATAATACTTCCACATAACCTCACACATATCCCGCCACACACACCAACAGCACTTATGAACATATCTTTATACTCCATTACTTATAACAGAGCATAATTTATTTTAGTGTTGGTCTCCCACACTAGATGGTAAGATTCTTGAGGGCAGGGATCTGTGTATTAATTCTATTTTACTTTTCTATACACAGTAGGCTTTCAACTGCTGAGAAGCAGCATGTCCTGGCGGATAGTTCTAATCTCAGCTCTGCCACTTGTATGCCGGGCGACCTTGGGAAAGTCATTTCACTTCTCTGTGCCTCAGTTCTCTCATCTCTAAAATGGGGATTAAGATCGTAAACCCCACGTGGGATCTGGACTGCGTCCAACCTGATTAGCTTGTATCTACCACAGTGCTTAGTACAGTGCCTGGAACATGGTAAAGGCTTAACAAATACCACCAAAAATAAATAAGTTAATACTTCTGATTGATACACTGAACTTACCTTTCAAAACTGTTTCATCTATGGGGACATCCTTGAATAGCTTGTGATACTGATTGTTATATTTATTTGGGATCTGTAAAGAAGACAAGATGGTGAGGATGGAGAAGGATCTCCCTATTTAGATCGTGAAGGAGATAGCACCATCCATGGGCAGAGTTACTATACAGTCGCACTCTACAGGCTGTTTCATTTATATTGAAATTGTAGGTTGGCGAGTTGGAGAAATGATATTTTTAAGAAATGTGGGACTTCATTAAAACTCTTTCACTTTGATTCAGGAGGTAAGAAGATCTTGAAAGATGATCCCTAACCTGGAAGTCAGGAATTCCCCTGTTTTCTAACTGACTAACTTCAGGGTTTGACTGAGGATTAAGTAATCAACTGAAAGTTCTAAGCACTTTCAAGACCCTCTGGAAAACATTTACCTAGTTCTATCTCAGAGAATTTCAAACATCCCTGGTCCTTGGGTGGAAGATTTACTGGGGATAAACTGCGCTCCTGGGGGCCCTCTTATTTGAACTGCAAGCAGGAGAGATGAAGAAGGAAACTGTGGCCTTGTAGAAAGAGCACAGGCCAGGGAGCCAGAAGAACTGTGTTCTAATCCTGACTCCACCACTTGTCTGCTGTGTGATCTTGGGCAAGTCACAACTTCTCTATGCCTCAATTTTCTCATCAGAAAAGAATGGAATAAATACCCACATTTCCAGCCCCTGAGTCTGTGAGACTCACATAGGACAAGGACTTGATTATCTTCTACCCACCTCAGTGCTCAGTACAGTGCTTGATACATAGTAAGCACTTAATACTACAATTCTTCTTCTTCTTATTAACTGTAATAATAATAATAATAAAGAAAGAGCAGAAACAGTGCACATAAATGCCTAAAATTTGCCACCTGACTTACCCCTTCTCTGTTGCACTTCTTTTCTTCATCCTTTGAGATCTCTGGCTGATGCATACTGCAAGGAAGAAATTCCATTCAAGGGAAAGAGAATCGATTTCTTCTCTCACTTTCCATCCTCATCCCCAGGAAAGGGTTCAGTCTAGGCAAGTCTGCCGTGCCCAGACTTAATAGAATCATAAAAGATGGTTCTTCCTGGGGAACTAGGTCTTCATTTTAAAGCTTTCACCCCCAGGAGAGATAAGGCTCTAGGCTTAAAGGAAAGAGCACGGGCTTGGGAGTCGGAGGACGTGGTTTCTAATCCTGGCTCCACCACTTGTCTGTGTGACCTTGGGCAATCCACTTAACTTCTCTATGCCTCAGTTACCTCATCTGAAAAATGGGAATGAAGACTGTGAGCTCCATGTGGGACAACCTGATTATCTTGTATTTACCCCAGTGCTTAGAACAGTGCTTGGCACATAGTAAGGAAATACCGTAATTATTATTACTGTAGCAGGTAACTTCAATTTTAGAACCAGGGCCTCTAACACACACTTCTGGGGCCAGGTGAAAGCGCAAACCTTTTTAAGCTCCACCATGACTGTCTTCCTGCTCTAGTGGGGAGGCCAGGAGCAAGAAACATGGTCTTCTAGAATGACCCTGAGCAAGTCTGACTAGTGAATTCCACACAAATCACCTTTGAAGACCTTTCCCAGGCCACGAGGAGAAACCCAAATTTCCCCAATCCTCCCGCCAGCATGTCCATGAGATAGGCATAAAACCTCAGCTTGAAGCAGCATGGTCTAGAGGATAGAGCACAGGCCTGAAAGTCAGAAGGACTTGGGTTCTAATCCTAGCCCCGCCACTTGTCTGCTGTGTTATCCTGGGTAAGTCACTTTACTTCTCTGCAGTTACCTCATCTTCAAAATGGGAATTAAGACTGTGTCCCTATGTGGGACAGAGATTGAGAAGCAGCATGGCTCAGTGGAAAGAGCATGGGCTTGGAAGTCAGAAGTTATGGGTTCTAATCTCTAATCTAAGCTCCACCGCTTGTCAGCTGTGTGACTTTGGGCAAGTCACTTAACTTCTCTGTGCCTCAGTTACCTTGTCTGTAAAATGGGGATTAAGACTATGCATGAGCCCCATGTGGCTACAAGGTGACCTAATCACCTTGTAACCTCCAGCGCTTAGAACAGTGCTTTGCACATAGTAAGTGCTTAACAAATACCACCATTATTATTATTATTATTGTGTCCAATCTGATTAACCGGTATCTACCCCAGGGCTTAGTACAGTGCCCGGCACATAGTAAGTGCTTAACAAATACTTTTTTTTTTTTTAACAGAAAAAGACAAGAAGACAGAAGGGCAGTCAGACACGACAGACTTACGGTTCTGGTTCTTGCCCGCGTGGAAATGGTGGTGAGAGAACGGGGGATCGGTGGAGCTCTGCAAAGGCCATCATCCAGTCGGGGGACTGATCGCCTCCCGCCCCAGCATCAAACAATGTTCTGTACAAAGTGGAAGTAACTCAGCCCCTGCGACCAGCTGAGGCTTAGAAGGGGGAGGGTGATGAAATGCCAACCTTTGCCCTCCCTGGGAGAGGGCAGGCATAAATGGGACACTGTGCTGGGAGTGGGCAGAGCGGGGAAGCATGGGTTAAGGAGGGTAACAGGAGAGGGATTGAGAAACAACGTGGAAGGCAAGGCTACCTGCTCCTCCTAAGGGTCAAGAGGCTTAGGGTTTGGGGGGAGGCTTCGTCAAATCTCTGAATTCCTCAGGAAAATGAGGTGAGTGACGGGGAGGGAGCGGGAGTTCCGCAAACCCTCCAAAGCACTCCTAACCCACGGTACCCTTCTGTGACCTACTCCTGACCCCATACTCCGGAGGAACAAGCAGGGTGGGATGTAAGTGCAGAGAGGGGTCAATCAATCGTATTTATTGAGTGCTGTGTGCAGAGCGCTGTACTAAGCACTTGGGAGAGTGCAGTATAATAATATAACAGACATATTCCCTGCCCACAGCGAGGTGACAGTCGAGAGAAGAAGACAGACACTAATATAAATTATGCCTGTGTACCCAAGTGCTGTGGGGTTGGGAGGGGGGATTCATTCATTCATTCATCAATCGTACTTATTGGGCGCTTACTGTGGGCAGAGCACTGTATGAAGCTCTTGGGAGAGTACAATACAACAATAAACAGTGACATTCCCTGCCCACATCGAGCTCACAATCTAGAGAAGCAACGCGGCTTAGTGGCAAGAGCACAGACTTGGGAGTCAGAGGTCATGGGTCGCTTGTCAGCTGTGAGACTTTGGGAAAGTCACAACTTCTCTGTGCCTCAGTTACCTCATCTGTAAAATGGGGATGAAGACTGTGGGCCCCCCCTTGTATCCTCTCCAATGCTTAGAATAGTGCTTTGCACATAGTAAGCGCTTAACAAATGCCATCATTATTATTAGTAGTAGACACAATCCTGCCCTCAAGGAGCTTCTGGCTAGTCTGGCTCGGTAGGGATGATCTGGAGGTACAGCTGAGCAAACTGGCTGGGAGCGGGGGGCAAGAATCCCCCAAGGAAGACCCCGGCAGGGCTTTTCGGCTGAGGTTTGATGACTGGCAGGGCTGAGGTGGACCCCAGCCCCACCAGTGGGATGCCAGAACTTCAGGCGGGGCAGAGTTGTGCCCCTGGGCAGAGGGCGAGGGGAGGGGGAGAAATGACTGTCACTGACTGGCAGAGCCCAGCCCGGAAACCCCGATGGACAACTAGTAGCCTCACGTAGGTACCCACTCATTTTGGTGCAAGACTGGCCAAACCTCCAAATGATCCCCGTTTCTCATGGAAAAATATCATTTTTCATGGTGTTTATTAAGTTATTTGCCCCACACCTCCAATTGAAAACCATGTATCCCCGTTAATTTTACAAGGGTGTGACCACCAGACAGGGCTGGTGACCTCAACAGTGCTTCGAGGGAAACACTCTTTGTGGGATGCTGACCAAACCCTTTGCCTCGGGCCTGCTGGGGCTCAGCAATCTGGTTCCCCGCCTCCCGGTCCCGGGCAGCAACTGGCCAGGTCGTGGGTTAGCAGGAGGGCAGGAGCCTCACCTCTCATCCAGAGTATCCAAGTTCCGTTCCTTGGGGGAGCCTTCAGGTTTCTCCTGGCTAGGTGTGGAGCTCTTCGGCGAAGCTGCTTTCTCGTGCATTTGCTTGGAGCTGCAAGGAGATCCATGAAAAATATCAAAGGAAGATCCTAAGGTGCCCAAAAGCTAGGGAAGGGATCTAGGGGTCACCGTCCCCCACCTGCAAATGGGACTGCCATCAAAACCAGGTTTTCAGTGCGGTGCCTCTCTGAACGCTCACCCGCCCCACCTCCCTGTCCTCTTCTCTCCCCACAGAATGTATGCATGTAAATATATCCTTACATGCCTCCCAACTCTCTTAGATTCTGCTGTCCCAAGCACTTAGTATAGTGCTTTGCACACAGTAAGCGCTCAATAATAATTATGGTACTCATTAAGAGCTATGTACCAAGCACTGTTCTAAGTGCTGGGGTAGATACAAGTAAATCAGGTTGGACACAGTCCCTGTCCAGTACAGGGTTCACAGTCTTCATCCCCCTTTACCAGATGAGGTAACTGAGGCCCAAAAAGGTTTAAAGATTTGCCTAAGGTCACACAGCAGACAAGCAACAGAGCCAGGATTAGAACTGAGGTCCTTCCGGCTCCCAGGCATGTGTTCTGTCCACTAAGTCATGCTGCTTAGAAGCAGTGTGGCTCAGTGGAAAGAGCCCGGGCTTGGGAGTCAGAGGTCATGGGTTCTAATCCCAACTCCACCACTTGTCAGCTGTGTGACTTTGAGCAAGTCACTTAACTTCTCTGTACCTCAGTTACCTCACCTGTAAAATAGGGATTAAGATTGTGAGCCCCATGTGGGACAACCTGATTACCTTCTTCCTCCCTTCAGAGCCCTACTGAGAGCTCACCTCCTCCAGGAGGCCTTCCCAGACTGAGTCTCCCCTTCCTCTCCCCCTCCCCATCCCCCCCGCCTTACCTCCTTCCCCTCCCCACAACACCTGTATATATGTTTGTTCATATTTATTACTCTATTTGTTTTACTTGTACATATTTACTATTCTATTTATTTTATTTTGTTAATATGCTTTGTTTTGTTTTCTGTCTCCCCCTTCTAGACTGTGAGCCCGCTGTTAGGTAGGGACCGTCTCTATATGTTGCCAACTTGTACTTCTCAAGTGCTTAGTACAATGCTCTGCACACAGTAAGGCTCAATAAATACGATTGAATGAATGAATGAATGAATGAATGACCTTGTATCCCACCCCTAGCACTCAGAACAGTGCTTGGCAAACAGTAAGCACTTCAATACCATTATTATTATTATTAATAATATATCATATTATTATTTAATATATTATATTATTATATATTTATATATTATATTATATTAATATAAAATATATATTTTATATATGATTATATAATATTATTAATAATAATAATAGTAATAATGATAAATCATTGATTGACTGATTGGAGTAAATGAAGCTCACTCATGTGCTTCCCATGCCCACAGCTTAGATTAGAACCCAGATCCTTCTGACTCCCAAGCTTCTGCTCTATCCACCGAGCAACGCTGCTTCTCCCTTTAACATCCTACACCCCCGACTCCCTGGGTTGCTTGTCGGGTGGGAAGGAATTCAGCTCTCCAGGGTGGGTGTGTATCAATGGTTCCCTGTGGGGAAAAAGACCTGCTCCCACACGGCAGGTCTGGGATGGGGAAAAGACAGCAGGGCTTGGGCCCTGGCAGCAAAAACTGTGCCTGAGGCCTGGAGAAACTGTCTCCATTTGCCAGACCTTCTAAGGACAGCCCTGCTCGGTGGCACTTCCTTGCCACAGCGGCATGGGTGGTCTGCTCCGCAAACTCTGTTTCGCTCTTTCTCTCTCTGCTTGGGAGCCCCTGAATGCTAATCAAATTTTGTTGGCAGCAAAGACTGCTGTTGCTTCCTTCCAAAAACCCCCAAACTAGATAGATGAGAAAAAGGTCTGTTTCCAAAACCAAACCCCTCTGGGCACCCTCCTGCTGCCCACTTTCATGGAAGCGCTGTGATTTCTCAGTGTCTCCTGCCTCCTCATTGGTAAGATGGCGGGAGGAAGCGGTGTTTGACGCAGAAGGCTTCTAACCAATCAAGGGTATTTATTGAGCACTTACTGTGTGCAGCACTGGACTAAGTGCTTGGAAGAGCACTGCAGAGTTAATAGCTACATTCCCTGCCCACCACAAGCTTACAGTCTAGAGGGAGTTCAGCATGATAGGTCCGAAAGGAACAATTTCATTTTGTTCAAAGCCGAGATTTTAAAGTAATGCTTCAAAGACTTCAAATCAACTGTTAAAATTCCAGAGATGGGAGCTTAAGCAGCATTTGACAGATGCTTGGGACACCACAACTGCTTTGTTAGTAACTGGTTACTCTACTTCTGACTTCTCTTATTTCTCCAACCGTCAACATTCATCCCCAGGGCCCCCTCAGTTCTGACGGATTTCCTCCTCCACTTCCACTGTCCCCTGAGGGCTAAAAATGGTGCCAAGAGGTCAGGGGGCACTGAGGGATGGGCATTCTTTTCTCCCTGGTCAGAGCTGGGGGTAGTGAAGGGAATGGACAGAGCTGGATAGTACCAGAACTATTCTTAAATTAAAAAAGGAGCACAGTGTGTCTCTTCTTTTCTCTTGCCCTCACCATTTTTTATGGTATTTAAGTGCTTACTATTTGCCAGGTACTGTACTACTTGCTGGGGTAGAATCAAACTCATCAGGCTAGATGCAGTCCATGATTCCTGTGAGGCTCACAGTCTTAATCCCTATTTTACAGATGAGATAACAGGCAGAGAGAAGTGACTTGCTCAAGGCCACATGGCTGACAAGTGGCAGAGCTGGAATTAAAACCCAAATGCTTCTGAGCCTGTGCTCCACCCACTAGGCCACACTGCTTCAACAGCTTCCAGCCCAGTGCTGGGGTGGGGTCACGTAATGGCGTAGTGGATACAGCATGGGCCTGGGCATCAGAGGGACCTGGGTTCTAATCCCAGATCCGCCACTTGTCTGCTGTGTGGCTTTGGGCAAGCCACTTCACGTCTCTGTGCCTCAGTTACCTCAACTGTAAAAGGGGGATGAAGACTGTGAGCCCTGCGTGGGACAGGGACTGTGCCCAACCTGATTTACTTGTATCCACCCCTGAGCTCCGTATAGTGCCCGGCACATAGTAAGTGCTTAACAAATACTGTTAATATCCCCCTGATGCTTAGGACAGTGTCTGGCACATAGTAAGTGTTTAACAAATGCAACAGCTATTGTTATTATTCCACTGCCCCCCAAAAGTGCTCATGCCTCATTTAGAACTAATTCCAGAAATGGAGATCCTTCTCCTCCCTCTCCCTCTTTTGCTAAACTACCTAAATGTGGGCAGGGGGCAAGGACTGCCCATGAAAAAGGAGGAGAGTGGGTATGGGCAAGAGAGCAAGGCAGGCAGGAGAAAGTGGGAACTAGCCAATCCTCCTCTATTCAGCAACTCTTTCCTCAGTCCAATTCCCCTTTGCCCAGGGAACAACAGAGGCCCATAACTTGGCAACAAATTACCAGAATGGCCACTCCCGAGAAATTGGATATTTCTGCGAAATGGAAACAATGCTTGAGCAAATGTGTAATTACAGGAAGACTATAGAGATGGTATACAATGGAAGGCTGCCAATCAACACCTAGTTTATCAACCGTGTGTGTTCACAGAGCACTGTTGTGTAATGAACGCAAACTACTGTACTGTTCTGTGCAAAGAGGCAGAGGTGTGGTTTTCATTTGCAAGGCCACAGAGGTTGTAAACTGCTCTTTACTCAGCTTTCTCAAGGCTGAAACTGAAGCCTTGGGATAGTTTCTCTGTTGCACGGAAGGCAGATGCCAAGACTGTGTTTCAACACGGGGGTCTGATAGGAGTGATTGGGAAGGTTAGAAGGTCAGAGCAGTAGAGCCTTGAAGCACTTATTTCCTGCAGACAGATTGCCAAGTCGAGGACCAGAGACAAATGCATCTGGCCTCTGTAGGGACAGAAGAGGAGCTCTTTCTAAATCATTATATCTTACCCTCACGGAATTTCTACTCCCCAACTGTTTTCAACCTGCTATCCCACTTTATCGGCAGAGCATCCTCAGGAGAGACGACGATTATCTTCATTTTACAGAAGTTCCTCACCTCCTTACCGTCAGCTTTTCAAAGAACTCGTTGGGCTCACACACTCCTATCTTACCTTGCTGATTTCCTACTACAATCCAGCCCACACACTTTGCTCCTCCACCCCAACTTGCTGTCGTCCCTCGACCTCGTTCATCACCACTGGCCGCGTGGCCCACGCCCCCCAGGACTAAAACGTACATCCAACAGTCCACAACTCTCCCCACCTTGGAAACCTTATTAAAATCACGTCTCTTCCAAGAGGCCTTCCCCAGATAAGCCTTTATTTACCCAAATCCCTCTCCCTTCTATGGATCTGTACCCTTGAAGCTCTTTTAAGTCTTTCCTCAGCCCCACAGCACCCATGTACATATCAATTATTGATTATAACATTTGTCTCCCCCTCCAGACTGCAAACTTCTGATGGGCAGGGAATGTGACTATCAACTCTATTGTCCTGAACTCACCCAAGCACAGTACAGTGCTCTGCATACAGAAACTGCTAAATACCAATGACTGATGGCTTGATTGTTGGATGGGCCTGAAGGGGTCTGTGTCCAGAGTCTACAAAAGTGGACACAGAGTAGCTTGTTATGGGCAGGGAATAGGTCTATTATTAATTATAATAATAATAATGATGATAATTATGGTACTTGTTAAGCACTTACTATGTGCCATGCACTGTTTGTAAGCTCTGGAACAGATACAACAGTCAGATTGGCCACAGTCTCTGTCTCACATGGGACTCACATTCTTAATCCCCTTTTCACAGATGACGTAACTGAGGCCCAGAGAAGTGAAGTGACTTACCTAAGGTCAAACAGCAGGCAAGTGGCAGAGCCGGGATTAGAATGGGGAGGCCCGTGGCAACAGACCCACTTGGGCTGTGCTTTGTTGTACTGTATTCATTCATTCATTCAATCGTATTTATTGAGCACTTACTGTGTGCAGAGCACTGTACTAACCACTTGGGAAGTACAAGCTGGCAACATATAGAGACGGTCCCTACCCAACAGCGGGCTCACAGTCTAGAAGAGCGGGCTCACAGCTAGGATTGAGTGGGCAGCCGGGTGGTTTGAGGATCCTCTTCAGGTTGGGTTAAGCAAATCAATCAATCAATCGATCAATTGTATTTATTGAGCGCTTACTGTGTGCAAAGCACTGTATTAAGCGCTTGGGAAGTACAAGTTGGCAACATATAGAGACAGTCCCTACCCAACAGTGGGCTCACGGTCTAAAAGGGGGAGACAGAGAACAAAACCAAACATACTAACAAAATAAAATAAATAGAATAGATATGTACAAGTAAAATAAATAGAGTAATAAATATGTACAGACATATATACATATATACAGGTGCTGTGGGGAAGGGAAGGAGGTAAGATGGGGGGATGGAGAGGGGGACGAGGGGGAGAGGAAGGAAGGGGCTCAGTCTGGGAAGGCCTCCTGGAGGAGGTGAGCTCTCAGTAGGGCCTTGAAGGGAGGAAGACCCAAGCACTCAAAACAGTGATCTGCACACAGTAAGCACTCAAAAAATATGACTGAATTAAAGAGTGGCAGAAAAGCCCTGAGAAGACGGCAAAAGACTAGTCCTTCACTCCGCTGGCATGGGAAATGACAGGGCTCTTTGGACCCTGCAGCACCCTTTTGATTGGAAGCTCTGCTCTAGGCTTCATGGCAATTGCCAGGGTGAATGTCCAGGAATAAACTCATATCTTGTCCTCTGGCCTTCTGACACCCAAAGAGAGAAAGGAGAGAGACACCAAACTCCTGCACCATCCTTTTCCCTACCATTTCCCAGGAGAAGCCTCACTTTCCAGCAGAGTTGGTCACTTTTTGCAGCTGTAGCTGGGGTGGAAGGGATGGCCTGGGAGCATGGCCGGGAGGCTCATAAAAAGTCTATTGCTTTCTAACAGGTCAAATAACTTGACTCATTCCCACAGAGTCCCCACCTGATTGCACCAGCTCTGATACCTGGATTCATTCAAGAGTCATTCAGAAAATGACTCTTTACCTGCTTTCCCACCTCTCCTTAAGGAATTGAATTTATCCTCGGGATAGTAATGGAAAGAGAAGGTCCCTCGATCCACCCTGACTGTCTGGACCCCAACCAAGATTCATGGAAGAGGATAGCAGTGGGCTCAGGTGGGGGCTACCATTTGTTACCAAAATCAAAATTTCAATTCCCATTTCCTCATTCCAGCATGTACCCAAAAGGAACACCCCTTTCCCCTCCTCTTACCTTCCTAATTGTTCTGCCCCAATCCTTGCCAACCCAAACTTCTAAAATACAAATGACATCTCATCCGCTGTGATTTAAGCCTGCTTCCTCCTCTTTTTGGGTTCTCAGCAGAACTAGAAAGCAGATTTTAACCTAGAGGGAAGTCACTAAGTTTTCCCCCAGACTTCTTGTCTTCAGGCTGAATTACCCCAATTCTTTCAACATTTCTTTCACAGGTCTTTTGCCTAGACTGTAAACTCTTTGTGGGCAAGGAGAGTGACTACCAACTTTGTAGTATTTTCCCAAGCACTTAGTACAATGGTCTGCAAACAGTAAGTACTCAATAAATGCCACTGATTATTTCCAGATCTCTCCCCTGTTGAAGCTTTCATCAGATCAGCCTCCTCACTGGTTTAAGGCCTGCGACCTCTCCCTTGTTCAATCTAACTCTGTGTTACCACCTCTCCTCCCAAAACTTTACTTGACACAAGTATCTACACTCCTCAAAAAAAAATCTCTGCTGGCTATCCATCACCCTACACATCATGCTGAAACGTTCACCCCTGTTTTCTAGGGCATCCACCAGCTCTCCCCAACTTCCACACTAGCTCTCTTCACCTGCCACTCTCCACCTCAAGCTCTTCAATCCTCCCAATCCAACCTACTCACTGGACCTTATTCTCATCTCTCCTGCCTCTGTTTGCTTCTGTTGCCCCACCCCCCCCACCCAAATGCACCACTCCCTAACCTTCACCATCTTCAAATCTCTTTTCCTATTTCCTTCAGGAAATCTTCTCTGATTAATTCCTAACATCTCAACTCGTGTCCATTTAACAGCCAGGACTTAGAGACACCCTTGGCACTAGTATATTCAATTATTTAGTCTAGTGTAACAGTGATGATGATGATGATGATGATGATAATCATAATACTATGTTAAGCTTTTACTATGTGCCTACCATCATACTAAGGAATGGCTTAGATTCAAGATAATCAGGTCAAACCTAGTCCCTGTCCTTCATCAATCTGATTTATTTGTGCTTATTGTATGCAGAGCACTGTACTAAGCACTTGGGAGAGTACAACACAACAATATAATCAATCAATCAATCGTATTTATTGAGCGCTTACTGTGTGCAGAGCACTGTACTAAGTGCTTGGGAAGTACAAGTTGGCAACATAGACAGTCCCTACCCAACAGTGGGCTCACAGTCTAACAGACATTTCCTGCGCAAAATTAGCTTACAGTCTAGAGGGGGAGACAGACATTAATATAAAATGAATTACAGATATGTACATAAGTGCTGTGGGGTTGGGGGTGGGGAGGTGAATAAAGGGAGGAAATCAGAGCAATGCAGAAGAAGGAGGGAAAAGAGGAAATGAGGGCTTAGCAGGGAAATCTCTTGGAGAAGATGTGCTTTCAGTAAGGTTTTGAAGGTAGGGAGAGTAATTGTCTAGGGGATATGAAAAGGGAGGATGTTCCAGATCAGCAGCAGGATGTGGGGAGGTCAGCGGCAAGATAGATGAGATCGAGGTACAGAGAGCAGATTGTCATAAGTGTGTGGACTGGGTGGCAGCAGTAGAGTAGTGAGGAGAGGCAGGAGGGGGCAAGGTGACTGAGTGCTTAAAAGCCGACAATGAGTGTCTGTTTGATGCAGAGGTGGTTGGGCAACCACTGAAGGTTCTTGAGAAGTGGACTGACTGTTGCTGTAGAAAAATGATCCCGGCAGCAGAGTGAAGTATGGACTGGAGTGGGTACAGACAGGAGGCAGGGAGGTCACCAAGGATGCTGACAAAGTAATAAAGGCCAGTTAAGATAAAGGCATGGATTGACATGGTAGCAGCAGTTTCGATGAAGAGGAAAGGGCAGATTTTAGCAATGTTGTGAAGGCTGAACCAAAATAATTTGGTGACAGATTGAATATGTGGGTTGAATGAGAGAAAGGAGTCAAGCATAACGCCAAGGTTATGGGCTTGTGAGGCAGGAAGGATGGTGGTGCCATCTATAGTGATGGGAAAGTCAGGAGAAGGAAAGGGTTTGGGTGGGAAGATAAGGAAGTCTGGTTTGGACATATGAAGTTTGAGGTGACAGCAGGGTATCGAAGTACAGATGTCTTGAAGGCAGGAGGAAATGCGAGACTGCAGAGAGAGGGAAAGAGAGATCATGGGTGAGGATGAAGACTTGGGAATCATCTGCATAGACATGGTAATTGAAGCCATGTGAGCAAATGAGTTGTCCGAAGGAGCGGGTGCAGATGGAGAACAGAAGGGGACCCAGAACTGAATCTTGAGGGATACCCACAGTTAGGGGGTGGGGGGCAGAGGAGGAGCCCATAAAAGAAACTGAGAATGTGCAGCCAGAGACATAGGAAGAGAACTAGGAGAGGACAGTGTCAGTGAAACTGAGCTTGAATAATGTTTCCAGGAGAAGGGGGTGGTCAATAGTGTCTACGGCAGCTGAGAGGTCAAAGAGGATTAGGATGGAGTAGAGGCCATTGGATTCGGCAAGAAGGAGATCATTAGAGACCTTTGAGAGGGTGGTTTCTGTGAAGTGAAGGGGATGGAAGCCAGACTGGAGAGGGTCAAAGGGAGAATTGAAGGAGAGGAACTTGAGACAGTGGGTGTAGTCAATTCACTCTAGGAATTTGGAAAGGAATGGTAGGAGGAAGATGGGGCGATAACTGGAGGGAGCCGTGGAGTCGAGGGAGGATTTTTTTTAGGATAGGGGAGACATGAGCATGTTTGAAAGTCAGGGGGAAGAAGCCACTAGAAAGCGAACAGTTGACAATGATGGCCAGGAAGGGAAGAAGGGAGGGGGCAAGTGTTTTGATCAAGTTCACAGTCTAATTGGGAGGGAGAATAGATATTTAATCCCCATTTTAGAGATGAAGAAACAGACAAAGAAAGCTAAATGATTTACACAGCAGGAAAGAGGCAGAGTTGGAATTAGAACCCAGGTTCCCTTACTCCCAGACTGCTCCCATGCTCTTTCCACTAGGCCACGCCATTTCTAAGTAACACTGTTACTTATTTTACACTTCTTCCTCCTAATCCCACTATTGCTGAATAAATTGTATCTTCCTGTAGCCCTCATTACACTGTAAGTTCCTCGACGGCAGGAAACATGGTTTTTGCTTAATTGACCTTCTACTGTCACGTTGTTCCACTCTGTCCAGTTTTAATCCTGTGGTTTAATGTGATATTCACCCACTCCCAAGCCCAAAGCACTTATGTGTACATATTTACATTATATATTATAAATTACATATTTATTCATATTAACATCCATCTCCCCCTCTAAACAGTAAGCTCATTATGGGCAGGGGACGTGCCCGCTAATTCTGCTGTACTGTACTCCCGAGTGCTCAGGACAGTGCTATACACACAGTAGGTGCTCAACATTTACCATTTTCTTAATGGTATTTGTGGAGCACTTACTATGCGCCATGCACTGTTCTATGCGCTGGGATAGAGACAGGCTTAACAGGTTGGACTAAGTCCCTGTCCCTCACAGGGCTCACATAGTCTCGATCCCCATTTTACAGATGGGGGGGAGCTGAGGCACAAAGAAGTGAAGTGACTTTCCCAAGGTCACCCAGCAGACAATTGGCAGAGCTGGGATTAGAACCTAGGTCCCTCTGACTCACAGGCCTGTGCTCTAAGCCACGCTGCTTCTGACTTCCACTTCTCTCTTCTGGACCCTTTTTGAATCTGTCATATTCCTAAAGGTGAGGTGTCTAAACTGGGCTCCCTAAGGGAAGGGACTGTGTGACTCTGGAAAAGTTACTGCACGAAACTCTGGATGCCTTTCCCAGAGACAATTTCTAAAAAAAGACCTGGCCTAAAAGGAAAAAGCACAGGACCGAGAGTCAGAAGACCTCAGTACTAACCCTGGCTTTGCCCCTTGCCTCTTGTGGGACCTTGGGCAAGTCATTTATCCTCTTTGTGCCTCAATTTCCTCATCTGTAAAATGGGCATTAAAATACCTGTTCTCTGATTGATCTGGTTATTTTGTATCAACCCAGCACTTAGCACGGTGCTTGGACAGAGTAAGCCCTTAAAAAATACCACCACTACTACTAATAAAAATAGAAATAATATCTATTAAGAGCTCAATATGTGTCAAGCACTGTTGTAAGCACTGGAATAGATACATAATAATCAAGTTGGACACAGTCCCTGTCCCACTTGGAGCTCACAGTTTAAGTAGAAGGGAGAACAGGTAGTGTGAATCTCTATATAACAGTTAAGGAAACTGAGGCCCAGAGAAATGACTTGCCCATCACAGGCCCATGCTCTTTCCACTAGGTCACACTCCTTGCCTTATCATATAATACTGTAAATATAATTTACATAATAATTATTGTTCTCTGTTCAGATTGGCTTAGTAAGCTTGCAGAAACTTTCATTCAATCATATTTATTGAGCGCTTACTGCGTGCAGAGCACTGTACTAAGCACTTATAATAATAATAATGATAGCATTTGTTAAGCACTTACTATGTGCCAAGCACTGTTCTAAGCACCGGGGTAGATACAAGGTAATCAGTTTGTTCCATGTGATGCTCATAGCCTTAATCCCCACAGAGAAGTTAAGTGACATGCCCAAATTCACACAGCTGGTAAGTGGTGCGGCTGGGATTAGAATCCCAACCTCTGACTCCCAAGTTTGTGCTCTTGCCACTAAGCCACGTATGAGCCCCCAATTCTCAAAGAAATTTGACTGGACTGCAAAGAAATCAGCCTGCAGACAAGTAAAACTTCAATTTAAATTGAAAATGCCCTCCAATTTCCAGCTGCCAATGCTCACTTCCATCAGCAGCAGCATCACTCTCATGGTGCTGAGGGAAGGACAGGTACAAGCTCCGGAACCGGGCTGCCCAACTGGACTTCAGGCATGAGTCTGCCTGAAGGCCGAGAGAGATCACACAATTTCTTGGGGGTGCTTGGATTCTAGGGCCGAAGTCGGCCCAGAAATGAATTCTCGTGAAGATTCAATTGATATACCAGCACCCCACATGACTGGAGGGTTGGGCTGCCTCTAGGCAGGAAAACCCCTCTAAATTGAGGGGGAACACCTGGCCTTGCAAAATAAAAATGTGACAAAGGAGAGTCATTCCTGTAAAATGAGACTATATTGCTACATGGTTCCTGGCAGCAGGGCATTTGACTCCATTTCCTTGACAGTGGAGTTGATTGTTAATGAAGTCTTTTCTGGGTCATTGAACAATTCATATTTTTTCTACTCAGCAGGCATGAAGACAGCTATCATCAGAATGCAAAGCAGTTTATAAGCCGGACTTTAGGAAGCCCAATCAAGAAGTAGTAAAGATACACAAACTCATAAACCAAAAGCCAGAAAGCAGTGAGCCAAACTAAGTGTGTAACTCTGGGCCACTGCACCAGCTGTTCAGAAGAAAGGATTCAATTCTCTCCCACTGTAAAGCTGTGGGAATACAGCCAGAAGGAAATGGTAAGCATCTCTGAACACAGCCCACCCCTTCCTTTCAAAGGACTAATACCTCAGTGACGTGGACACTGTGACCTGCCTCTGTGAGGGAAAACCCCCTCTTCTCATTTCTAAGAAAGCCATGTATCCGCTTCGCAAGTCACTGCCAAGATGGGAATGCACATGGCCTTCCCAAAGCCGTGCCTTCTTAGTACGGGAGGCCAGGGGAAAGAGCACACCGTCAAACTAGACTTTTGAGGCTTGGCCCCAGGTTTGGGGAAGACACGGAATCGTCCAAATTTGCCCAGCTAAGGTGGAGAGCTGGGAAGACTGTCCAAAATGCTTCTCCCTCCCTACGGTGCTTTGGCCAAAGTGAGACGTTGGGAAGATTCCGTCCTGAGATTGAGATGGGTGTCGGGGGGCTGGCATCAGTGTTGAGTGGATATGGATTCTAATCCCAGCTCAGCCACTTGTCTGCTGTGCAACACTGGGCAAGTCACTTCTCTGTACCTCAGTTACCTCATTTGTAAATTGGGCGTTAAGATATGTGGGACAGGGATTGTGTCGAACCTGATTAACCCCAGTGCTAAGACCAGTGCTTGACACATTGTAAGCGCACAACAGGTACCATAATTATTTTTATTATTATTAGTCGGGGGTCGGAGGGTGAGGAGAACAGAAGGGAGGGGGGACGTAAGGCTTCTGGTAGGGTGACCAGCAAAATGTAGCCCCTAGTACAATGCTGCCCCGAAGTCACTGGGAAGATGAGTGCGGGCCAGCATTTGACCCTGTTTCCTCCCAATCCCGGGTGGTATTGCCATTAGGAAACAAATGATTAGTTAAAAGAAGTTTGTTTTCAGATCTTTGGAAGCTACCGGCACCTTCATCATCAATCGTATTTATTGAGTGCTATATGCAGAGCACTGTACTAAGCGCTTGGGAAGTACAAATTGGCAACATATAGAGACAGTCCCTACCCAACAGTGGGCTCACAGTCTAAAAGACTGTGAGCCCACATCAAAAGAGGTGTGCACATCAAAAGAGAAGATATTTTAGGAAGAGTCTTTATCAGCAGCACACACTGGTCCAGTGCAGGGCCATCTCCATTCCAAGAATCCTGGGCAGAGCAGATCAGTTCTCCGAACTCCAAGGGAGCTTGGGTTCCTTCTTAACCGGCCTGAAGGTTCCTTGCTATTTTCTGATTACTTCAGACACCCCCCCACCCCCCAGCCACCTCCCCCTAAAATGACCCACGGCACATCTCTGGACACACCTGAACTCCAAGGATTTGGTCCGAACCACACCGGCCCTGGAAACATTTCAAATCATATCTCTTTCTCCCTCTCTCTCACCCTCCCATACTTGATTCCTAGATAGCTGATTATAATTTTGTAGTGGCTTAGATCCTGCAATAAAGTACAGAATGTACACTAGGAGTTAGTCATGTGGAAAGTGAAATGTTAAGGGGGAGAGAGTTATCTCTGATGTCTTTTCAGGGATAGAAACTGTAAGTTAATGAATCTAACAATTATGGGGCATATACCTTCCCCTGGAGTGGAGCCACTGCTTATGACCAATCCCCAGGTTCAGCCATCCCTGAGGGTTATACACTCTGTAACTGGAGATGGGAAATTAAATAGCAGGGGTCTTGATTCCTCTGGCCCTAATTTCACTGAAATCAATCACATTAAAATTATTTTTTGAGCACCTACTAGGTGCAGAGCCCTGTAGCAAACCCTTGGGAGAGGGCAGTAGAAGTAATGATAATAATAATAATAACAATAATAATGGCTTTTATTGAGTACTTACTATGTGCAAAGCACTGTTCTAAGCACTGGGGAGGTTACAAGGTGATCAAGTTGTCCCACGGGGGGCTCACAGTCTTAATCCCCATTTTACAGATGAGGTAACAGAGGCACAGAGAAGTTAAGTGACTTGCCCTAAGTCACACAGCTGACAATTGGCGGAGCCGGGATTTGAACTCATGACCTCTGACTCCAAAGCCCATGCTCTTTCCACTGAATTATTTGCTGTCCTCGAGGAGCTTATGATTTAGCATTTGTCTTGTCCTCAAGGAATTTTCAATCTAGTACCTGTCCTGCCCTCGAGGAGCTTACAATTCAGGATTTGTCATGCACCGGAAAAGATTCTTCCCCTCCCGTCGCCTTTGCAGCACATCTTTACTAACCTATTCAGTCCTCCAGTGATGCAGCATGCTACACTCTTGCCAAACCTGCATTAAGGAAAATTCAAGGCACAGGATTTATCCACTCTGACTCCACACCATTTCTTCCAACACTGTGGTCTGCGCTCTCCAACAGGCTCACGGTGTTCGACAGAAACTTTGCTGATTCCCTAACGACATCTTAGCTCCAAACCCATGTTATGGCAGAGCTGAGTGAAGCTTGAAGATTTCCACTTTAATGATATGAGACATTGTGCCATATGAAGAGGCCTAATTATTTTTGCTTATCTTGTGGGGGACTTAAATGAGTTTCCCAAACTGAATTTACACTTCAACATACACTCCCCACGGTCTCCGTTTTTTAACTCCTCCTGAAAAGACAGAGTCACACTGATCCTCCCAAACAGGGTTGCCACCTTACAATTTAACTAAAGGGGACAATGTACAATATGGAAGGCTGAGATCAAAGTGGTTTAATAATCATAGTAACCTTGAAGTATCACCATCAAAGAACAGACATCAAGACACAAAAGAGGAAAGGGAAAAGTTGCTCAGGTTTTCACAACTGGATCCCGGCGAGAGAATGCCCAGATGCAATCTTAAATCTTCTTCCATGTAGGCTTCTTTTTGCCTGCCCGGCCAAACTGTCAACAGCTCGTTGGCTGTTCACAGCTCTGTGAAATCTCAATCTGCTGGAAGCCCAGGCCCGCTCCCCCAGAGCAAACGGAGAAACCAGGACAGCCAGCATGACAGGGACAAGAAGTTTCAGGAAGTAAATTAGAAACACAAACTGTATTATCTGAAACCAAAAAAGCACATTTCAAATTGGGCCCCTAGGGTAACCAAGAGAGCAGATCCAGTAATGATTAGAGAATTGGTGAACAATCCCCCCACCCATCACGAATGCTTCCAGCAAGCTCTCACTAAACGGACAATACAAATGCAAGTCATCGTGCCCTGGAAAAAAAGAATAGCAAGGGTCCTCCATAATAGCACCAAATTAGTGACCCAAAGAAACAGGCTTGGTGCCCAGAAATCACAGCCAGGCGTGCTGCTGACATCTCCTTCAGGAGGCCTTCCCCAAATAAGCCCTCATTTCCTCTTCTCCCACTCCTTTCTCCGTCGCCCTTGGACTTGCACCCTTTATTCGCTCCTCCCTCAGCCCCACAGTACTTTTGAATATATCCATAGTTATATTAATGCCTGGCACCCTTTCTACCCTGTAAGCTTGTTGTGGGCAAGAAACAGGTCTACCAACTCCAGTATAAGCCCAAGGGCTTAGCATAGCACTCTGCACACAATAAGTGCTCAATAAATACCACTGGATGATTGATAGATTGCTGACAGTGAAGCATATGGGTTCCTGGCATCAACCCATCAGCCAATGTTCTTTCACAAGTCCCTGGAGCGTAGAGACAGTACATAACGTGCTTTTGGTAGTGTTAGACACAGCACTATATTCATTCATTTATATTTATTGAGTGCTTACTGTGTGCAAAGCACTTTACCAAGCACTTGGGAGAGTACAATATAACAATAAAAAGACATTCCCTGCCCACAACTACCCTACAGTCTAGGAGCACATGATGCTACAATGCTATATGCATTAGGGTAATAAATAACCATTAATGACATTGTTTGGAATCTTTTCTCCACAGGGTGCAATGGCTGAGGGAAATCATGTGCACTGTCCTCCACAAAAAGACAAAAACAAAAACCTAGCTGGGAATTAAAACATGGGCAGAGCTAAATTTAGCTCCAGATTAAAAGATGGTTTAGGCACTAAATCCTATAGACTGGCCTATTTCTTAACAGGGAGAAGAGGAAAAAATCCAAGAGTTTACCCAAAATTCCAGTTCCCTAGCAGGAAGATGAGGTTTTCTAACTTTAAAAGATCAATACTGGGGCAGTTAGGAAGTTCCATCACCAGGAAAGTCAAAGGGAAAAAAAATCACTCAGGTGGCACTCAAAATTCTCAAGTCTTCTAGGTGAAGTTTCCAGACTATTAGGGCTACAAGGGAAATAGTGAATGCAAAGACATAATTCTCACAAGCAAACCTGTGTAAAGGTGAACCCAGAAAAGACAGCCACATCTAATTTCAACCCCACAAGAGATTGTGGATATTGCCCATGCTCTAGAAATGTAAAATAGGAAAGGGAGGAGCACAAAAATCCTGCAAGTTAAGGTGACTTGAATTGCAAATTTATTACTTTACCTTTTCACAATTGCTTGATGCCTTTTTTTATTTAGGTTTATCATTAACAAAACATTTACTAATTTTTGAGCTCCTAATAGTGAGATCATACCAGTGGAATGGGAAAGCTTCTTTGAGAAACAGCAAGGAAAAGTAAACCAATTCCTAACCCATTTCTTTGAAAAGATGCAAGAAATGAACACCTCAAATCAGCTTTGTATCTGACCAAGCACTTAGGATTTCCACATATTCTCTAATTCCTCCCTCCTGTCCCGCTCCCAGCCCTGCAGCTGGCAGACCGAGGAAGGGATTTAAGGCCTATGCTTCAATAGAAAAAGCCTAACCCTCCTCATCATCCTCTTCAACTGATTTATAGCTTCCCAAGCCCAATTCCTTTCACGCATGAAATCCCCAAAATCGATGGGAGTTCTGCAAGAAAGAAGAGATTGGAGGCATGGAGAGGTCCAACCATGACCATATTATCACTGCCTCATGGTTGGGACTAGCATGCCCTGCAACAAGTTCCTTGACTTAAATCTTGTGGCGGACAAAACACCCCAATTTCACTCCTGAGGTTGGGGCACAAGCTTGGCATTCTGTGCCCTTCCTAGACCAATCTTCCCTCCTGTCTCTCCCTAGAACAGCTTTCCACAGCAGGTGGGGGAAGAGGAACTGATCTGTCCTTTATCCCTTAGCCCTGTTCATTCCCGGGAGCAGATCCCTGAGCTGGATTGTAAATTCTCCACTGGACTGTAAATTTTTTTAGGGCAGGGATTATTATTAAGGCATTTGTTAAGCACTTACTATGTGTGAGGCACTGTACTAAGCGCTGGAGTGGATATGAGCAAATTGGGTTGGACACAGTCCCTGTCCCATCTGAGGCGCACAGTCTCAATCCCCATTTTACAGATGAGGTTGCTGAGGCACAGAGAAGTAAAGTGTCTTTCATTCATTCATTCGATCATATTTATTGAGCACTTACTGTGTGCAGAGCACTGTACTAAGCGCTTGGGAAGTACAAGTTGGCAACATAAAGAGACGGTCCCTACCCAACAATGGGCTCACAATCTAGTCTTGCCCAAAGTCATGCAATTGTATTTACTCAGCGCCTACTTGGGGGAAAGCATTTCAAATATTCACTCAATCATATTTATTGACTGCTTACTGTATGCAGACTACTGTACTAAGTGCTTGGGAGAGTACAATATAACAATGAACAGGTTTATTCCCTGCCCACGAGGAGCTAGCGCTTACTAGGGGCAGAGCATTTCATTCATTTTTTCCATTCATTCATTCAATCATATTTAATGAGCAATAACTGTATGCAAAGCATTGTGTTAAGCACTTGGGAGAGAACAATATAACAAATTGGGGGACATGTTGCCCCTGCCCACAAGGAGCTTACAGTGTACGGGGGAGACAGAAATTAAAATAAATTACAGACATGCATATGTGAGCTGAGAGATGGGTGAATAAAGGGTATAAATCCAAGTGCAAGGGCAACGCAGAAGGGAGAGAGACTAAGAAAAATGAGGCTTAAGCGGGGAAGGCCACTTGGAGGAGACATGATTTTAATGTGATTGTACTCTCCCAAGCGGTTAGTACAGTGTTCTGTACGAAGTAGGCATTCAATAAATACACTGATGGATCGGACCTGTTGACCCAAGATCAGAAGCTCCCCTGGCACCATTGTGGCAGACTCCACCCTCCGGATCCCCAGACACATCAGGTGCTTTTTTCCTCCCTCTGTATCATCACGTGTCCAGTCCATCTGAGACCAACAGTGGACTGGCCGTGCCAGAGTCAACATGGCTCATGTTTTGATGGCAGTGGTGTGCCGGCTCAGCCCGGGTGGCAACACCCCCAGGGAGGGCAAGTGGAGACAGTGGGCAGCCTGCCCACTTGGACGCCAAAGGCAAGAGAGGCCTTTGGCTTGGTGGCACAGCGAGGACAACAGAAAGTCACAGATTCTGGGGCTGGGCTGAGGGTCGTGTCCTGTCGGCAAAACTTAAAGCCCCCATTTTGGTGCCCCCTTATAGCCCCCTTCTGACTCCAAGGGGAAGGTGGGCTAGTTTCACCCACTTGGTGCTGAGCCCATAAGGGGATAACCTCCATCGAGTTGGTGCCCCAGCTCTAGAGACCATCTTTCTCCTCAGACTCTGCTTCCTCAGGGTCCTGAGGTGGCACAAAGGCATGGAGCGGGGAGAGAAGACATTCTCGGGAGCCCAAGACAGAGGGAGGCTAGAGGTAAAGGCTTGTGTTCCTGCTGTTCTCTTCCTGTCCCCCAAGCTATGCCACACTCCTATTTAAAATCAAATAAAAATAAAAATCCCATGCAGTTGTGCTGATGTGGATTGATCTATCGTGTCTTAGGACCCAAGAATTTGGAAACAGAGTCATAGTTTACCTAATAAATGCCAAAAAACTGGTCAAAAGCCACAAAAGGCTCTCAATATTCCTCTTCAAATCCATCCTGAAATTCTGAAACAACCAGTTTAGTCAAGGATATTTATTTTGTGAGGTATAACACTGACTCCTTTATCAAAGCCTGGAGGCCCAGGTGCATGATAGTAAAACCGAGCTGTAAAGGTTACCAACATCGAAACAAACCTAACAGGACTCCTGTGTAAAAACTAAAATTTTTTTTAAAAAATGGGGACCAAAAGAGAAACCCCTACTACTTGTAAGTATAATGCTCCTCCAGCTCACAGTACCAGTTCTTTGCTAATTTGTTTTGGGTGTGTTCTTGTTTCAAAAAATGGGCAATAATATTTGCAGGAAAATCATCTTTTTATGGTATTTTTTAAACACTTAGAACTGGCTAGGCACTGTACTAAGCACTGGAGTAGATAGAAGCTTATCAGGTTGGGCACAGGCCCCGTCCCACATAGAGCTCAAAGTCTTAATGCCCATTTTACAGATGAGGTAACTGAGGCACAGAGAAGTTAAGTGACTCGCCAAGGTTACCCAGCAGACAAAATGATGAAACTGAGATTAGAACCCAGGTCCTTCCTCTATCCCCTCATCCACACTGCTTCTCATGGTGTCTCATAGTCTTATTTTGAGGGTTGGATTGACACTGGTTCTACTGAATTTGATCTGTTATTGTCACTCGGGTCTGCCTTCTCTCCTGCTAAATTATTACCTCAATCAACCAATCAATAGTATTTACTGACCACTTATTGCATGCAGTACATTGTACTAATCACTTGGGAGAGTACAATATAACAGAGCTCCCCATGGACCAGCGATCGTGTCAACCTACATCCTATTTTCAGTCAATTGTATTCATTGAGTGCTTACTGTGTGCAGAACACTGTTCTAAGCACTTGGGAGAGAATGACAATATAACAGACACATTCCATGCCCTCAACAAGCTTACAGTCTACAGGGGGAGACAGACTTTAATATAAATGAATATATTACAGATACGTACATAAGTGCTGTGGGCTGACGGAATGAATAAAGGAGGTAAGTCAGGAAGACACAGAAAGGAGTGGAAGAAAATGAAAAGAGGGCTGCGGGAAGGCCTCCTGGAAGAGCTGTGCCTTCAGTAAGGCTTTGAAAGAGGGGAGTGTAATTGTCTGTCGGATATGAGAAGGGAGGGCATTCAGGCCAGAGAAGGGGCACTGTTAGACGCACTAGAAGTTGTAAGATGCATTAGTACAGAACTTGGTACACTGTACATAATTAATAGCCTACTTCAACATTTTCGCTTCTGCTCTAACAGGAATAAATGTGTTTTTGAGTGGAATTGCTAGAAACTACTACATAACAGTTTTAATCTGAAACTCTTGAAACTCTTCCTTCTAAAAATTGAAGACTTCATGGCCCGGTTTCATGGAGAAGTCTGGGACCAGCTTTCATTGCCCTGCCCTGCACAATCCCAACAGCCCCTTCTCTGCTGTCTCTGGAGAAGGGCTAATTCTCTTATTCCAAGGCTAATAATAACAACAACCATGGTATTTGTTAAGCACTTACTATGTGCCTAGCACTGTTCTAAGCACTGGAAAAGGTACACAATCATTAAGTCAGACACAGTCCCTGTCCTATGTAGGGCTCACAATCTAAGTAGGAGGGAGAATAGTTATTAAATCCCCATTTTTGCAGATGAGGTAACTGAGGCACAAAGATACTAAGTCACTTGTCCAAGGACACTCAGCAAGGCACACTGCAAAGCCAGGACTAAAACCCAGGTCCTCTGATTCCCATGTCCATGTTCTTCCTGTTCCTCTAACTTGTCCACCTGTACCTTCTCCAGCATCAACTGCTCCTCCCCTCTGACTAAAAAGGTTCAAGTCTTCCATGATTCTGAAAAAGGCATTGCTTGACTGCAAGCTCATTATGAGCAAGGATTGTTTCTACTAATTCTGTTATATTGTACCTCCCAAGTGCTTAGAACAGTACTGTGCACATAGTAAACACTCACTAAACACGATCGATTGATTGGCCTCACTGCCCCCTTCAGCCATCTTCCCCACTCCGACTGAACTCCCTGAAAGGGCTTGCTGTACCAATCACTCAGCTTTCTTTCACCTCTTCCTAATCCATCACAGTTTGGAGTTTTCCCTCTCTGCTTCACTGAAACAGCTGGTGAAGATCACCGATAACCTAATGCTAAACTTCAACTACCTCCTGAACCTCTCAGCTCTTCTGCCTACCACCCTCTCTTCAAAATGTCTTTAATGACTGTCTCCCCCTCTGACAATAAACATATTATGGGCAGGGAACACGCCCATGTTCTCTGTTACATTGTTATCTACCAAGTACTTAATACAATGCTCTGCACCCAGTAAGCACTCAGTAAATACTTTTGGTTGATCGATGCAAAATGTTTTCAGGTCCCAGTTCACCTCCTTTGCAGCTCCTCTTCCCCCCATGCTTTAATGACAGGCATTAAAAGTCTAGTTTTAAACCTCTGTTCTCTTAGACACAATCTCCTGCTTACATGGTTTCAACTACCACCTCTAGGTGGAAGACTCCCCACAAAAACCTCCATCTCTAGTCCTGGACCCTTCATCTCTCCAAGGTTAGATTTATTTATAGCCCCACGGATATTCCTTCTGCTACCTTAAACTTAACACAGAAAAGCAGCATGGCCTAGCGGAAAAAGCCTGGGCGTCAGAGGACGTGGGTTCTAATCCCACCTCCGCCACTCGACTGCTTATGCAACTTTTAACAAGTCACTTACCTTTTCGGTGCCACAGTTTCCTCAACTGCAAAATGGGGATTCAATTACCTGTTCTCCGTCCTGCTTGGATTGTATGCCCCATGTGGGACAGGGACTACTTAACTTGCATCTAGCCCAGTCCTTAGAATAGTGTTTGACACATAGTAAGCAATTAAATATCATTAAAAAATTATCTTTCTGTCCTCTTAATTTCCCATTCTTAACCTCCTACCGTATAGTAATCCACTGACATTATTTACTGAGGGCTTTCTGTGTTCAGAGCTCTGTTCTAAGTGCTTGGGACAGTACAAAACAACCGAGTTGGTAGACATTCCCTGCCTACAAGGAGTTTACTAATTTTGGATCTTTGACTCTCATGTGTCTGGACTAATGCCCAGGGCTTCAACTTTACAAGAGACTTGGCCTGCCCTGTGCTTCCTCTTGACCTATGGTGTTAAGACTCTTGTGCCTGGATCTTAAAAAGGATATTGCCCTATTAAATGAAGGGAATGGGCATCCTCTCAGGCTGAGGAACCTTGTGACTCTTGGTTGGTAGGGCAGTAAGCTGATTATGAATAGAAAGGGGAAAAGTGCGTCCATTATTTAAGCCACATAGAGGTGACACTTGTGAGGGGCCCACTTATGTTTGCACATGGGATGATTTCCCCCTGCAGGAAGTCACTGGCTGAAGGGGAAATCCCTACCACCCCTCTTCCTCCCCCATTCCCTGCCAGGCAGCTGTTTCGGGAAGGGCAAGCCACTGGGTGAAGCATGGAGAAGGAGCTGAGGAGGGGAGGCGTGTCACAGCAGGGGTCCTTCTGACTCCTGAGGCTCCGCACAGCTCTGCACATCTGTCACCTCTCAGGCTCGTGGCCCTGGATTGATGTCATCGAGGATCGAGACTGGAATCTCCTAGTGGGCAGGGAATATGTCTACCAACTCAGAAATATATACACAAATATACATTAAACATCTATATATAGATATAGGTATACATTTTTATATAGCCCAATCTATGTATATTTAACGGTACTTATTAAGCTCTTACTATGTGCCAGGCACTATACTAAGCACTGGGGTAGATACAAGTTAATCAGGTGGGACCAGTCCCTGTCTCACATGGGGCTTACAGTGTTAATTCCCATTTTGCAAATGAGGTGACAGGCACAGAGAAGTGAAGTGACGTGCCCAAGATCACACAGCAGACAAGTGGCAGAGTTGGGATTAGAATCCAGGTCATTCTGGCTCCCAGGCCTGTGCTCTATCCACTAGCTCACACTGTACTCTCCCAAGGATTTAATATAATGTGGATAGAACAAGGGCCTGAGAGTCAGAAGATCATGGGTTCAAATTCTGGCTCCACTGCATCTGCTGTGTGACCTTGAGAAAGCCGTCTCTGGGCCTAAGTGACCTCATCTGCACAATGGGGATTGAGAATGTGAGGTCCATGCGGGACAGGGACTGTGTCTAACTTGAATGACTTGTATCTACCCCAGTGTTCAGCATATAGTAAGCACTTAAGTACCATAATTATTACTATTATTAATTATTATACAAGGTTAGTGCTCAACACATATAAATGAATGACTGAGGATCATGTGAGGGGAGTCCCACTGGCCAGTCCAGCCCAGGGCCCTGACTCTTCTTAATGCGATCCTGTTTGTTTCCAAATATATGATACAATCTATCACCAAGTCCGGGTCACCCTTTCTCAATAATATTTCCCAGATCCTCTTGACCCTCTCCTTTACCACCTCTGCCCCAGAATAAAGTGAAAATCACCTGCTGTGCGGATTACTTCAACAACCTCCTTGTTGGCCTCTACTGCCTCAAACCTCTTCCTGTCCAATCCTCTAAAGCTACAACAAGGATTATCTTCTGGAAATCTGACCTGGTCACCTGTCTTGAAATCCTAGAGACTCCCTGTTCCTGCTTAGATTAAATAAATGCAAGCTCCTTACCATGCACTTCAGGCCCTCCTCCAAACCTCTCTGCCCTGAATTACTCTCTTCACTTCAGCTAAGGAAATGTGTTTGCCTTACCCCCATACAATTTCCACAGCCCCAAGGTCCCAAGAGTACTATTTCCCCTCAGCGTTTTGACCAAATCACATCACTTCTTTCCTTCAACACACTACTGAGAAATCTCCTCTGCAAAGCCCTCAGAGGTTACTGTAGCTGGAATGACTATGCCCAGGGTTAACTCAATCAATGGTATTTATTGAGCACTTACTATATCCAAAGCACTGTTCTAAGCACTTGAGAGAGCACAATACAATAGAATTAGCAGACATGTTCCCTGCCCATAATGAGCCTACAGTCTGGAGGGGGACAGTCTGGAGGGGAATGTCAGTACTTAGGTCTGTAAGGAATGGGTGTTTCTGTGCCTCGCATTTTCATGCTCACCGAATTTTCTGTATTTTTTTTTGGTTGCCTCAGATTGTAAACTCTTTGAGAGCGAGGCCATCATCTTCCTTTAAATCCCCAGCTGCCTAGGACAGTACTGTGTAGATACTAGTTGACGATGAAACTGATCTGATTTTTAAAAATTCACCCATCACCTGGGTTTCCGGTAGAACCAGAGGAGGGGATGGAGGAGAGGGCGGGATGGAGGAGAGGGCAGAACAGAGAGGCAAGGGAAGGACTCAGAAGAAGGGAGGAGAAAATCAGGTGATAGTTCTGGGTCCCACAGTTTGTGGGGACAGCCCACAACCCGCAGGCAGTGTTTTTCCGGGGCCTAGGAATGTTTGCTATGTAAATCCAGATAAAGACCGGAGCACAGTGCCAGACCTCCTCAGCCCCAGAGCAGCACTGCCCACTAGCTCCACAGACCAACCCTCCTCCTCCTCCCCCCACTGCTGCAGGGATCACTTGTCAGATCAGCGCTGGAGCACTTTTCTGGAATTGGTCTAGACCCAGCGGCAGGGCTGTTGGTGGGGTGGGGGGTGTCAGACACCCCCCACCCAGCACTGAACCGGCTCTGGCTCTGTTTTTTTTTTTTTAAGCATTTTCTATATACTAGGCACTGTACTAGTAGATACAAGCTAATCAGGTTGTTCACAGTCCCTGTCCCACATAGGGCTTGCAATTTTAATTTCTACTTGACAGATGAGGGAACTGAGGTACAGAGAAGAGAAGTGACTGGCCCAAGGTCACAAAGCAAACAAGTGGCAGAGCCGGGATTAGCGCCCAGGTCCTTCTGACTTCCAGGACGGTGCTCTATGACCTTTGTGTGTGGAGGACTGGGCCTTCCCTTGCCAATTATGCAAGCCCCCCCAGACCACCCAGGGAGAGTCTAAATAATAACTGTGGTATTTATTTAACTGTGGTAGTCACTTCGAGACTGTGAGCCCGCCTTGTAGACTGTTAGCCCGCTGTTGGGTAGGGACCGTCTCTATATGTTGCCAACTTGTACTTCCCAAGCGCTTAGTACAGTGCTCTGCACACAGTAAGCACTCAATAAATACGATTGAATGAATTTATTAAACACTTCCTATGTGTCAGGCACTCTACTAAGCACTGTGGCAGATATAAACTAATCAGCTTGGCCATAGTCCCTATCCCATAGGGGCTCGCAGTCTTAATCCCCATTTTACAGATGAGGGAACTGAGGCACAAAGAAGGAAAGTAGTTCACCCAAGTTCGCACAGCAGACAAATGGCGGAGCCAGGATTATAACCCAAGTCCTTCTAACTCTCAGGCCCATGCTCTAACTACCTGGGCACTTCTCATCTTGCTGGTGCAGAAAGAGAGGAAGTATTCTATTTAAGCACTAGGTGAGAGTCATGCAAGCGCCTCAGCAAAAGGGATGGCTTCTCAACTGTTTGGGGAGTCCACCTATACTGCTCTGGTGAAATAGACTTCGCAGAAAAGAGACTCCTTGGCACTGTGAAACTGACCCCGTCTCTTGCAGCTGATGCTGACTGTCAAAGGCCTGCTGAAAAGGCAAGCAGCACAGCCTGGTGGAAAGAACACAAAACTGGGAGTCAGGAGACCTGGGCTCTAATCCCAGCTCTGCCACTTGCCTGTTGGGCAAGTCACTTGACTTCTCTCCACCTCAGTTTCTTCATCTGTAAAATGGAGAATTTAAAAACCTGGTCTCCCTCCTCCTTGGACTGTGGGAGTCCCATGTGGGCCAGAGACTGTCATCTGATGACACCCAAACGCTCAGAACCATGCATGGTACATAATAATCTTCCACTATTACTATTACTATTATTATTATTAACTCTGAACCAGACATTGGTTTTACTGAGAAGAGTCAAAGTCATCCATCATAATCTTACTTTCATTTCATTTTTGTTTGTTAAATTGATATTGTAGGCCTGCATCGCTGCTTAAACGTTAACCGCAGCACTTTCCAGTTAGGAAGCAAGCACCAGGATGGCTTATAAAGAGGCTCCTGCTCGGAATGCCTCCCTCGCACACACAGCTGTTGATAACCTATAGCTCTTGCCCCCCTACCCCCAACCTCCTCAAACCAGAGGTGAGAAGTTTCTTCTCACTTATCGTTAGCACTCGCCACAGTTCTCCTGCAGAGAAACAGTGCACGCGAGAGAGGTAGCAGGATGAAGTTCCTTTTGAGAGCAAGAACATTCCTGCTGGAAAGTATTTTTAGTAGCTTAATCCTTCAATCACTTTAAATCACATGGATCGCATAATATGCTTGGGCAGCCAGGTTATTCCTCTCTCACACCCACCCTCGCCGGACTCTACAGCCGACGTTTAATTTAGTGAAATTTCCACACTCGTGAACTCCTAAGAGGCCTGCAGAACCCCGCTTCAAAAAGGTCTTACCTGGCCCGATCACGACTCTATCCGTCCAACCACCCATCCATCGGCTCCTTGCGGGAGGCGGATCCCGGGGCTCAGGGGGTCTCTTCCCTTCCCGGAACGAGACCCGTCAGACAGAGTTGTTTCAGAGGGGGCTCAGGCAGCCTAGTACCTGGTTTCCAGAACTAAACTCGGCGAAGCCAAACAGGAGCAGTGGACCTTGTACAGGTTCGGCTCCCACACTCAAGCTGGGCAATGTACAACTTACTCCACCCCCCACCCCATGTGGGAGCCAGCTGGCCACACCCCCGGGCAGCCCTAAGGGCCTTTCATTTATAAGAGGCTTGAGCCAGAGCACCACCCAGTCCCAAAGGGGTCACAGACAAGGAGAACTTTGCTGCGCATCACCTCCTTATCCTGTTCCCTCCCCTTCCAAATTAGGATTCATTCTATCGTATTGAGTGCTTACTGTACGCCGAGCACTGTACTAAGAGCTTGGGCGAGTACAGAGAAGAGAAGCAGCATGGCCTAATGGATAGAGCACAGGCCTGGGTTCTTATCCCGGCTCTGCCACTTGTCTGCTGTGTGACCTTGGGCAGGTCACTTCACTTCTCTGTGCCTCGGTGCCCTCCCCTGTAAAACGGTGATTAAGACTGTGAATCCCATGTGGGACAGGGGCTGTATCCAACCCAATTACCTTGTATCTACCCCAGTGTTGGAACACGTAGTAAGTGCTTAACAAATACCATAATTATTATTATTACTAATATGGGAGAGTTGAGCACTTAGAACAGCACCTGGCACACAGTAAGTGCTTAACAGATAGCGGAATTATTATTACAATATAACAATAAGCAGACTGTCAATAACGAGTATACAGTTTGGGAATTCTACAAGGGTCAAAAATCAGGGAGCCTGACCTGACCCAGACATAGCTGGGTACAGTCTACATTGGACCTAATACCTGATCAGGCCTGAGGTCATTTTGCAGAAGGGGGTGGACCAATTCTAACACATGGTGCATCTCTGATGCAAAGTTTATCTTGAGGGCTGCTGGAACATGCCATCCCTTAACAGTGAAAAGGACTCCACCTCACGCATCTTGCATCACCCAGAGGTGTTGGTATCAACCCTTCTAGACTCACTGTGGGCAGGGAATGTGTCTGTTTATTGGTTTTTGTACTCTCTCAAGTGCTTAGTACAGTGCACTGCACACAGTAAGTGCTCAATAAATATGATTGATTGAATGAATGAAGAAAGCTTTAAGGCAAGGGTGAGGTCCACCCTGCCCCAGCCCAGGTCATTTTGCTGGGGGTCCATAAACTCAATCTCCCTCTTCCCGCATAAAATGTATCCTCAAAAAAAAAAAAACCTAAAAGTAGAGGGCATTTTTCTAAGCACTTGATCACTGGTTTCTGCGCATCCCTGCCCTCTCAAAGGTCACCAATGACCTCCTGCTTGCCAAATCCAACAGCTCATACTCTATCCTAATCCTCCTCGACCTCTCAGCTGCCTTCAACACTGTGGACCACCCCCTTCTCCTCAACACGCTATCCAACCTTGGCTTCAGACTCCGTCCTCTCCTGGTTCTCCTCTTATCTCTCTGGTGATTCATTCTCAGTCTCTTTTGCAGGCTCCTCCTCCCCCTCCCATCCCCTTACTGTGGGGGTTCCTCAAGGTTCAGTTCTTGGTCCCCTTCTGTTCTCGATCTACACTCACTCCCTTGGTGACCTCATTCGCTCCAACGGCTTCAACTATCATCTCTACGCTGATGACACCCAGATCTACATCTCTGCCCCTGCTCTCTCCCCCTCCCTCTAGGCTCACGTCTCCTCCTGCCTTCAGGACATCTACATCTGGATGTCTGCCCGCCACCTAAAACTCAACATGTCCAAGACTGAACTCCTTGTCTTCCCTCCCAAACCCTGCCCTCTCCCTGACTTTCCCATCACTGTTGACGGCACTACCATCCTTCCAGTCTCACAGGCCCACAAACTTGGTGTCATCCTCGACTCCGTTATCTCGTTCACCCCTCACATCCAAGCCATCACCAAAACCTGCCGGTCTCAGCTCCGCAACATTGCCAAGATCCGCCCTTTCCTCTCCATCCAAACCGCTACCCTGCTCGTTCAAGCTCTCATCCTATCCCGTCGGGACTACTGCATCAGCCTCCTCTCTGATCTCCCATCCTCGTGTCTTTCCCCACTTCAATCCATACTTCGTGCCACTGCCTGGATTGTCTTTGTCCAGAAACGCTCTGGGCATGTTATTCCCCTCCTCAAAAATCTCCAGTGGCTACCAATCAATCTGCGCATCAGGCAGAAACTCCTAACCCTGGGCTTCAAGGCTGTCCATCACCTCGCCCCCTCCTACCTCACCTCCCTTCTCTCCTCCTACAGCCCAGCCCGCACCCTCAGCTCCTCTGCCGCTAATCTCCTCACCGTGCCTCATTCTTGCCTGTCCCGCCATCGACCCCCGGCCCACGTCATCCCCCGGGCCTGGAATGCCCTCCCTCTGCCCATCCGCCAAGCTAGCTCTCTTCCTCCCTTCAAGGCCCTACTGAGAGCTCACCTCCTCCAGGAGGCCTTCCCAGACTGAGCCCCTTCCTTCCGCTCCCCCTCGTCCCCCCTCCATCCCCCCCATCTTACCTCCTTCCCTTCCCCACAGCACCTGTATATATGTTTGTACATATTTATTACTCTATTTATTTGTTTATTTTACTTGTACATATCTATTCTATTTATTTTATTTTGTTAGTATGTTTGGTTTTGTTCTCTATCTCCCCCTTTTAGACTGTGAGCCCACTGTTGGGTAGGGACTGTCTCTATATGTTGCCAAGTTGTACTTCCCAAGCACTTAGTACAGTGCTCTGCACATAGTAAGTGCTCAATAAATACGATTGATGATGATGATGATAGAGAACCAAACAAGAGGAGTTGAGATTTATCTACAGTAAGATAGTACTCAACTGGGCAGAAAGAACACCACCACCAAACAACAAATTGCCTACAGGGCCAAATCACTTGTTATCCAGTGGGCTGTACCATCTCTGATGGTATCATCAAAGGATGCCCTGGGGAATACTATGATTTGTATTCAGTTTACTGCTACAACCATGAGGATGGATGCCCCTTCTATCCCCCTCTAACTTTTCACACATCCATCTATTGCCCAGAAAATCTTTCTAGAACCTTCTTGAATTTTCAAACTTTTTCTTCTAGTACCCACGGTAGTCAGTCAGTCAGTCAATCGTAAGTACTTCAAACAGGATGGTGTAGTGAATACAGTATGGGCTTGGGAGTCAGAAGGTCACTGGGTTCTAATCCCAGCACCACCACTTGACTGCTGGGTGACCTTGGGCAAGTCACTGAACTTCTCTGGGACTCACTCACCTCACCTGTAAGATGGGGATTGTGAGCCCTACGTGGGACAGGGACTGTGTCCAACCTGATTTGTTTGTATCCACCCCAGCACTTAGTACAGTGCCCGGCACATGGTAAGCGCTTAATTATCATAATTATTATTATTGAATGCTTACTGTGTGCAGAGCACTATACTAACCATTTGAGAGAATGCAATAACAGACACATTCCCTGCCCACAATGACCTTACAGTCTACAGTGGGATAAATAAGAGACATGTGTACATAAGTGCTGTGGGGCTGGAGGGGAAGGGGGAGAGGGGAAGAGCAGAGAATGAATAAAGGGACCAAGTCACCGGGATGCAGAAGGGAGTTGAAAGAAAAGGAAAAGAGGGCTTAGTCAGGGAAGTCAGCCAGTTATCCAGCTTTATAATAGACAGTTTCATTTTCAGCTAGATTGTCCCCTGTCTCATTCGGAGATAAGGCACTGGGTGTGGGAGGATGTGGGCTGGAGGAGGAAGAGGTGGGAGGTCTTTATAACCAGAAACTTGATTTCCAGAGCTCCCGCCACTGAGTTCCAGGGGCTGGATGGTACCTGTGTTCACAAGAACCAGGGAGGAAAATGCAAAGGGCAATGGAGTGAGCAGAAGGAACGGTCAAGAATCCCCACAGATAAATGCTCTTGTCTTGGGCAGCCTTGGGCAGACTTGTAGAAAACAGCAGCTATGACGTCATCCTATGCCAGAAATAATGCCTGCAGCATCAAGTACTTCTGGAGGCCTGGGATATGGAGGACCAACTGTGACCATCTGACTAGCAGCCCATTCATGACTTTATTCAAATGTTTTTCAAATCTGTGCATTGCTAACTGCCTGTCAACCTGGCAGAACTAGCGAATCAGAATTTTGGATGGTGATGGCTTTCTTTAGCTGAAATCACAGAAGTCCAATCCGTCAATTATTGAGTGCTTACTGCATGCAAAGTGGTGTACTAAGCACTTCAGAAAGAACAGCTGTTTAGCTATCATAATCTCTCCAACCACCCCACAAATCCCTATGGATCTGCTTTATCTTTGAGGGCTCTAATAAAGGTACTCTGATAAATGCTTTTCAGAAGCTTTCTCCTTTCACTAAATGATTTATAAGTGGAATTTAATCCTTTAAATCTTTGTGTGACAAGCTTTAAGATGAATATGTCCCTGAGTCACTAACAGTAAGGAAAACTCAAGGCCAATAACCACAGGGAAGTAGCATGGCCTAGTGAATAGAGCACAGCCCTGGGAGTCAGAAGGATCTGGGTTTTAATCCCAGCTCTGCCACTTGTCTGCTGTGTGACCTTGGGCAAGAAGTGAACTGACTTCACTTCTCTGTGCCTCAGTTATGTCAACTATAAAATGGGGATTAAGAAAGTGAGCCCCTTGTGGAATAGGCACTGTGTCCAATCTGATTACCTTGTATCTACTCCAGTGCTTAGAACAGTGCTTGGCACATAGTAAGCACTTAACAAGTACCATTATTATTATTATTATTATTATTATTAACAGTCAGAATTCACTCCAACATACAGCAACAGGGATGGGAAGCAGAGGGGAAGATCCCACAGATCAGAGCCACGAAGGATACCGATAACAGCACAAAACCTATACAAAGAGCCCAATCCCACGTTGGCCTCGTTGTAGGGAAACAAATCAATCATACTTACTGAGCACTTACTGTGTGCAGAGCACTATACTAAGTGCTTGTGAAAGTACACTTTAACAGAGTTAGTAGACATGTTCCTTGACCTCAACAAAATCAGATCCAGATCATCTCCATCGGGCTATGAGATAGCAGGCCCTGGGAAAAAACTTAGGCTCTGAAGAAAAGCAGTATGGCTCAGTGGAAAGAACACTGGCCTGGGACTCAGAGGACCTAGGTTCTAATTCCGAATCCAGAACTTACCTCCTGTGTGACCTTGAGTGACCTTCACTTAACTTCTCTGTGCCTCAGTTCCCCCATCTGCAAAATGCGAATACAATACCAGGTCTCCCTATTTAGAATTTAAGCCCTATGTGGGACCTGATTATCTTGTAACTATCTCAGGGCTTAGTACAGTGCTTGGCACATAGTAAGCACCTAAATACCATGATTATTATTTAAATGTTAATGCTGTTTCTGCCGAGGGGAGAAGAGGGACTCATTTCCTGTATAAAAAGAGGAAATTAAGACGGTCAAAAAAGATAACCTTCCAAATCATCAACATTCTCATTCTGTGAGTTCTCAGGAAGTTAACTTTTATCAGAAAACTTCTGTTTGCTGTTCTTTAAGTGAATTCTAGACACTACAAGACAAATGATCCAGGATTTTTATAATATGAAACTCTATTAAAGGTCATATCTTATTGCTGAATGACTACCTTTGGGCATACTAGGCCTCAGAAGACAGACAAAAACCATAAGCTCCCTTCATCTGCCTTCTCCCAGGCAGTTAAAAGTGCCACTACAGTTTTATCAGCCAAACCCGACCTCATCTCATGGACAGTCTAATATATTCTATTATATAATTATATTATATGTATATAATATTATATATTATAATAGGAGGCAACATGGCTCAGTGGAAAGAGCACGGGCTGGAGAGCCAGATGTCATGGGTCCTAATCCCTGCTCCGCCACTTGTCAGCTGTGTGACCTTGGGCAAATCACTTAACTTCTCTGGGCCTCAGATCCCTCATCTGTAAAATGGAGATGAAAACCGTGAGCCCCATGTGGGACAACCTGATGACCTTGTATCTACCCCAGCGCTTTGAACAGTGCTTAGCACATAGTAACCGCTTAAATACCAACATTATTATTACTATGATATTCTACTTCTGGTTTGCCTGGGATGGCATATCTAGGCTCCTCTGTATGCCATGTGATGAAACTACGACACCTCAAACTGAACTTCCTGGCACACTGATGGCTTCCCTATGGCCTATTATACAGTAAAATTTTATTAGTAAGATAAGAGTAGATGATAACCCCTCATGTTCTAAAACAGCCTGTATCAAAGAGCTTCAGGTTTTACACATTTATTATGCTTCTCCATATAGCTCTGAGTTGGGGAAAGGTCATAATATTCTCCAATTAACAGATGGAAACAGTAACTCTTCTACAGATCAGGTTAGGAGGCTGGACAGTAAGAGGGTATGGCCTGTCTTAATTAAAGACAGTAAATTCCCTAGGAGGGATATAAGGTTATTCCAAGGTTACAGGAGGGTGGAGGGGCAGGTCAAGTAATAATAATAATAATAATGATGATGGCATTTATTAAGCGCTTACTACGTGCAAAGCACTGTTCTAAGCTCTGGGGAGGTTACAAGGAGATCAGGTTATCCCACGGCGGGCTCACAGTCTTAATCCCCATTTCACAGATGAGGGAACTGAGGCACAGAGAAGTTAAGTGACTGGCCCAAAGTCACACAGCTTTCAATTGGCAGAGCCGGAATGCGAACCCATGACCCCTGACTCCAAAGCCCGTGCTCTTTCCACTGAGCCATGCTGCTTCTCTATAGTAGGAGTTAAGCAGGAGCCTAACAAGTTGGTGGCAGAGTCAGAAATAAAAATCGGCTACCCAGATGATCAACACAGCAGGGAAGTGGCGTCAGAGGTCACATAGACTTGGAAAGGGAACACAATGGCTTGAAAGCAAGTGGCCAGCAGTCACGGTGCCTTAGAGAAACAGTAAGTGAGACTCCACAAAATGCGTCCGTGTGGCGTCATTCACTTCAGTGTTGTGTGCCAGCATAGCGTGCCTGGTTTTTCTGAGCACCATTGATAGCCACCCTAGTCTGCCTAAACAGACTTCTTCCTCCCTACCCCTCAAAAACTTCTTTTAACAATGAAAAAACTCAAAACTATGTTGTGGGGGGAAAAAAGCCTTTTATGAAATGTTTTCATTAAGAATGTTAAATCAAATTATTTTTAAAATGGACTAAGTTTTCAAAAGGTATCAGTTACCTGATTTTATTTCTGAGTTTATTTTCTAGAAAAAACAAGTGTCTTCTCTCAGGACCATTACTGCTGTTAGGAGTCTTTGTCTAGAGCATAAAAATAAATGACAATAATTGTTAAGCGCAAACTGTGTGTCAAGCACTGCTCTAAGCACCTTCTCGCCAAATTTGACAGCCTCTACTCCATCCTAATGCTCCTCGACCTCTCAGCTGTCTTCAATTCTGTCGACCAACCCCTTCTCCTGGAAACATTATCCAACCTTGGCGTCACTGGCACTGTCCTCTCCTGGTTCTCTGATCTCTCTGGCTGCTCATTCTCAGTCTCTTTCACAGGCTACTCCTCCCACACCCTGTCAGGTCCCTAAATTCTGGGTCCCCTTCTAATTAATCTTCATCTACACCCACTCCCTTGGAGAACTCATTCACTTTCACGGCTTCAACTATCACCTCTATGCAGATGATTTCCAACTCTACCTCTCCAGTTCTGACCTCTCTCCTCTGCAATCTCACATCTCTCCTGCCTTCAGGAAATCTCTACTTGAATCTCCCACCAAACACTTCTAAAGTAACATGTCAAAAACAAAACTCATCTTCTCAATCAAATCTTCTCTGTCTCCCAACTTTCCCCATCATTGTTGATAATACCACCATTCTCTCTGTCTCACAAGCCTGCAACCTAGGTATCATTCTTGTAAAACCTCCCTTTTCCTCAGCTCCCCCTCCCCTCCCCATCGTCCCAACTCACTCCCTTTGCTCTACCCCCAACTTGTGAATATATGTACTTATCTATAATTCTATTTATTTATACTAATGCCTGTTTACTTGTTTTGGCATAAATATATCTATGATTCCATTTATACTGATGCCTGTTTATGTGTTTTGATGCCTGTCTCTCCCCTTCTAGACTATAAGCCTGGTGTGGGCAGGGATTGTTTCTATTGCTGAACTGTATTTTCCAAGCACTTAGTACAGTGCTCTGCACAAACTAAGCACTCAATAAACACAAATGAATGACTAAATGAATCCTTAACTCATCTCCCCTCCTTCAAACTGCACCAAATCCTGCTGGTCCTACTTTGACTATAATTACAGGGAAGCAGTGTGTGGCCTAGTGGAAAGAGCACAGGCCTGGGACCTGTGTTCTAATCCTGGCTCTGCCGTGTGTCTGCTGTGTGACCTTGGGCAAGTCACTTCATTTCTCTGTGCCTCAGTTACCTCACCTTTAAAATGGAGATTCAACCTCACTACCTCCTACTTGGACTGTGAGCCTAATGTAGGACAGGGACTGTATCCAACATGATAAACTTGTACGTACACCAGAGCTTAGAACAATGTCTGGCACATAGTAACCATGAATCAATCAATCTGTCAGTCTCTAAAATCCACCCTTTCTCTCCATCAAAACTGCTATCATGCTGGACCAAGCACTTATATCCTGCTTGACCTCCTCACTGCTCTCTCTGCCTCCTGTCACTTCCCACTCCAGTCCATAGCTCACTCTGCTGTCTGGATCATTTTTTGAAAAAGTTCTGTTCAGGTGTCCCCACTCCTCAAAAACTGCCAATGGTTGCCCAACAATTTCTGCATCGAGCAGAAATGCCTCACCATTAACTTTAAGGTGGTCAATCGGCTCTCCCCATCCTACCTAATTTCGTTCCTCTTCCTCTACAACCCAGCCTACTCCGTTCCTCTAACAAGGGGTCGATCTCTCTCTCATTCATTCAATCATTTTTATTGAGAGCTTACAATGTGCAAAGCACTGTACTAAACGCTCAGGAGAGTACAATATAACAGACACATTCCCTGCCCACAACGAGCTTACAGTCCAGAGGAGGAGACAGACATCAATATAAATAAATTGGCGTTGACTCCTTGCTCACATCCTCCCTCCCACTTCATATCCAACAGATCACAATTCTCCCCACTTTCAAAGCCCTACTAAAATCACAGTTTCTCCAGAAGGCCTCCCCTGACTAACCTCTCAACTCCCGCCCTACTCTCCATCCCTTCTGCCTGGCCTCTGCACTCGGGTCTGCATCCCCAAATACTTTGATACCCTACCTCCACCCTACATATGTGTACCTATCTTAATATTCTGTTGCTTCCCTACCTGAAATTTATTTTGTTGTCTGTCTCCCCTGCTAGAGTGTAAGCTTCTTGAGGGCAAGGATTATCTTTGACTTAAACCTTGGTCCTTAAATCTTATCTTTGTCCTTAAACCCAAAAAAAGGTAAATGGACCAAAAGTAAACACTACAGGTTCCCCAAAATTTGTGGTGATTGCCTTCCCCCACCCAGAAAAATATCCTCCCTCTCTCCACCCCTTACACAGCTTCAAAACATTCAAAATTTTTACAACCCAAGTTCCATCTACTGCCCACTAAAACCAGTCAATAGTATTTACTAAGCACCTGCTTATTAAGTGCTCAATAAATCAATCAGAGCCCTAGTAAAATCACATCACATCTCTCCCTAGAGACCTTCCCTAACCCCTCATTTTCCCATCCTATTCAAGCTCCCCTCTTCATCCTCTGTGTTCATGGCTGTGTACCCTTAAGAACTTCAATTCTCATCCCATTCCAACCCTCTAGACTAGAAGCTCCTTGTGGGCAGGTATTATGTCTACCTCTCTTCTACACTGTACTCTCCCAAATGCTTAGTACAGTGCTCTGTGCACCATAAGCACTCATCAAATATCACCGACTGATTAAGCACTTGTAAGCATGTGATACACAACAATAAATAAGTCTGAGCCTTTTTTTTAAATGGTCCTTGTTAAGTGTTATGTGCCAGGCACTGTACTAAGCACTAAGGTCATTACAAGATAAACAGGTTGGACAGAATTCCTGCCCCACATTTGGCTCACAGTCCAAGTTGGAGGGAGGAGGTAACTGAGATGAGGTAACTGAGGCACAGGGTAAGTTACTTGCCAAGGTCACACAGCAATCAATCAGTGGTATTTATTAAGTGCTTACTGTGTGCAGAGAGCACTGTACTAAATGCTTGGAGAGTACAATACAATCGAGTTGGTAGACACACTCCCTGAACACAAGCCTACAGTTTAGAGGGGGAGAGAAAGTAACACAAATTAATAATTTATAATATATAATTTATAGATATGTACACAAGTGCTGTGGAGCTGAGGATGGGGCATATACCAAATGCCCAAAAGGCCCAGATCCAAGCGCACAGATGACGCACAAGGGAGAGGAATCGGGTAAAAAGAGCTTAAGCAGGAAAGGTCTCGTGGAAGACATGTGACTTTCATAACGCTTTGAAGGTGGGGACAGAAGACAAGTACTCCTTCCCCAAATAAGACCTTATTCCCTCTACTTCCACTCTTTTCTGTGATGCCTATGTACTTGGATATGCAATAATAAGAATAATAATAATTGTGGTATTTCTTAAGTGCTTACTATGTGCCAGGTACTGTTCTAAGGGCTGGAGTGGAAACAAGCAAATCAGGTTGGACACAGTCCCTGTCCCACATGGGGCTCACAGCCCTATTCCCCATTTTCCAGATGAAGTATCTGAGGTCCAGAGAAGTGAGGTGACTTGCCCAAGGTCACACAGCAGAAACGTGGCAGAGCCAGGATTCAAACCCACGTCCTCTAACTCCAGGGCCTGTGCTCTTTCCATTGGGCCATATGGTAGCCTTTCAGCACTTGATCTTCACCCCACCCTCAGCCCCATAGCACTTACAAACAGGTCCATAATTTATTTATGGTAATGTCCATCTTTCCCCCTACACTGTAAGCTCCTTGTCGTCAGGGAATGTAACGTACTCTCCCAAGTGCTTAGCACAGTAGTCTGCACACAGTAAGTGTTCAATAAATTCACCTAATTGTTGAGTTTTTTTTTTTTTTTTACATCTGACTCCCCTCTTGAGATTAAACTTCTTGCAGTCAAGGATCGTGTCTAGCATCTTTATTGTATTGTACTCTCTCAAATCCCCTCTCAGGATCACACCTGGAGAGTTTTCCATTACACTACCAGTCTTGGCTATAGGAAGGAGAGTCAAGCAGATGCATACCCATTCCGTTCCTAGTTTGGCCAGTGGCTAGTGAATGGAAATCAATCTGCTACAAGTCAGAATTCACCTGTGCTGGGCAGCAGCGGCTTGGGAGAGAATCAAGGGCGAAGATTCAAGTTTACTGCACCGAGGGAGGCGATGGTAAACCACTTCTGTATTTTAACCACGAAAACTCAATGGTTACATTACAAGAATGATTGCAGATGGAGGTGGGGCATTCTGAGAGAGATATGTCCATGGAGTCACAATGGGTGGGAAACAGACAGCAAAGAACAACACAAGACTCTCTCAAGTGCTTAATATAGTCCTGTGCACACAGCGCTTAACAGATACTACTGATTGATTGGGCAATCAATAGAGATTCTTGAGGAATGGAGAGACATGTTTTAGAAAATGATCAGGGCAGCAGAGTGAAACCAAGTCCCTCAATGACCTCAATTAATGGTATTTACTGATGTGCAGAGCACTGTACTGAGTGCTTGGGAGTGTATGATACAACAGGACAAATTCCTGACCCACAAGGGGCTTACGGTTTAGAATTTTAAAATGAGGCTCTTTTCAATGAGCCAAACTGCATAATCAGATTATCTCTGGATTAGATAATGAGGTCTTGAGGTTTTGACCAGCCACTGGGCTGGTGTATTTCTTTCAATGCGCCAAGCATTTTAAAATATTTTCAATCCATAGTAGCTGGGTTTGATCCACTTTAAATTGGAATTTCTTAGGTAGGAGGGAGACGAGGGGGAAATTCTCCTGTCAAGTCAAAGACTTCACAACAGTAATTTAGCTCTCTTGCTGCGAGTGGGTTTATAATCAAATCTGACACAGAATAATAGGTCCTAGCGAGTGTCACGTGGGCCCATCGGGTGAGGTTTATTTGGAGTTCTCAAGGAGAATTTTAGTATACCCTGATCCCTCTGGGTGGCCCTAGAAAGGCCTCTTTGTTTTGTGTGTATGTGTTTTCTTTTTTAATCTTCCTTGCTGGTTTGGAAAAAGACTTGAAGCTTTTTTAACCCTTTCTCCATTCTCTCCCCAAGTACGTAGTACAGCATTTGCCATATGCAACAACCTGAATAAATACTCAGTTGCCTGACTGGTGAGAATTACACTTAGGACAAACTTCAGCCTCTCAGACATTCCCATTTCATTCTGGCCTCAAAATTTCCTGCGAACCCAAGCCTCCAGTCCTTGCCCCAAATCAGTTTTAAAAACCCAACTCCTCTCCGGCACCCTCTGCAGATCCAGCCGATCCTTAAGCCGCTTTTCTGCAGTGAGACCACGGGCAAGTCATTTCTTCGGGTCTCCGTTCCCTCATCTGTAAAATGGGGATGAAGACTGTGAGCCCCATGTGGGACAGGGACTGTGTCCAACCTGATTACCTTGTATCTACCCCAGTGATTAGAACAGTGCTTGGCACATAGTACGCACTTAACAAATACCATAATTATTATTATTAAGAGGTGGCAGCATTACACTTGGTGCTCTAAAGGCATGCTCCTTGCCATCAGCATGTAGGGGGGGAAGACTCTACATGACCGGCAGATGCAAGATTTCCAGTCGTCTCTCTGGAAGCAGTGCCATCCCCCCAACTCCAATGCACCCCGAAAGGGCAGCCTTAGTCACAGGACACCCATGTTCCAGATCTCTCATGCTTGGGCCTCTTCTCACCCTACGCCACTCTGGCCGTTGCATGTCCCAGCAGGCGGCTTGCTTTTTTAACAAGATCAGCGGTCCTGGCACAGGCGTAGCCTGGGTAAGGCCAAAAAGGCAGTGCTGCAAAATAGGACTGTCCACAACTATGCTTGGTCATCTCAGAAAACCAAGAGAAGGTCAATGTGTAGGTCAAATGATAAAGGCTGGGAGAGTCATCATTCCAACCTACTTGGTAACATCGGAACAGGCTGATCCTGGCACTTACTGTCCCCGGGGAACAATTCAACACCTCAGTGATCAGAAAAATGCTACTTCTTCCAACTTGGCTCTCTCTTTAAATATCTCAGGAGCACAAGATGGGGGAATCGGCCTCCACATTTCGACATGTGCCAAATGGAGCATGGGAAGGGTTTGGGGGCGGAAAAGGGGGTGGGCAGGGTGAGATGGGGAGGGAGCCCTCCTTTTTCCCCTCCCCAACAACTCTACCTCGACTCAGAGAGAGACATTAAGACAGAAAGAGATGATGAGCCCCTCCATTGCCGAATCAAAGGTACTTATTGAGCGCTTACTGTGTGCAGAGCATTTGTGCTGAAACCTTGGTTTTCTCAAAAAAAAAAAGTGTGGGGGGCATATCCACTGCACCAGGCTGTCACTCATTAGCTCCAGGGACTTTCATTAGCAGGGACTTAACCTGGAAGTATCAATAGACTGCTTTCCTCCCCTTTCTCTCTTTCTCCAGGAACCTGCTTTTTCGTTATGTTCTCAGAGAAAATAGATCACTAGAAATCAAGTATGTAAATAAGTGATACATGCAACTCCTCCCACCCCCAACCAAGTGAACCCGGGGTTTCTCACCTGTTCCAAGAAAATATAACTAAGAGTGGGGGAATCTTATGAATGCAGAAGCCAGTGGGGCCTAATGGAAAGAACATGGGGCTGGAAGTCAGGACAGCCAGGGCCAAAACCCATCTCTGCCCCTAGCCAGCCACCTACGGAGTCTTGTGCAAGTCACTTAATCTCTCGGTAGCTTAGTTTCTTCATCTGTAAAATGGGGATAAGATGACTGCTCTCTCCACTTTTTAACTGAGCCTCAAATGGGATGGGGACAATATCTAATTGGATTCTCCTGTATGTATCCCAGCACTTATCACAGTGCTTGAAACATAGTAAGTGCTTAAAAAATACCACGATAAGAGTAATACTATAAGAGGAAAGATAATTGGGTCTTACTAGGGCCTAAACATCTTCTTTTTTTTAAATAGTATTTGTTAAGTGCTTACTATATGTCAGACACTGTACTAAGTACTGGAGTAGATACAAGCTAATCAGGTTGGACACAGTCCATGTCCTAAGTGGGCTTACAATCTTATGAGAAGCAGCGGATAGAGCACAGGCCTAAGAGTCATAAGGACACGGGATCTAATCTACTTACCTGCCGTGTGGCCTTGGGCAAGTCACTTCACTGGGCCTCAGTTACCTCATCTGTCAAATGGGGATTGAGACTATGAGTCCCACGTGGGATAGGGACTGTGTCCAACCCAATATGCTTGTATTCACCCCAGCGCTTAGTATAGTGTCTGGCACATAGTTAAGTACTTAAATACCTTAATAATAATAATCGTTATTATTATTATTATTAATAACCACCCAGATTTTACATGAGGAAACGGAGGCACACAGAAATGAAGTGACTTGCCCAAGGTCACACCACAGACAAGAGGCAAAATTGGATTAGAACACAGGTCCTCCTGACTCCCAGGCCGAGTCTATCCTCTAGGCCACGTTGCTTCTCAACCACTTTGGTCCCACAATGTAAACCTCATGCTTCTTCTTATGAATAGTGCTTTCTTATCCTTTCTCCAATCTTCCCTTGGTGACTCCCTAGGGCAGTGAGTTGGAAGATTAATTACTGAGGTCTTACTTTCCATTATTCTACCCTTTACCTTTGGGCTTCCCCACCCTGTGCTTGGGGACAACTAGGAGACACCTGATGCCTTGTGGCTAGGGGAGTTCAGCATGTTCCTCCCTTTGAAACACAGGGCTGAATTATGCCTTGATCAAACACACACACTCACTCACAGTCCTGTTCAGTAAACCTAGGGCTAAGCACATTCCAATTTAACTGGGCGTTTTAAACTCCCTCATGTCACAACAGCCTTTCTGAATGTAGTAAAAAGTTCACCTCTGCCTTGGCATTTGAGGCAGCCAGCAGACCAGGTGAGAGAAGCTCAAGACCAGGACAACCTTGCATACATCTCTGCATTCCCATAATGAAGGACTACAACATTTGTTAAGCGCTTACTATACGTTAAGCGCTTACTATATGTCAAGCGGTGTTCTAAGCACTGGGGTAGATACAAGTTAATCAGATGGTTAATGAAACCAAGAAGTCCTACTTCACCGTGCTAGACAGTAAGCTCATTGTGGGCAGGTAACACGTTCTACCAATTCTGTTTTGTATTCTCCCACCGTTTAAATACAGTGCTCTGCATGATAAGTGCTCAATTCCTTCAATTCAATCGTATTTATTGAGCACATACTGTGTGCAGAGCACTGTACTAAGTGCTTGGAAAGTACCAAAGAGCAAATAAAGAGAGACTATCTCTACCCACAACAGGCTAAATACCACTGACTGAATGACTGACTACAACATTTAAACAAGAGGCCTTGGAAACCTGCTGGTGCTATGAATTGCCCATCATCTTATGGTGGCGAAGAGCGGTGGATAAGCCTCAAACAAGAGAGTTCAGGACCTAGAACCCGTGTGAAAGAATTGATTAAGATTCCGTTAAAGCCCTTGCAAGTGTCACTAGCACTCTTTCACCCTTGGAGACGGGGAGGGATACAGAATACTGTCAAGTGCTTGCCAAGGTGGCTGAAGTGTGGGACTCATTCATTTACCTCCCCCAAGTGACTGCAGCAGTGTCAATGCTATGGTAGGGAGTGCCACAACCCAGAGATCAGCTGCCTTGGTAACCCCTAGGGTCTTCATCAGCCAGTTACTTTTCAGGATTCCTGGAGAACACTCTAGTGGCTCTTTGGCCACAAACCATCACCAGAGAAGCCACAAACAGCCACCAGAAAAGCAGCGTGGCTCAATGAAAGGAGGACGGGCTTCGGAGTCAGAGGTCATGGGTTCAAATCTTGGCTCCGCCAACTGTCAGCTGTGTGACTTTGGGCAAGTCACTTAACTTCTCTGGGCCTCAGTTACCTCATCTGTAAAATGGGGATGAAGACTGTGAGCCCCCCGTGGGACAGGTTAATCACCTTGTAACCTCCCCAGCACTTAGAACAGTGCTTTGCACCTAGTAAGTGCTTAATAAATGCCATTACTATTACTATTATCATCACCACTCATGGCATAATTCCAGCTACAGAGTCAGGACTAGGATCCGGGTCTTCTAATTCCCAGAAGCATGCTTTTTTTCACTGAACCAACCTAGAAATCAATAACATTGTGGAAAGAACTGTTCTGTGGGAAGAAATACAAGGACTGTTGAGTACTGAACGTGCTTAGGTTGCGGTGCCTCTAGTGAAGGGGACCAGCTCCCCAAGATAACAGCAGTAAAGGAGATAAGAAGCAGATGAGGCCTAGTGGAAAGAGTATGGGCCTGGGGGTCAGAGGACCTGGGTTCTAATCCTATCTCCATTAATAACCTGCTCTGTGACTTTGGCCAAATTCCTTCATCTGCAAAAATGGAGACTATTCCCCCTTCTACTTAGACTGTGAGCCCCATGTGGAACTTGGTTATCTTGAATCTAGCCCCAGCACTTAGTACAGTGCTTGGCACATAGTAAAGTGCTTAACATACATCATCATGTGAAACTGACTACCTAAAAGCTGAACTGTGGTCTCACCATGATGACCAAATATGTGCAGTGCCAAAGATGATACTAACAATAATAATGTAGTAATTCTGCTAATTGTTAAGCACTTACTATGTGCCAGGCCCTGTACTAAGTGCTGGGGTTGATACGAACAGGGTTGGATACAGTTGGTATTTAAATGCTTACAATATGTGTCAAGCACTGTTCTAATCAATCAATCAATCGTATTTGTTGCACGCTTACTGTGTGCAGAGCACTGTACTAAGCGCTTGGGAAGTACAAGTTGGCAACATACAGAGACAGTCCCTACCCAACAGTGGGCTCACAGTCTAAAAGGGGGAGACAGAGAACAAAACCAAACATACTAACAAAATAGAATAAATAGAATAGATATGTACAAGTGAAATAAATAAATAAATAAATACAGTAATAAATATGTACAAACATATATACATATATACAGGTGCCGATCACCTCTGGATCCATACTTCATGCTGCTGCCCGGATTGTCTTTGTCCAGAAACGCTCTAGTCATGTTACTCCCCTCCTCAAAAATCTCCAGTGGCTACCAATCAATCAGCGCATCAGGCAGAAACTCCTCACCCTGGGCTTCAAGGCTGTCCATCACCTCGCCCCCTCCTACCGCACCTCCCTTCTCTCCTTCTACAGCCCAGCCCGCACCCTCAGCTCCTCTGCTGCTAATCTCCTCACCGTACCTCATTCTCACCTGTCCTGCCATCGCCCCCCGGCCCACGTCATCCCCCGGGCCTGGAATGCCCTCCCTCTGCCCATCCGCCAAGCTAGCTCTCTTCCTCCCTTCAAGGCCCTATTGAGAGCTCACCTCCTCCAGGAGGCCTTCCCAGACTGAGCCCCTTCCTTCCTCTCCCCCTCGTCCCCTTCTCCATCTCCCCCATCTTACCTCCTTCCCTTCCCCACAGCACCTGTATACATGTATATATGTTTGTACATATTTATCACTCTATTTTACTTGTACATATCTATTCTATTCATTTTATTTTGTTAGTATGTTTGGTTTTGTTCTCTGTCTCCCCCTTTTAGACTGTGAGCCCACTATTGGGTAGGGACTGTCTCTATATGTTGCCAATTTGTACTTCCCAAGTGCTTAGTACAGTGCTCTGCACACAGTAAGTGCTCAATATGATTGATGATGATGATGATGACTGTCTCTATATGTTGCCAACTTGTACTTCCCAAGCGCTTAGTACAATGCTCTGCACACAGTAAGCGCTCAATAAATATGATTGATGATGATGCTGTGGGGAAGGGAAGGAGGTAAGATGGGGGGGGTGGAGAGGGGGACGAGGGGGAGAGGAAGGAAGGGGCTCAGTCTGGGAAGGCCTCCAGACTGTTCTAAGTGCTGGGGTAGATACAAGCTAGTCAGGTTGGGCACAATCCCTGTCCCACATGGGGCTCACTGTCTTAACACCCATTTTACAGATGAGGACAGACACGGAGACGTTAAGTTACTTGCCCAAGGTCACCCAGCAGACAGATGTCAGAGCTGGTATTAGAACCCAGGTCCTTCTAATTCCCAGGCCCGTGTTCTTTCCACGAGGCCACACGGCTTCACTTCAGGTGATGATTTTTACTTTGTACAGCTCATCTGAATCATGCTAATTTTATGTAACAAACACATTAAGCCTGCACAGTGGACTGAGAGGGCAGGAAGCGAAGTGACTGGCGTTACTCGGCCCTCTGAGTGCACTTTACGTGAATTAACTGCAGATAATAAAAATGTGAGCCCAGGTGCAAGATGGTGATCTACCAGGAGAGGAGGGTTCGGCCAGTAGACAGGGGTTAGACCGGGGGATCCAGGGCAACAAACTCAATTCCAGTCACTTAACAGGTGTCCATTGCTGTTGGATAACTGGGGGAGGTGAGTTAAAGAGTAGATCCGCTCCAGGCTGGTACCTAAAACCAAAGGCATCACATGCAAAGGGGGGAAAGGGCAAGAGCCACTTGGGGTTCTGGCTAACAAGGACTTTGAGATCTAAACCCTGGCCTTCATGAGGCTCACAATTTAACTGGGGTGAGGAGGGGAAGGACATAAACATTCAGGAAGTGAGAGGGGAGGAGAAGTAAAGAAACTAAATAGGAAAATCAATAACGATATTAATATTGCACTTGAAAACTCACTGGAAGGTGTTGGAGGGAGAGGGGGAGAGAGGAGGAAAGAAAATTTGTCCTGGGCCTTCTCAGCTTGTCACTGGTCCAGTCAGGGTTCCCCTGGTCAAAGCTGCCACAACTTTCTTAACACTGCAATGTCCCCATAATTGGTTTCACCAACTATACCATTTTAGGCATGTTAAAATGCACCCTGTGCATAACCCTCATAACCTTGTCCCACTTCCTTAAACTTGGGTGTGAAGGACATTTCATGGGAGGCTGGAGGAGCAAGGGTGTAGTCAAGACACACACAAAAAAACCCAAGTTGGAGCAGGAGGTGTGGGGGCAGGAGGGAGCAATGCAAATCTCCGGTTCGGGGAAGCTGGCTGCTGTCACAAGGTGCCAGTGCCAGACCCATGGCACCAAAGGTTGTGGGGGGCCTGCTGTCAGGGGGAAGAAACAACAGAGGGTGGAGACAAAGGATCAGCTTGGGGCTCTGCTGTCCTTTTAGGACCCACGGAGAGAATCCAGAGAAGAGAGGTGTGCAGTGAGAAGGGGCGGAGACCTATTTTTAAACAGTTAGGCCATTTCTCAGGGGTACCTAAGGCAGGAGGGCAATATACATTCATTCATTCATTCAGTCGTATTTATTGAGCACTTACTGTGTGCAGAGCACTGTAGTAAGCGCTTGGGAAGTACAAGCTGGCAACCTATAGAGACGGTCCCTACCCAACAGAGGGCTCACAGTCTAGAAGGGGGAGACAGAGAACAAAACATATTAACAAAATAAAATGGATACAATATGTACAAATAAAATAGAGTAATAAATATGTACAAACATATATACACATATACAGGTGCTATGGGGAGGGGAAGAAGATAAGGTGGGGGGATGGGGAGGGAGAAGAGGGGGAGAGGAAGGAGGGGGCTCAGTCTGGGAAGGCCTCCTGGAGGAGGTGAGGAAAAAGAGAGCAGGCAGGGGACGCAGCACCTTAACCTGTAGCAAAAACAAAAGTTCCCAAACCACTGCCACCACCTGGATTCCAATCGATTGGAGTCCCCTTAGAAAACAAACAGTTTCTGGGACTGTAAAAAAAGGCATCTTGATAGCCCTCTGAATATAGTAACGATGGCACTTATTAAGCACTTACTCTGTGAAAAGCACTGTTCTAAGCACTGGGGAGGTTACAAGGTGACCAGGTTGTCCCACGGGGGCTCACAGTCTTCATCCCCATTTTACAGATGAGGTAACTGAGGCACAGAGAAGTGAAGTGAATTGCCCAAAGTCACACAGCTGACAATTGGAGGAGTCGGGGTTTGAACCCATGAACTCTGACTCCAAAGCCTGGGCTCTTTCCACTGAGGCACGCTGCTTCTCTCATGTATTTGGCACAAGCTCTCCCCCACACCCTCAGCTCTGCCACTCATCTGCTGTGTGACCTTGGGCAAGCCACGCCTCAAGTTCTCAGTTCCCTCATCTGTAAAATGGGCATTAAGACTAGGAAACCTAGGTGGGACACGGACTGTGTCCGACCTGATTAACTTGTATCTACCCCAGCACTTAGTACAGTTCCTGGTACATATTAAGCATTTAACAAATACCAAAAAAAACCCAAACCAAAATAAAAAACCTGGATGACTTGTCCACCGTCTCCCTTTTAAGTGCCTAACATACCACAGTTATTATGATTATCATTATAACACTTAGCATTTTTCATCTGAGTTCCTCCCTCTCTGATCTTACCCCCAGCTCCACTAATCCCACCTGCCTAAAGGCATCGGATCTCTCCTGCTGACTGCAGATGGTTAAGGACTTTATCCTATTTAAAAAATTACCTAGTTAATGCTAAATTAATAACTAACAACGCAGTGGATTCCTGTCTGTACGCACCTAGAGGGCAGGGTACAGCCAACTTGGGGGTGTTAGTTGACAAAGATCGGAGCCAAACTAGCGGCCGACCGGGCGTGAGTGATCCCCGACAGGGCGAGTGTCTTCCCACCGATGCTCTCCTGGCCCCAAACAACACTGGCTTCTCCGGATCAAAGCACCCACATCTCCGTTGGAACCGAACAGATGGGACTTTTCATGCCTTACGGGCTGAGGCTCCCCCCACTCAAGCTCCAGAACCGACCGGCCCACCCCCACATTGCATCCTGGTGGAATCACAGCAGTTCTTTCAGGAGCCATCAGGCCAGGGAAAGAGGAGCGAGCCAGCTGGGCTACTAGGCTAGTGGATCATCACCTTTCTTATTCTCGAGAGTTGCGTGATCTTTATCTTTCCCCCTTTCAAAATTTTTAATAGGAGCTCTGTCAGGTTTAACATCCCAGTTGGTTCATCAGCACCTGAGGAGAATTCGATGGTTCAAAATGCACAGATAAAATGTGGAAAGACTGTTTGGAACTGGTACTTAGGTTTAATGAGAAATGAACTCACCAGGTAATCAATCAGTGGTATTTATTGTGCAGTTACTATTTGCAGAGCGTTTCTACTAAAGGACTTGGGAGATCTTGATACAACAGAATTAGCAGACATATTCCCTGCCCACAATAAGCAAGATGGCGATGGGTCTGGGGCAGCTTCCGTGACGATGGACTGAAAAGTTTCCAGTTTAGGAAGTCAAAGGAAAGCGACAGAAGTCTAAGGAGTCAAGAAGGTATGAACAGGGTAAACCCAGAACCATTGTTTCCCAAATCCCACAGGAACAGGGGTCACCCTGAAGTTCACTGGTATTTGATTCTTGAACAAAAGTACGCTTTCCTCATACAGCTGACGATGATCGTTAGGGTACTTATTACACACATACCAGCCCCTGTGCTAAGCGCTGATGAAGATATGCAACAAAGATTCAAACATGTTAAGGACACCAAAAGATAGTAAGTTTATGGAATCTGAGGCCAACAGCACATTGTGGAGCAAAGTCGCCAAGTGGAAAGAGCATGGGCTTGGGAGTTAGAGGTCCTGGGTCCTAATCCCAGCTCTGCCACCTGCCCGCTATGTGACCTTGGCCAAGTCACTTAACTTCTCGGTGCCTTGTTTACCTCATCCATAAAATGGGGATTAAGACTGTGAGCCCCATCTGGGACAGGGACTATGTCCAACCCAATTTGCTTATATCCACCCCAATGCTTAGTACAGTGCCTGGCATATAGTACGTGGTTAAATATCACAATTATTCGTATTAGTAGGTTCAAGAAGAGATATTAGTGGATTTGAGTCATAAGGGAGAAGTCAGGAAGGTTAGAAGTCCTCCCTAGCCATGAGAATGGAGATTAGGGAGCTCCATCATAAATTCAAGGTATTTATTATGGTTGCTCCTCTCATTATTAACAATAAAATGATCTTAAACAATCCAGGCGAGCATACTTGCAAGAGGCCGTCTGCTGTTTTGATGATGACACTTCAGGGGCAAGAGTCAAGCGGAGGCGAGAGGAACCAGTGCCTTCATATTATTAATTCATTCAATCGTATTTATTGAGCAATTACTGCGTGCACAGCACTGTATTACAGTTCCATACAGCATTCTGGTTGAGGAAAAACTGCTCTGGACACTTAGCTATTCGCCATGTGGGATACATTTGGCAAGAGGAGGGACAGAAAGCCAGAGGAAGGGCCCTTTCAATAGTGGTAGCAGTAAGAGTACTTATTAAATTTCTACTCTGTGAAAAGCACTGTACAAAGCGCTAAGGGGAAAAGTACAAAGGGGAGGAATTAGACATGGCCCCTGAGCCTCCTGGGGCTCATAATCTAAGAATACATCAGCTGTTTTGATGATGACACTTCAAGGGCAAGAGTCAAGCGGAGGTGAGAGGCACCAGTGCCTTCATATTACAGTTCCACACAGCATTCTGGTTGAGGAAAAACTGCTCTGGACACTTAGCAATTCATGGGGCATGTGGGATACATTTGGCAAGAGGAGGGAAAGAAAGCCAGAGGAAGGGCCCTTTCAATAGTGGTAGCAGTAAGAGTACTCATTCAATTTCTACTCTGTGCAAAGCACTGTACAAAGCGCTAAGGGAAAAAGTACAAAGGGGAAGAATTAGGCATGGCCCCTGAACCTCCTGGGGCTCATAATCTAAGAATACAATGTGGGGGTTTGTCAACAGAAACAGCAGGAAAGAATTATATCAGTGATTATTTTAGCCCAGAGCAGTGGCTTGGAAGCCAGGAATCCTAGCTCCTATTCCTGACTCCCTAAGTGGCTTTCAATATGTCACTTGGCCCAAGTTTCCAAACTGAAGAGAAGCATTCCCTGCTTTCCAGAGTCTGAATAGCATCCTGAGGTCTCCGTGTGAAAGGCTCAATACATATTAACATATTACATATTGTTGTCAACTTGTACTTCCCAAGCGCTTAGTACAGTGCTCTGCACAGAGTAAGCGCTCAATAAATACGATTGAATGAATGAACGAATATTAATTACCTCACTATTACTTACTTGATATGGCAGATCACATTTATTTGGCAAAAAACAGTCCAGAGGGAGACAGGCAGGGAAAGGCAAAGATCGTGGGGGAAATCAAATAAGTTCTCTACTGTTCCAGTGAAAGATTAAAGCTTGGTGAAATTGCTTTTGCATTGTGGATGGAAGGAAAAGCTTAAAAAAAGGGCAGCCACACAAAATACTTGTCCTCTCAGGGTGAAGGCTGGGGAGTGAAGAGGAGAGCCTGTGAGCCCACTGTTGGGTAGGGACTGTCTCTATATGTTGCCAATTTGTACTTCCCAAGCGCTTAGTACAGTGCTCTGCACATAGTAAGCACTCAATAAATACGATTGATGATGATGAGAGAGCATCTCATATTTTCCTCCGCTCAAGCTGCTGAGATTTACTGTGGGACAGAGCAGCAAGGACTCCACAAATCCACCTATCCATCCATCCACCTACCCATCTCCCACTCGGATGAGAAGGGGCCTGTGTCCCAAGTGCCTTCCACTGACAGGAAAACCAGGCTGAACTCCTTCACCCTGGCCCAACGGCACCCTTAATCTGGAAAGCAGTAGCCATTCACCTCAACAGAATGAGCCTGGGCCCTTGAAAGACAAGATCTCGGTGCCTACTCACCCTTAAGGCTTCCCACAATGAGTTTGGGGTGGGGGGCTCTCTCCCCTCATCTGTCCAGCTGCTTCTCCCAGCACAGGCAAATGACAGGCTTCCTCATGCCATTTCCACGCCTCACCCTGGGGAGTGGGTGGAAGTGATGGGCTCACTTTTCCCAAGGATTTGGCAGGTGGCCTCTTGCAAATTCATCTGTCTCCATTTATTAAGCTCTTTATTACTGTTAATAATGAGGACAACAATAATAAATACCTTGAATTTGTACAGCCCCTTTCTTCAAGAAGCTTGAAGTCTCAAAGAGTGAGACTGAGAAGCACTGGGGCCTATTGGATATGGCACAAGCCTGGGAGCCAAAAGGACCTGGGTTCTAATCCCAGCTCTGCCATTTTGTCTGCTGTGTGACCTTGGGCAAGTCATTTCACTTCTCTGCTACCTTAATACCATAAAAGAAATTACTTTGTTTGGGCAAGGGACTTGAAAGTGTGTCCCACTATCTACAAAGGGAATATCGTTGTGACCTCACACATACAGTAGAAGCAGCCTGGCTCATTGGAAAAAGCACGGGCTTGGGAGTCAGAAGTCGTGGGTTCTAATCCCGGCTCTGCCATTTGTCTGCTGTGTGACCTTGGGCAAGTCACTTAACTTCTCTGTGCCTCAGTTCCCTCATCTGTAAAATGGGGATTAAGACTGTGAGCCCCATGTGGGACAACCTCATTTCCTTGTATCTACCTTGGAACAGTGCTTGGCACATAGTAAGCACTTAAGAAATACCACTATTATTAATATAATTATTACAGTGATGAAACACCACACATTCATTTCAAATATGATAGACAGTGGGCAGAGGCACTCAGAGTCAACAACAGCAACATGCCTGTGAGAGAAGAGCCACTGAGCTAGTGGCCAGTACAAAGCTGAGAAGGGGAGCCCTCTGTCCCATACCCCAAGAGCAGTATATTCAAAACACAAAACCCACATGGAATCACCTCCACCGTGAAAATGCAAATCCAAGGATGTCTAAATGGGCATGTAAAACCCAACCCTTTTCCCCAAATCAAACAAAACTGGCCAGCATTTCCACCTCATGGATAGGCAAACATTCCCCACATCCGGATCTCTGGAGGATATTCCACCTCTGCTGATGGCCAGAGTTCCCCAGTACAACACAAAAAACATTCCCCTTTTTGGACAGAAGTTGCTGATGCTCAAAGTCAAGAGAAAGTCTGTATTGGCCTTTAAGATGATGCAGGGGGCGGGGGGTTAGGTCTTGCTGTCCCTTCAAAGAAGGGAAAAGAGAGCGAGAGAGCAAGAGAGAGAGAGAATGAGAGAGACAGACAGAGAGAGAGAGAAAGAGAGAGAGAGTGTGTGTTTGTGTGTATGGAGGAGTGCTCTACCCTCCCCACCAACCCAATGCCATTATCACATTCCCTTTTGCCACCCCAATACTGCTGGAGAAAAATGGTTGAAGCTACATGACTGACATCATGTAATTACAGAGCAGTCTTATGAAGCCCCGCTGAGTTGAATAAATACATTCTAGCTCAAATTCCTATTTACAAACAACAACAGGTCTATCACCCATTCATTCTGCAGGTGATTTAATATGAGTCACTGTAAGGGCAATTGAGGATTAAGGGCAGAAGGAAAATAAATCAATTTTTCCTTAATAAAAAAAAAAACCAAGAACATCTAGATTAGGAGACGGGAAGTTGGTGGGATCGCCATGAAGGGCCTCTACTCGCTCCTCACCCCAAAGGGCATCTTAAATGAGCTTTTTTGCCCTAATTTCCCAATGGTCAACGGCCTGGCAAAGACCTATCTGTGCCAGGCACAAAGTAGGGATCTGAAAGGGGAAAGCTGGGAGAGGCGATGCCTTTTCCTATACTCCACTCAGTTAAGCGTATTTATTGAGTGTTTACTGTATTAAACTCTTGGGAAAATATAATATAGAGTTGGTAGACGCAATCCCTGCCCACAAAGAGTTGACAGCCTAGAAGGAGAGATGGGTATTAAAATAAATCACAGATAGGGAAAACAGGAGGGATATGCACCCAAAGCCTCAGCATGAGGGGGTGAGAGAGACCAGTGGGGATTCAAGTCATAAGGTGCTTGCCCAAGAAGGAGTAGTTATTTCTTCATTCTCCAATACCTTCCACCTCTTCTCCACCAATTTCTTCCTCCTCCATCTCCTCCTCCTCCTCCTCACCTAGCCATTCCAATCCCCTTCCCCTATGCTTTCCACCCAATCCCACTCATCCTACAAGAATGTAAATATTTTTGATCTCAAGACAAATAAACAACTCCAGCTGCCAAATTCTATCCTAGTTACTCAAGTCTCATTCTGAATATTTCCACCTCCAGAAAAGTTCCAAATGAACATCCAGCGGGATTTCTGCAGAGACCCAGGCCACTCAAAATTCACACAGAGAACAATAATAAAGACAGCTTAAATATTAGCATTTCCCTTTTGGCTACTGGATTTCTTCTGCTCTTCTTGCCAAGCCCTGAAGGGTCCTGAAATCTCCAAGACTTTTCTTATGTGAAAATGCAGGAATTAATAGAACTCGTCACACACTTGAATCTGCTACTTTCACTGGAGGAGACCCCCAACTCCCTCAAATGTCAACCTGGACCAGAACTATAAATGGACAGTGCCTGAAGCGTTCTGGGTGTGTTCTAATGGCACACCCCGGATGAGGCAACTTTGGTTTTAAAACTCATCTGGAACTCCCACATTTCAACAGAATGTGTCAGTTTATTGTTGTATTGTACTCTCGCAAGCGCTTAGCACAGTGCTCTGCACACAGTAAACCCTCAATAAATACGACTGAATGAACAGATGCAACAATTCCAGGGCAGACTGTTTACAGGACAAGTTCTTCAGGAGAACACACTCAGCCCTTGTTCTAGACTGAACAAGAAGCCCTAGATGACCCTGGGTGATAGTCATCAATGGTATTTATTGAGTACTTACTGTGTTCAGAGCGCTGTGCTAAGTGCTTAGAAGAGTACAATACAGAGTTGGTAGACACGCTCCCTGCCCACAACAAGCTTACTGGATTGGTTTTTATACCCAATGAGGAATCTGCTCCCCTAACCACCACCCACAATATACTCGCCCCGATGGCTAGTCCAATCCAGTGGTTTCTCTCCCAACCTGAAGAGCTTGGAAAGGCCACTTGAGAGCAATAAGGGGAAGGCAACTGAAACTCCCTCTCCCTGAGGAGGTAGAGGGGCTATTAGCATAACCCAGAGAAGCATCATGGCCTAGTGGATAGAGCACAAGCCTGGGAGTTAGAGGGGCGTGGGCTCTAATGCCGAATTCCCCACTTGTCTGCTGTATGACCTTGGACAAATCACTTCACTTCTCTGTGCCTCAGTTCCCTCAACTGTAAAATGGGGAGACTCTGAGCCCCATGTGGAACGTGGACTGTGTCCAATCTGATAATCGTGTACCTACCCCAGCGTTTAGTACGTGCCTGGCACACAATAAGCGCTTAACAAATACCGCCATTATTATCATTACAAAGTAGGCACTTAAATACCAAAAACTCAAACAAAACAAATAAAACCCAGGGCTTATTCAACAGTGTGGCTAGAGGGAGGGGAAAGGGAGAAATGGGAAATATGTCTGGGATCTTTCAGAGAAGGGTGAAACTGGAGCTGCATTCCAAGCACACCTAAACACCAGCTCCTAAGACACCCACATGCACGGAGGTCCACACCCCAGGCTCCTCGTCATGCCAGCTCCCGGGAAGAGACAGAGAAGGATGTGCTCAGATGGGCTGCCCAAGGGTCAGAGCCACCAGAAGTCCAGAAGTGAAGAGTGGAAGAAACACAGGAGGAGGTGACCAACAGCTGTAGCCAGCTGTAGGCCAGATAATCACTGCCAAAGTTTGAGGAAAGTGGCCTATCTGCATGAACTGTTTTGCTCAACTGTAAGAGGTGTCACTAGGGGTCTTAAGGGTTTTGATAGTTTTGAGGTGAAAAGGAAAAACAAACCTGGTTGTCCCAGAGAAACTTGGATTCTGAAGCTAACGGCTCTACTCTCCTTGCCATTCCTTCCTTTGAGAATTTATTATTATTATTATTATGTCATGTGCTTACTCTGACAACTACTGTGCTAAGCTATACAATACAATCAGCTCACAGACAGGCCCTGTCCCACATGAGGCTCCAGTCAAAGGGGGAAGGAGGACAGGTGTTTAACCCCCATTTTACAGATTAGGAAACTGAGGCACAGAGAAGCAAAGTGTCGTACCCAAGGTGACTGCAGAAAAGTTGGGGGACAGGATTAGAGATTGTGTCCTCTGACTTTTAGTTCTATGCCTTTTCCAATAGGCCACACTGCTTCTCTTTTTGCCTTGTTCTCTGGCTTAGTCTTCTTTTTCCAAATGGTATTTGTTAAGCACTTACTATAGGCCAAGGACTGTACTAAGTGCTGTGATAGACACAAGCTAATCAGGTTGGACAGTCCCTGTCCCACACGGGGCTCACAGTTTTAGTCCCCATTTTACAGATTAAGTAACTGAGGCACAGAGACATTAAGTGACTTGCCCCAGGTCACAAGCAGACAAGTGGCAGAGTCAGGATTAGAACCCAGTTCCCCTGACTTCCAGGCCAGTCCTCTGTCCACTAGCCCACACTGCTTCTCAAATTGCTCTAGCCTGAAATTTGTCTTCCCTTCTTCATTCTTGCATTTACATGGTCTTTTTTTGTTACCCCAGTAGGGCCAGAATGGCTTCCCTGAATTGAAAATTCTGAATTTTAAGATCATCTAAACTCTCAAAAATGAAGTCTTTTGGAAAAGGAGATATGATCCATTTTTGGGAGAAGTGTTTTGTGGCCTGAATTGTGCTCATAAGGACTGAGAGGGAAAAGCCAGTTTCTGTGAAGAACTCTACAACAACCACAGGACCTATATTTCATTAAACAGCTCTGGTCTCAGTTCTGCAAACTTTTAAATTGTGAAGTCTCACAGAATCAGAAAGTATTCTTCTTACCTGAAGAAAAGCAGGGTGGTCTAGTGGATAGAACACAGGTCTGGGAATCAGAAGGACCTCTGTTCTAATCCCAACTCCACCACTTGTCTGTTACATCACCTTGGGCAAGTCACTTTACTTCTCTGTGCCTCAATTACCTCTGAAAAATGGGAATTAAGACCATGAGCCCCATGTGGGACAAGGACCATGTCCAACCTAATTAGCTTGTAGCTACTCCAATGCTTAGTGTAGTACCTGCCACACAGTAAATGCTTAATACCATTAAAAAAATAAGAGATTAAAAAATTGAGGCACACAGTTTCAAGGGGCTTGTCCAAAGTCACCCAGGAAAAGCTGGAAGCCAAGTTTCCAACAATCTGTCCAGGTTCTGAGGTCAGGAGAGGAGCTCACTTAGCATAAGAAGCAGCAGAATGGCCTAGTGGATAGAGCACAAGCAAGGGAGTCAGAAGGTCATGGGTTCTAATCTTGACTCTGCCACCTGTCTGCTGTGTGATCTTGGGAAGTCACTTCACATCTCTGAGTCTCAGTTCCCTCATCTGTAAAATGGGGATTAAGACTGGGAGCCCTATGTGGGACAGGGACTGCGTCCAACCCAATTAACTTGTATCTACCCAAGCACTTAGTACAGTGCCTGGCACAAAGTAAGCACTTAAACACCATTAAAAACAGACAAACAAAAAAACAGTATTACCACAGATAGGAAAGCTTTCATTACTGTATCAGAGCTGGCAATCCGGCCTAGTGGAAAGACTATGAGATGGATCAGGAAATCCAGGTTCTGATCCCAGATCCAGGTGCCTTTTACCTGCTTTGGGAGTCTGGGCAACTCACAGCCTCTTTAAGCCTCAGTTTCCTTTTTGGTAAAATCGGGATAAGATACCTGCTCCCCCTTCCTCTTACATAATGAAACCCATGTGGGATAGAGACTTTGACACCTGTCTATATGTTTTGTTTTGTTGTCTGTCTCCCCCTTCTAGACTGTGAGCCCTTTTTTGGGTAAGGACCGTCTTTATGTTGCCAACTTGTACTTCCCAAGGGCTCAGTACAGTGCCCTACACACAGTAAGCGCTCAATAAATACGATTGAATGAATGAATGAATAGAGTTCTGACCTGGTTACCCCATATCTACACTGGCACTTAGTGCCATTTTGGGGGTATAGTACGCACTGTAACGAACTATACTTCTCAACCAAAGTATGTTCAAATTAGTTATGTGAATGCTCTGAGTTAACTTGCTTACTTTAACAACAGCAACAAAAAAAAAACCCCTAAACTCCAAGCCCCCATACTTTGTGGCTTGGAACGTATTTTGGTGACTTAGGTGTCATTAGAGGGGAGATGGCTGGTTAGGCAAGTGCCTTCCGCTATTCCTAGAAATCGAAGTAGATAACTGCTTTCAAACATCACGACACCATGTCTAATTCCCAACTGGGTATTGTCTTCTAGTGCTTAGTACAGTGTTGTGCGCACAATAAGGACTTGATAAGTACAGTTGCTACAACTACTATTGTTACTACCTCATCCTGACCAACCAGGGAATCGATCTGCTTTGTGATCATACTGGTAGTACAGCATTCTACTCCCTAGAACACAGCCCTGATGCAAGAGTATTTCAATAAATAAGTCAATCCTATTTATTGAGCACTTACTGTGTACACAGCAATGTACTAAGCTCTTAGGAGAGCACAACATAAAATTGGTAGACACATTCCCTGCCCACAAGGAGCTAAACGGGGAGACAGACATTAGTATAAGTAAATCATGGATAAGTATGTAAGGACTGCGGGGCTGAGGATGGGGTGAATAAAGGGAGCAAATCCAAATACAAGTATTTGTGTGCTTTAGGCCTTGATCTTCAGGTTATATTTGTTTGCGGGATCTAATAATTTACTAGGTGGATCGGTAATGGCAGCAGATCAGTTCCAGTAGCTTTAGACTCCCTGAGGAAAATGCCTGGGAAATCGTAAATACCCCAAGGCAGCCCAACAAATGTCATTCCCCCTAAGAATTCAAACAACTTGAAAGGATTTCACACATCTCCTACCTCCCAAAGGACTGATACTCATTTTTCCAAGGCTTGTCTTCTTCAGCTGAAAAGTGAGAGGATAAGGGGCTCTCCCAAGGTCAGTAGCAGAGGGAGTTACTCTAATACTGGAACCCCTCAACCATGTGACTTCTTCTTTGTACATCTCCTAAACCACCTCTCAATGTGTTATTCTTTCAACATGTCTACCAACTCTTATATTATCCTTGCCCAAGTGTCTAGTACTGTGCTCTGCACCCAGTAGGCACTCAATAAATACGATTGATTCTGCCCCTTTGACAATTTTTTTTCCAATATGGTATTTGTTAAGCACTTACTATGTACCAGGTACTGTGCAAAGCACTGGGGTAGATACGTGCTAATTGGGTTACACATAGTCTATGACCCGCATGGGGCTCACAGTCTGAATCCCCATTTTTCAGATGAGATAACAGGCACACAGGAGTACGGTGACATAGCAAAGGTCACATAGCAAACAAGTTGCAGAGCCGGGATAAGAACGCAGGTCCTCCTGACTCCCAGGATCTATCCACTATGCCATGCTGCTTCTCACGTTGTCAGTCAATCATATTTATTGAGCGCTTACTTTGTGGAGAGCAGCATATTAAGCACTTGGGAGAGTAATAATAATAACAGTGGCATTTGTTGAGCACTTACTATGTGACAAGCACTGTTCTAAACACTGGGTACAATATAACAGACACATTCCCTGCCCACAATGACCTTACAGTCAAGAGGGATGTCAGTGTTTGCCAGGCAGGCCTAATGATATCTTCGGATCAAAAAAAATTTTTCAAAAATAAAAAGAATGAAAAAATCAATTCAGGACATGAGCAATGACAGGCTCTAAGGTTGAGGGGACTTCTTGATTTTATTTCTGTCTTATCTGGAAAAAGCTTTCGTAATGGAAGACATGCATACACAGATACACATTTTCTAGTATCAAATTTCTTCATGCAAAATGCTTCTGCAAATACAACAGTTTCTCCTCTTTATCCCTTCCCAACCCTTCTGCATACCATATGGCCTTTGGTAAATGCCTTTCTTGGCTAGGTTGCATGACAGCATGCTCAGAATCAACTTTTTAGCCCTATAAACCATTTGAGCTCCAACCATTCAAATTGGAATGACGTGCTTTTGGAAGCCTGTAATCTGACCACACTTGGATGAAATCAAGCATATATCATCATCAATGGTATTTATGGAGCACTTACTTGGCACTGTACTAAGCGCTTGGTACAGTACAATACAACAGAGGTGGTAGACACATTCCCTACCACATACTACTGGCGATAGGACATAGTTTTACCCTCTTAACCACTGGTATGTAAGCAATGCTCACCTATGGGGGACTACCGAATTTTCAAGGATATAACTTTATACTCTACCATTCCCCTTACTGGTAATTTCTTTTAGCATCTGTTTTCCCCTCTAGATTATAAACCCTTTGTGGGCAAGGATCATGCCTACCAACTCTATATTATTGCACTCTCCCAGTTGCTTCGCACAGTGTCCTGCAAACAGTAAGCACTCAATAAATACCACTGCTTGATTGAAAAGTGTGCAAATGTGCCATACATTCTCTTACAAACATTCACATTTACAGATGCAGCGTCACTGTCAGCAACGTCACTTCGAATCGAGACAACTCTAAGAGCTTGTGGGATTCTGCTGGATCTGAATTTCGGGACCTAATCTGAACTCAATCCCACCTGAGCCCAACTTGAGCAAAATTCAGGGCCCAGCCTATCTAAATCCTGAATTTTAAGAGTTTACTCGCCGGGCATAACTGACTTGAAACTTTTGAAGCCCATATCACCACTGGCCCTTTCTCCTTTGAACAACCACTGGGGTCAGAATCAGCTGTGGGTGCAGCAGAATGGCCCTGTAGAGTATAGAATATAACCAAACAGAAAATAAAATACATAGATAGTTCCCTTTCTTCCCCTCCTCTCCTTGCTGCTAAGCCCAGAGAGCATAACCCAGCAGGAGGAATGGGGAGGCCTTTGAACTCCTGGGAAGTCCAACCAGGCTCAAGTTCCATGGACTCAGTCAATTGCCCCCAAACCCCACCTATTATGAGAAACAACGTGGCTAAAGCACAGGCATGGAAGTCACAATGTCATGGGTTCTAATACCTGCTCCACCGCTTGTCTTGGGCAAGTCACTTCACTTCTCTGTGCCTCAGTTACTTCATGTGTAAAATGTACACCTTCCCAGACTAAGCCCCTCTTTTCCTCAGCTCCCCCTTCCACCCCCATCGCCCGACTCGCTCCCTTTGCTCTACTCTCCCTCCCCACGACACAGCACTTGTGTACATATGTATATATCTATAATTCTATGTATTTATATTAATGCCTGTTTACTTGTTCTGATGTGTATACATATAATTCTATTTATTTATACTGATGCTATTGATGCCTGTTTACTTGTTTTGATGTCTGTTTCCCCCCCTTCTAGACTGTGAGCCCATTGTGGGCATGGATTCTTTCTCTCTTTTGCTGAATCACACTTTCCAAGCGCTTAGTAAAGTGCTCTGCACACAGTAAGTGTTCAATAAATGTGATTGAATGAATAAATGAATGAGGATTAAGCACTGTTCTGTGAGCCCTGTGTGGGACAGAAGCTGGGTCCAACCCGAATACCTGTATCTACTCCAGCGCTTAATACAGTGCCTGGCACATTGTAAGTGCTTAACAAATACCACAATTATTATTCTCATTACTATTATCAGGAAAATAGCTTGAACCAAATCTGCTTAGATTTTTTTCCTGACAGAGTAGCTTAGATTCCTATAAAAGGGTGAGCTAAATTTGTTATTGATAGGGAATTAAGACATGGGAGCCTCATTCTTTCCTTCAATCTTATTTATTGAGTGCTTACTGTAAGCAGAGCCCTGTACTAAGCACTTGGAAAGTACAATTCAGCAATAAAGAGGAACAATCCTTGCCCACAATGGGCTTACAGTTTTGGGGTGGGGGGGAAGAGCACATGGCCTAGTGGAATCTCATCTGTAAAATGGGGATTAAGACTGTTGAGCCCCACGTAAAACATGAGTGGTGTCCAACCTGATGATCTGTATCTACTCCCGTGTTTAGTACAGTGCCTGGAACATAAGTGCTTAACAAATAACATTTTAAAAAGTCATCCTGGGAATAGATAAAAGAGCCAGAAAGTACTCAAGACTCCTACTCCATGTCAGATTATGAAGCCATTAGAATTAGATAGGTTCACACATCTGCCATAAAAAAAAAATTAGGTAAGCATGCCTAAAATCAGTCAGGCTAAGGACAAAAAGAAATGGAGCATATTCGATGTCTGTCTCCCCCTCTAGACTGTGAATTCGTTATGGGCAAGGAACGTGTCTACTAATTCTGTTGTACTGTACTCTCTCAAGTGCTTAGTACAGTGCTCTGCACCAGTGAGAGTTCAATAAATATCACTGAATGATGGATTCTTCAAGCAACAGTTTAGAATGGAAAGGGCTGCAGATCATTTTGTAAACTGGTAAGACATTGGAAGGTGACAGGCTCACATAAGCAGCAGACTAGACTACAGCTGAAGTTTCTTTTTAGAAGGGGATCCACATTTTTCCATTTTCCTTGAAGCTCCCCTAAAGTTTTTCTGTGTGGGCTAAAATAGGTTCTTTGGGAAAGTTTCAGGACTTCCATCTTCGCATCTGAGATGAACGACGGAAAGTTTCTGCCCCAAGACAGGGAAATTCTCACACAGTCATAAGCAACTAACACCCACAATTATAGCTGATGATTATACACACACCTTACTATGGCATTCATGGCTGCAAACACTGTAATTTATTTTATTATTTCTTCTCTAGTCTGATAAACAACGAGCACCATCTCAAATGCTGACAAATTGGCTGCAAAAACAAGGGTATTAGGTTCACTGGGCTTGCCTAGTGCTTTCACAGAACAAGATAAAAATGGAACTCGGGCTTACGGATTTATTTTTAGCTGTTTATCTCTCCTTTAAGAATGGAGTGATCAATAGCCACAAGATCCTGCTCAGATCAAAAGTTAGCTTGGTTAGGAAATTGGGCCTCTTTTTTTTTTAACTCTACCCACAGCCCTCCTCTTCAAAATTTTGTTACTGTACTTAACTCTAAGCCAGTCAATCCTATTTTTTGAGCGCTTACTGTGTTCAAAGCACTGTACTAAGCACTTGGGAGAGTACAATAGATAAGACACATTCCCTGCCCACGACACACTTAAGCAATGCAGCTTCAAGATCCTGAAGCATTTCTTAGCCCTACTTACTAGCCAATTGGTATCAAAAGCAGCCACCACCACTCATTCAATCATATTTATTGAGTGCTTACTTTGCCCCAGCACTTAATACAGTTCCTAAAACACAGTAGGCAGTTAAATGCCATAAGAAAAACACTATATTCTTATTGTTCCACGAAGAGATGAAGAGATTTCCTCTGTCTATAACTGTACTGGCAAAAAATAATTCCCATTCCAGTGGCCAACATCTAATGCTTGGGGAGTATCATCCAACAGAGAATGATTTGCACAATCATGGAAATCTGCCAACCAAAAAAATATTATATATACAAATATATAGACAGACAGACACATACACATACCTGTGCAGGATAAACAGAAAGTACTATTCTGTGTTGCAATATGCACAGCTGTGTATGGCAATGCACAAGCAACTCTGAGGTCTCTTTTTGAGAGAGATTCTTCCCCTCCCAATCCTCCAAATGTCACCTGAATGTTTTAGGATGTGTCTGGAGATGTGGAAAGTTGTTTAGTCTGCTGATCAAAATGGACATCTGGGTTCCGTTCTTAAAGTCCTCTAGACTGTGCTCACTGTAGGCATGGCACGTGTCTACCAACCCTGTTATAGTGGACTCTCCCAAGGGCTTACCTCAGAGCTCTAAATACAGTAATGGCTCAATAAGTACCACTGATTGTTTGATTAGAGGTCTTCATTACTCCGGTTCCGCAAAACAGCAACCCTGGCCTCAGCTACCTTGAACTTCCTAGGCTTCCTGACCTGGACAAGGCACTGTAAAGACTGACTCAGTCATTACTTAAGCACAAGGGATTATGAGGATGTCTCTTGAGTTCCCCTTTCCCAAAAGATTAAGAAGTCTCTCAGCATCACCCCCAATGGGGGATCCCTGTCAGAGCCAGCGGATGGTGGGGGAATGCAAGAAGCCTGGTTTATCCAAATACACATACCACTGGCAAAAATAAGACGACAAGCTCCCTCAACTATGTCTGCCACTTGTTTGCAAGCTGGCCATATTGTAATCCAAAGTTATCTTAGTCTAGTCCATTGGGTAAACTTAGTGCACTCTGACTTCAGGCTTTACATAATGTTGGCATTATAATGACACTGTTTAACCCAAATTGTTAAACTATAACTTTGTAACCTTTGCTTGTTTGAATTAAATGTAGCCTTATACGTTTGGGGGCTGGACTTCGGTAGGAGTTCCAGAGATGAGCAACAACGGCTAGGGAAGGAAAAAGCTAGAAAAATTGCTCTTAGGCAGAAACATACATTCATCTCCTGGCTGACACTCTATTGTATGTGTGCTGAAATTAGACAACTTTTTTATGGTATTCGTTGAGCGCTTAGTATGTACCAGGCACTGTACTAAGTGCTAGGGTAAACAGGTTGGACACAGTCCATGTCCCACGTGGGGCTCACACTCTTAATCCACATTTTACAGGTAGCTGAGGCATGGAGAAGCAGCATGGCTCAGTGGAAAGAGCACGGGCTTTGGAGTCAGAGGTCACGGGTTCAAATCCCCGCTTCGCCAATTGTCAGCTGTGTGACTTTGGGCAAGTCACTTCACGTCTCCGGGCATAAATTCCCTCATCTGTAAAATGGGGATTAAGACTATGAGCCCCCTGTGGGACAACCTGATCACCTTGTAACCTCCCCAGAGCTTAGAACAGTGCTTGGCACATAGTAAGTGCTTAATAAATGCCATCATTATTATTATTATTATTATGGAGGAGTGAAGTGACTTCCCAGAGTCACACAACAGACAAGTGGCAGAGTTGGGATTAGAATCCTCTGACTCCCAGGCTTATTCTCTTTTCCTAGTGCTTCACTGAGTGCTTTTTGAGGGCTTACTTTGTGCAGAGCACTGTACTAAGCACTTGAGAAAGTACAATATACCAGCATTGGTAGATATATTCCCTGTACACAAGGAGTTTAAGGGGAAAACAGACATTAAAATGTTATGTATATGTACATAAGTGCTGTGGGACAGAGGGTAGGGTAAATAGTGGATACAAATTTAAGTGCAAAGAGAGAGGGAGTAGGAGAAATGAGGGCTTAGTTGAGAAAGGCCTCTTGGAGAAGATGTGTTTATAACAAGGCTTTCAAGTGGGGAGTGGTGGTCTGTCAGATATGAGGGCCAGAGGCAGGTCGTGAGTGAGGGGTCGGAGATGAGATAGACAAGATCGAGGTACAGTGAGTAGGTAGGTGTTAGAGGAGTGAAGAGAACATGCTGAGATGTAATAGGAAATTAGTGATGTCCTACTTATCCACTCTCTTCTCCCACAACCTCTCAGCTCACACTCTTGGTTCCTGTCAAGCTCAGCTACTCAACATGCAGCCTTCTCATCTTCCCTCTTCCCCTCCACTGATCTCTTGCTCGCGCCCTCCCTCCTCTCTTGAGCTCTCACCGCCTCACAGACCACAACTTCCCTCATGCTCAATGTCCTTCTGAAATTACATCTCCTCCGGAAGGCTTTCCCCATTTAATTTCCAATCTCCCTATTTGATATCCCAGTAATGGCCACCTCGGCACTTTCCTTGCCACCTAAGTACTCTGGGCCTCTCTGAGCACATATGTACATATCTTACATACCCTGTTACTTAAGCACAAATTAATGTTATAGATAGATCTCCTTTCCCTTCTTCCTCCTACCTGAAATTTTATTCCATGGTCTATCTTTCCACACGGATTGTAAGTTCATTCATTCATTCAAATTTCTTCAGCGCTTACTGTGTGTGGAGCACTTTACTAAGCGCTTGGGAGAGTACAGTACAACAATAAACAGACACTCCCTGCCCACAGTGAGCTTATGGTCTAGAGGACAAGCAGCAGGGATATTGGCATCTTCCTCTGTTGTACCCTCTCAGGCCCTTAGTACAATGCTCTGCACACAGTTGGCACCCACGAAATAAACTACTGACTGAGTGGTTCAACTTCCACTGAAGTGGAAGAAAGTGGGTTTTGTGCATGGAAAGGGTGTTTAAACTGCATTTGTTTTTGTTTAATATGAAGTCCTTATTGTTTAGAATTGCAACTTGAAGTGTAGCTTTCAAAGGAGAAGGTTGAAATCTCAGCAGCTTTTTCCTTGAACTTTTCCAAGTTTTCTTCTCAAAGGTTCTATGTTAATCTTAAAGAAACTAACAATTTTATTAGGGTTATTTTGGCAACTTCATCCAGCTCACATTAACCAAGGAGGTCAGACGTGTTAGAGGCAGAGAAGAGGCCATAGTCCCCAGTTTCCTCTTTCCATTCACCAAGGAAAGAGCTTTAGAGAGCCTGGGTTGTTGTTACATCTTGCAGTAGAGAATAGTGACCTCTTCTGCGATGGATGAGAAGCCACATTAACCAGTTGCTCCGGACAGTGGCCTGGTCTGAAAATTTTTCAGACTGTTTTAAGATAAGTCTGATCCTGAGCATCTAGTTTTTAGCCTATTACCCAAAGGAAAATGCTTAAAAAAATCAGTGGTATTTACTTAGTGCTTACTTTGTGCAGAGCATGTACTAAGCACTTGGGAGAGTACCATACAGTTGGTAGACCCGACTCCTGCCTTCAAGGAACTTTCAGTCTACAGTAGTACAAGTCCTTTATGCAGGGCTACCTCTCAATGTCTAATTTCAGCCCCATACACAGTAGAGTACAGTGAGTAAGGACGTCAGTCTTGGCAGCTATAGTCGAGCTGCTGAGTTTGTGATAGGAATTACAACCAGCACAGGAAATGCCCAGGAATCCCTGGTACCCTTCCTGTCGGGCAGGCCAGCTGGATGGGCTTCGGGCCTCCTGGGGCCTACCCCAGCCGCTGACCAGAGGCAGTCAAGACTCCTGCTCCCCTTCCGCCACGGATGACCCCTTCCTTCCCCACCTCCTGAGGGGACCTGGGTGTCCGGGACTGAAATGTTCTCCTACTTCAAGAGACCTGAGTTTGCCTGCTGCCATGTTGCCATCTTGTATTTCCCAAGTGCTTAATACAGTGCTCTGCACACAGTAAGCACTCAAATACGATTGAATGAATGAATGAATGCTGCACTTAGAGGTGCTGAAGGCAGAATAGGGCTGGGGTGGGTTTTCTGGGGCCCGTCCCTGGCGGAGCCTGTGGGCCTCATGATCCTGCCGCCAGGCTGGTGAGGAGAATCGGGGTAAAGAGTCAGGCTATGGTTCTCCGGGAGACAGCTGACAGGAACTCCAGGCAGTCACAGCTGCCAGGATCTCCCTCGAATCACCCCTCAGAGGGGTGGGGAAGCGACCAGAGCAGCTGAGGGGAACAGAGGACTCCCAGCCCTGTGGACAAGGAATGTGTTTATTGTTGTACTGTACTCTCCCAAACATTGTAAGCGCTCAATAAATATGGCTGAATGAATGACTGACAAAAGACGGGAAAGCGGAGCCCTTAGCTCTGACAAACCTCCTCCGATCACTGCTGGACGGGCCTCGGCATTACATGGAACCACAGAGCACCTACCTCCTCGGGTCAAGGTGGATTGCTATACACTGCTTCCCACCCCCAAAGGGGCTGAGGGTGAATGGCTTTGAGGCACAACTGTGTTGTGCCAACACTACACAGTCTCGGACAGCAGTGTCACCACACCCCTCGTGGCACCCTCACAGGTCAGGAATGGCAGCTTACCCCTCACAGATAACTTGGATGGGGACAGCTGGCTTGTTCCTGAAGTTGGCCACGAGATTATGCGGCAGACAGATGCTCAGCCTCCTCAAGCTTCGCTTGCCGTGAGTCTTTTAGACTGTGAGCCCACTGTTGGGTAGGGACTGTCTCTATATGTTGCCAACTTGTACTTCCCAAGCGCTTAGTACAGTGCTCTGCACACAGTAAGCGCTCAATAAATACGATTGATTGATTGAGATAGAAAAAACAACCTCATGCTTATGTGAGCACCTAATGACTAATTCAGATGAAACAGTGTGGCCTAGTAGAAAGAGTCAGAGGACCTGAGTTCTCACCCCGGCTCAGCCACTTGCCTGCTGTGTGAACTTGGCCAAGTCAATTAACTTCTCTGTGCCTCAGTTTCCTCACCTGTAAAATGGGGATTCGATATCTTTTCTCCCTCCTACTCAGTCTGGGGGCCCCACGTGGACCTGATTAACTGGTATCTGCCCCAGCACTTACAGCGGTGCTTGACATACTAAGTACTTGACTAATATAGTCATAATAAAACAGTGACTCAGGGGAAGACTCAAGGCTCCAAATTCAGTCACATCTTGCAATTCACTTTGTGCGACACAAGGGAACAGTGCTGAGCTAAGTACAGTACTATCATATCCAGAAATCTGCATCCCGATTGACCACATACCTGGAATGTCCCTCTAGGCATTACCTGGTTTTTCCTTTGGTATCACGGTGGCACCTACCATGCCAGCTAAGAATACCAAGAAGAAGTTTTCTCTTTTCCATCTTGCATAAGCAACACTCCACAGGTAGGGTGTTGTCATGGTACACAGCGGAAATATAAATGGAATAACCAGCATTCAATCTCTGGCAGTGACACCTGAAGGCTCTTGGAAGAGTGTGGTCATTGACATCTGACTCAATATTAATAGTTTGCCTTTTGGAAAAAAAAAATCTAACTTTTCCCTCCAATTCAACCCTCTTACCACCTAACATCTCAACTCTTCCTCTCAATCAATCATCCAGCTCAATTATGACTTTATCCAAACACTTCTGGAACCTGTTAATGTTTGCTGCCTCCACCACTTCCCGTGTTACCAAATTCCACTCTGGCAAATACTACAGCAGATCCACAAGGCTAATCTGCACCATTCTAGCTGCGGTGAATAGTCAAATCATAATAGCACCACAAGCAGGGTATTGCAATGGTTGGGTCAAGGCATGCAAAGTCATAAGCTCCCTCAGGTCTCCCACAGAAACGCAAGCTCTGACCAACCTTGAGCAGTCAGGAAGTGGGACAGGCACCCCTAAAGACAAGAAAGTGACAACCTACCCAGACCAAGATGAAGCGATTACTGCACCGATGAAGCAATTAACTGGTTGATTTACTCCATACAGGCAGTTCAACTGAATGTTAGGCCACAGAAAATTCACTTTGGGGCCTAAATTATCCAGGCAGATCACCTACTTATTACTAAATGGTATTTCTTAAGCACACTGTACTAAGTGTTGGGGTAGACAAGCTAATCAGGATGGACACAGTCCATGTCCCATACTGGGCTCCCAGTTTTAAGCTTTACCAATGAGGTAACTAAGGCACTGAGAAGCTACGTGACTTGATGATGATGATAATGATGGTACCTGTTAAGCATTTACTACGTATCAAGCACTGTTCTAAGTGCTGGGGTAGATCCAAGCTAGGCAGGTTGGACATAGTCCCTGTCCCACATGGGCCTCACAGTCAATCCTCATTTTACAAATGTCACCTCATGTCACCTTCCCCAGCCTAACTGGGGTCCCACAGCCGGAAGACCCTTCTTCCATTATGGTTACAGGCATGGGTAGCCCACCCCAGCATTTAGGGGCTTAATGTGTGGTCTCAAGGTGGGCTTACGGTGACAGCAAAAGCGGTGGTAATGAACTGCTCCTATGGAGCTGGGTAGGGGAGGGGATATTAAGCAACCCTTGAGAGGACTGCAGAATCAATCAATCAATCGTATTTATTGAGCGCTTACTGTGTGCAGAGCACTGTACTAAGCGCTTGGGAAGTACAAGTTGACAACATATAGAGACAGTCCCTACCCAACAGTGGGCTCAGAAGACCAATGAACATCTGGGAGGCCCCACTTGTAGGCTAGCTCTCATACCCTCTATCATGGTCACCCCATCCTTCACTTTTCCGGGCAGCTCAACGACCTTGGCCAGTTGACATCATTAGCCAAAGTGTCACATCGGGCTAGCTGTCTGGCAAGTTGTAGGGGGCACTGCTTTCTTTTCCCCATCTGTTCCAACAGGTATCTTGTGTGGAATCTGGCAATGGAAATGTGAAAAAAGCACTGATGCAAAGCTCAGCTACTGTGGAGGGCAGTGGGGCCTAGTAGAAAGGGCCCAAGCTTGGGGTTCAGAGGAACTGAGATCTACTCCCGGCTCTGCCAGTTGCCTGAGGTGTGACTTGGGCAAGTCATTTAATTTTTCTGTGCCTCAGTTTCCTCTTCAAAATGGGGATTCAATCCCTGTTCTCTCTCCTACTTAGCCTGTGAGCCTCATGTGGGTCAAAGACTGTGTCTGACCTGATTATCTGACTTTTACCTTAATATTTAGAATGGTACATGGTACACAGCTCTGTCTGATGCAGATGGAGAGGAAATCATTGCCACCATTTGAGGAGTGGGGAGATGTGCACACACCAATTTTTTAGAAAAATGATTCTGGTACCAGAGTGGACTACAGCCTGGGGATGAGAGAGGCTAGAGGCAGAAAGGTCATCACGGAGGTTGATAATAATAATTATTATTATTATGGTATTTGTTAAGCACTTACTATGTGCCAGGCACTGTTCTAAGCACTGGGGTAGATATGAGATGACTGGGTTGGGCACGGTCCCTGCCCCACATAGGTCTCAGAGTCCTAATCCCCGGTCTACAGATGAGGGAACTGAGGCACAGAAAAGCTAAGTGGCTTGCCCCAGGTCACACAGCAGACAAGTGCAGAGCTGGGATTAGAACCCATGACCTTCTGCATCCCAGGACCGTACTCTACCCACTAGGCCATGCTTCTTCCACTTTACAATCATATCACGTACGATATTTTGCGCAAATCATTAACATTATAAATGAAAAATGTTTACCATCAGCAATGGTAATTATTAAGTGCTTATGCACTAGCAGAAGTGGGATGTGACAAGGGTTTGAACCAGTGTGGTAGCAGTTTGTACGGAGAGGAAGGGGTGGGGATTCTAGAGTTGTTGTGAAGGTAGAACCAACAGGATTTGTTGATTGAATATGCCCGTTGAAGGAGATGAGTCAAGGATGATGTCAAGCTGTTGGGGCAAGTTTTGTTCTTTTTCTATGATATTTGTTGAGCTCTTACTATGTATCAAGCACTGTTCTAAGCACTGGGGCAGATACAAGAAAATCAGGTTGGACACAGTCCCTTGTCCCACTTGGGCTCACAGTCTAAATCCGAGGTAGAAGGAATTAATCCCCATTTTACGGATGAGTTAAAGAGACACAAAAGTTAAATGACTTGCCCAAAGTCACGCAGCAGACAAGTGGTGGAACCAGGAGTAGAACTCAGGTTCTCTGACTCCCAAACCCATGCTCTTTTCACTAGACCACACTGCTTCTCAATGAGTTTTCCAAAGGAGAACTTGGGAGTGAGCAGTTTCAGTGAATTTGGGGGGGGGGGGGGGGGAGGTGGAAACCAGACTGCTGGGGGTTGGGAAGGGAGTTTTAGGAGAGGAACTAAAGGCAGCGGGCGTAAACAACCCGCCCAAGCAGTCTGTACAGGAATGGTAGGAGGGACATGGGGTTCTAACTGCAAAAGCTAGTGGCGTCAAGAGAGGGTTTTGGGGGGTTTTTTAGGATAGAAGATGGGTGGGCATGTTTGAAAGCAGAGGGGAAGGAGCCATTGGACAGTGAGTGGTTAAAGACAGCAGTGAGGGAGGGATGAAGGGTGGGCCCAAGTATTTTAATAAGGTGCAGAAGGGATGCAGTGGATCGTGAAAGGAGATAGGTGATCTCCCCTTAGAAGATGGCACAGAAGGATGAGAGGGAATAGAGGGAGAAGGGGCTGGAGGGGTCATGGACTGGGGAGGGAAGGGGGAGAATTTGTGGAGTTCACTCCTGAGAGTTTTAATTCTGTCCATGAAGTAGATGTCAAAGTCGGCTGGAAAGGGGCTGAAAGGGGACAGGGGTGAAATTTACAAAAGCTCAAATATATAGATATTGCTCACTGAATCTCTCAATACTAGAATGAGGAAGCATCCAAAGTCTGGAGATGGAAGGTTCAAAACAAACAAAAGGGAACATTTCTTTACACAGAAGCTGGCAAGCACATGAAATGTTACTAGGGAAGTTATGCAGGCTGAAAACATCAGTAGGTTCAAAGGAAATCTGCATACATTCACAATCCGAATCAGAAGGAGAAGTTAGGGATGCTTGATAGTGCATTCAAAATCATTAAGGAAGATGCCAACCACTGCATAATTTCTCCAAGCATCCTGTTGCCATTCCTGGATAGAACACTGGACTGAATGGACCCATCAATCAATGGTATTTACTGAGTGCTTCCTGTGTGCAGAGCACTGTACTAAGCAGTTTGGGAGTGTACAATACTGAGTGGGTAGGCACATTTTATGCTCAAAGGAGTTTACAGCCTAGAGGGAGAGGCACTAAAATAAATTAAAGATAGGTACTGTGCTGTGCTGTGGGGCTGAGGGTGGGGTGCCTATCAAGTGCTTACCGATCCAAGTACATAGGTGACGCAGAAGAGAGAGGGAGTAAGGGAAATGAGGGCTTAGGGAAGGCCTCTGAGAGGAGGTGTGATTTTAATAGGGTTTTGAAGGTGGGAAGAGTGGTTGTCTATCATATATGAAGGGGGAGGGAATTCCAGGCCAGAGGGAGGACATGAGAAGAGGTCGCAGAGAGACAGATGAGATCAAGGTACAGTGAGTAGGTTGGCATACGAGTGAAGTGTGCTGACTGGCTTGTAATAGAAAAATCAGTGAGGCAAGATAGGAGGGGGCAAGCTGATTGAATATTTTAAAGTCAATAGTAAGGAGTTTCTGTTTAATGCAGAGATGGATGGACAACCACTGGAGGTTCCTGAGGAGTGGGGATACACAGACTGAGCACTTTTTTAGAAAAATGGTCCGAGCAGGAGGAGGTATGGACTGGAGCCGGGAGAGAGAGGAGGCTGGAAGGTCCGCGAGGAGGCTGATGCAGTGGTAGAAGTGGGATGTGATGAAGACCTGGATCAACGTAGTAGCAGTTTGGATGGAGAGGAAAGGGCGGATTTGAGTGATGATGCTGTGAAGGTAGAACCAACAGGATCTGGTGACAGCCTGAATACATGGGATGAATGGGAGAGATGAGTCAAGTACAATGCCAAGGTCATGAACCAAAAAATTATATTTATTGTATTCTGGATAGGGATGGCATAATTCTGTTCTCAGTCACTGAGACCCATTCCCAGAATCTGTAGGTAGTACAGCCAACCTTTCTGCCACTGACTGTGTGTACATGCTCATGCAATTGTGGGCATTTGACCGTCCACCGCGCTCAACGCAAAGAATGATCGACAACTGGCTACTTCTTCCCTTCAACCACCTTGCAGGAGAACCGCCAGGAAACATTACTCACAAATCAAATCTCTTAGGCGGCTGGAATTGAAGAGAGGAGATGGCTGACTGGAGTCACATTTGATCTCAGCTAATTCTGTGCTCCCACATTAAACCCCCCAAAATCCCTCTAATACTCCAAAACTATGACAATACAGGGATGGAATGCTAAAGCAAGAGCTGAGGTTAGAGAATGACAACCCCATGTGCCTATTCCACTCCAGTCACTGGGAAACATTTCCTGAAGAAGGGTAGATCTAGCTTTATACCTTGCTGCATCCCCAGGATGGAGTCCCAGCTACCGTGGAACAGGGCAATCAAGCCCCCAACCTGCTCTTGGATCCAACCTCACTGGATCCACAGTCCTCTCCTCCATTGCCAAATGCCAAATCACAAGTTCCTGAGCTCTTTCTCCTTAATTCAAAGCTCCTCACCCAATGATTCTTCTCATCCATGCCCATCTTCTGGTCCTCCAAGCCCCAAAGAACTGAACCGTGAGTGACGTTCAGGCCTGCGTATTCTCCCACCCACTATTAAATGAATATGCTTAGAATCCACTGAATTAGGCTGACAATCTGGCCCTAATTCCTGTCAATTCAGTCAGAAAACCTAAAATTTTGGCTGTTTTCCTTCAATGATCTCTTAAGAAATGTGATACTAGGTTAGACCAATGGTCCATTAAGCCCAGAGCTGTCTGACGGTGGGGCCCAAGGAATCAAAAGAGAATCAGGTGATGGTTGGGTTCCATTTTCATCCTTACAGTTGGCTGGGTGTATGAACATCCCTCACTTTTCCCTCTAATAATTCATCAGAGATTATTTGGCCATATATTAATCTAAATTCTACTTGATTTGACTAATTTTCCCCCTCTAAGTCATCATGGAACGCTTGTCCATGAATTTATCCAAACCATTTCTTGATATTTTCTGTTTGCCTAAATTATTGTGGTGACGGATTCCATATAAATCACCATTAGGAGAAAAAAGTTTTTCCTCTAAATAAACATCCTCAGTTCTGGTGCTAAGGGATTTGCTGAACAACAATTCCAAACTTGTGGAGTCTATATCCTTCATGATTTTGTAGAGTTCTCATGTCTTCTCAGCCTGGATCTCTCTCAACTGAAGAGTCTTGATCTTTCCAATTTATTCTTCCTCTATTAAGCTACGGCATAAACTCCTTATGATCCCAGGTCTCCATGTTTCTATGGGCTGTCACTTCCTGGCCTATATCTAGGTTTCGACCTACATCTATTGCTACTAAAGTTAGCACTACAGGTCAACAATAGGAGAGCCAAAAAGGGGAGCTGTAACCTCTCCAATGACCCAGGAGGGCCTTTCCCACTAAACCTTGAAGTTTCCATGATACTTACAAGGACCTATATTGGGAGAACAGGCACAATACCTTCTTCCTCTTGCTAAGGACCTGTGAACTGGAATCCCCTCTGCATTGACCCAGAGAAAGAAGTTACCTGAATTAAATCTGCACCGACTGGGACTGTCCAGGTGATAAACCATTTGAGTAAATCCAATGACAACGAGTTCATAAACCACTTCCAAGAACCTTAAAATGCGTGAGATTGACTTGCAAAATGAATTTAACTTATTGTTAAACAAAAATCATAGGGGCAGCTCCAAATTATCCAAAACTACTTTAACAGTCTTGTCAATCAATGGTATTTATCGAGTGCTTACTATGTCCAGAGCATTGTACTAAGCACTTGGAAGAGTATAATATAAAGGAATTAGCAGACATACTCCCTTCGCTGGTTGGCGGAGAGGTGGAGGGGGGAAGTGTCAAGTGACCCAAAAGCACAGAAGGGGAAAAGATGATGATGATAATAATAATGGCAGTTTTTGTTGAGCACTAACTATGTGCCAGGCACTGTACTAAGCGATGGGGTGGATCGGGGTGGATACAAGCAGATCGGATTAGGCACAGCCCCTGTTCCACATGGGACTCAATCTCAATCCCATTTTACAGATGAGGTAACAGGCACAGAGAAGTGATTTGCCCAAGCTCACTCAGCAGACAAGTGACAGAAGAAGGATTAGAACACATGACTTTCTGATTCCCAGACCTGCGCTCTATCTACTCCACCATGCTGCTTCTCAGATGGTCCCAGTGGTCAAAGGGAGGAGATGAGAAAGCATATCTTCTGACTCCATCCAGCCATTCTTCAGATGGTTATGATAAACACATTAAAAAAAACCCAAAACCACATAGGTGAATTATATGTTTCAAACACACGATAACAGACAGTATTAAAAACTAATTTTAACTCAGTGGCACAGTACAAACCAAAAAATTCTGAGCATCTAAATCTGACAGAAAAGTACATTCCAATCAGCATTGGTGTGGTAACTCAACTGACAAACCTGGGAATGTAATCCAAGGCAGCTCAACCGGTGCTAAACCCACACAGATGGAATTGTTTAGTCTCATCATGTGGCCAGTTCAGCCCCCAAATCCACCCCCACAGCAGTCCTCTAGGTCTGCTGACATCAGGAGCATTTTCAGAAGATTTACACTGTATAAATTACTCTGATTAAATGTTAAAGTGTTGGTGCATTACTTTATATTTTTTTTCCTTTAGTGCCTCTGCCAGCATGTTCAGAGTATTCCCTGATGCAAAAAAAAAAGAAAAAATTCACTCCTTGTGGGCAGAGTACATGTCTAACTGCTGTGTAATACTGTCTTAAGTGTTTAGTATAGTCCTCTGCACATAGTAAGCGCACAAGATTAATTGAAAAAGGCCAACTACTTTCTCCATCCACTCGGCTGAGTTTGAGGGGGTTTTCCTCCTTGTTCAGGCCCAATGGAGGGGGTAGAAACTTGTAAACAGCAGTGGGAGCCAGCCAGTCGGGTATTAGAAGGAAGAACACCCAAATTTGCCAATCAACTGTATTTACTGAATCTTTATTGTGTGCAGAGCACTGTGCTAAGCACTTGGGAGAGCTCAATACAACAGAGTATTTCTATTTCCAGTTGGGAAGGTCTACATCACCACAGTAAGGGTCACTTCGTGGCAGCCTTGTAGGGGAAATCCAGGCCTACGGGAAGATATGTATCCCACATGGAGCAAGCTGGATGAGGGTAATTTTATATTACGAAAGGAGGAGTACAGTCTCACAGAACACGGCCTCTCCCGGGAAATAAATTAAAAACAGAAACTGGGACAAAACAAACTTTTGCAAAGAACATTATGACATTATATCACGGGCGTTTGCATGTGAAACCGTCAAGTAGACCCACCTGCCGAGATTCAAAAATGGTTCCCGGGCCAGCTCGCCAGTGATAAACACAAAACACATCGCCGGCATTCAAATACTAAATCCGACAGGAAATATTTATACTGTGAAGGGACACATGGCACGGAGAACTATGACAATAATCAAAGGCAAGGGGGAGGAATGAAACGGCTTTTTTGTAGGGGGCAAAATGCAGTTTCTATCAGAACCGATGGACGTCCAAGCAGCAATCTGGAGAGAATTCAATAAATCGTCTCCTGAGAGGTTGAGTCGGGTAAGGGGTAATTAACTAATTGGTGTCATTTCCATTCAAAGCCCCCAAATTAATTCGTATTGACTGAGCGCTGACTGTGTGCAGAGCATTGAGAAGCACCATGGCGTGTGAGAAACAGCATAATATAGTGGCTAGAGCACGGGCCTGGGAGTTGGAAGGTAGTGGGTTCTAATTACAGCTCTGCCACATGTCTGCTGTGTGACCTTGGGCAAGTCACTTCACTTCTCTGGGCCTCAGTTATCTCATCTGTAAAATGGGGATTAAGACTGTCAGCCCCACGTGGGACAACTTGATTACCTTGTATCTACCCCAGCGCTTAGAACAGTGCCTGGCACATAGTAAGCGCTTAGCAAATACCATTAAGCAGCGTGGCTCAGTGGAAAGAGCGCGGGCTTGGGAGTCGGAGGTCATGGGTTCGAATACCGCCTCCCCCACATGTCTGCTGTGTGACCTTGGGTAAGTCACTTCACTTCTCTGGGCCTCAGTTATCTCATCCGTAAAACGGGGATTCAGACTGTGAGCCCCACATGGGACAACCTCATTTCCTTGTGTTCCCCCCAGCGCTTAGAACAGTGCTTTGCACATAGTAAGTGCTTAACAAATACCAACATTATTATTATTACTCATTCCATCACATTTATTGAGCGTTTACTGTGTTTTAGCCTTTAGACTGTGTCTTTAGTCTTTTAGACTGTGAGCCCACTGTTGGGTAGGGACTGTCTCTATATGTTGCCAACTTGTCCTTCCCAATCGCTTAGTACAGTGCTCTGCACACACAGTAAGCACTCAATAAATACGATTGATGATGATGTGTGGAGAGGACTGTACTAAGCGCTTGGAAAGTACAATTCGGGCACAGATAGACCCAATCCCTACCTAACAAGGGGCTCACAAGCTAGAAGGGTACAAATTCGGTATGGCCCTCGGACCAGAGGCAATAAAACGGGAGGTAAGAAGTGGGTCGTCTTCAAACTGATGGGAAATCGCCTGGCAAAACCTCCGCTTGCCCTGATTGGAGTGGAATAACTCCCCACCCAACTCGGGCCAAAACCTCGGAAAAACCTCGCCTAAAAGGTCGATCTAAAGAGTCTGGACACGTTGACGACGGCCCACTACCTGCTAATCGCCCTGCGTGTCTAACCCTGCTCGGCTCCCTCCCTCTCGCCGGGGTTTACCTTGATTTTTTTTCCCCTTTTTCAAAAACGGAGAAGGGCAGAGAGTTTGAGTTTTACAGGAGCGGCACGCAAAGCAGGAATTGTGTCCGAGCGGTTCCGAGCACCCCCCGGGTCCGTGGCCCCTCTACTTTATCGGCGCATGATCAATCAATCGTATTTATTGAGCGCTTACTGTGTGCAGAGCACTGTGCTAAGCGCTTGGGAAGTCCAAGTTGGCAACATCTAGAGACGGTCCCTACCCAACAGTGGGCTCACAGTCTAAAAGGGGGGGACAGAGAACAAAACCAAACATACTAGCAAAATAAAATAAATAGAATAGATATGTACAAGTAAAATAGAGCAATCAATCAAATTTACTGAGCGCTTACTGTGTGCAGAGCACTGTACGAAGCGCTTGGGAAGTCCAAGTTGGCAACATCTAGAGACAGTCCCTACCCAACAGTGGGCTCACAGTCTAAAAGGGGGGGACAGAGAACAAAACCAAACATAGTAGCAAATTAAAATAAATAGAATAGATATGTACAAGTAAAACAGAGTAATAAATCAATCAATCAAATTTATTGAGCGCTTACTGTGGACAGAGCACTGTACGAAGCGCTTGGGAAGTACAAACTGGCAACATCTAGAGACGGTCCCTACCCAACAGTCTAGAAGGGGGAGACAGAGAACAAAACCAAACATACTAGCAAAATAAAATAAATAGAATAGATATGTCCAAGTAAAATAGAGTAATAAATATGTACAAACATATATACAGGTGCTGCGGGGAAGGGAAGGAGGTAAGATGGGGGGGATGGAGAGGAAGGAAGGGGCTCAGTCTGCTCGGGGGGTCGCGTAACTCTGCATGATGCAATCCCGGTGTTGGCACCCGAGCCGCCGGGCAGGGGCAGGGGCACGGCCGCCCCTCTCCCTGCCCGCCCCCAAGGCCGGCGGTGCCCCTTTGGTGCCCCTCTTTTGGTGCCCCTTTTCGGTGGCCCTTCGCTGTTGTCCCGGCCGGTCCTCGGCCCGTCCCCGTTGGAGGAAGGCCGGGGGCGGCGGGTTCCGGCCTGGCAGGATGCCCCGGTCCCGCCCCGCCCGTTGTGCCCGGCGCCGGCGGTTACCTGGGCGGGTCGGCTGCGGTCTCGGAGCGGCTGAGGGCCGTCATCCCCGGCGCCTTCCCCGTGCCCACCCCCGGCACGGACGGCGGCAGGGAGGGAGGACGGGCGGCAGGGAGGGAGGACGGGCGGGCGGGCGGGCGGACCGACCCCACCGCCGTCGCCGCCGCCGGCGGACACGCCCCCTGTGCCGGCCGCGCCCGCTCATTGGCTGCCGCCCGCGCGGTGGGCGGGGCCCCCGCGGGCCCAGGTGTGGCCGGCCCCGTCCCCCCGTGGCCCGTCCGGTCCCCCGGTCCCCCCCCCCCCGTCCCGGAGGAGGATGTGTGCGGGGACGACGGAGGGAGGGCGGCGGAAGGGGGCGGGGCTCACGAGCTACCTGCGCACCGCCTGCCCCCCTTCTTTCCATCTCTCTCTGTCTCTTTCTCTCTCCCCCTTTTCTCCCTCTTCCCCTTCTCTCTCAACCCCCTCCTCTCCCTCTTTCCCCTTCTCTCCCTCTTCCCCCTCCTCTCTTTCCCCTTCTCCCTCTTTCCCCTTCTCTCCCTCTTCCCCCTCCTCTCTTTCCCCTTCTCTCTCTTCCCCCTCCTCCCTTTCCCCTTCTCTCCCCCTTCTCTTTTCCCCCTCCTCTCTCTTTCTCCTTCTCTCTACTCCCTCTTCCCCCTCCTCTCTCTTTCCCCCTTCTCTTTTCCCCTCCTCTCCCTTCTCTTCCCCCCTCCTCTCTCTTTCCCCTTCTCTCCCCCTCCTCTCTTCCCCCTCCTCTTTCCCTTTCTCTTTTCCCCTTCTCTTTTCCCCTTCTCTTTTCCCCTCCTCTCCCTTCTCTTCCCCCCTCCTCTCTCTTTCCCCTTCTCTCCCCCTTCTCTTTTCCCCCCTCTCCCTTCTCTTCCCCCCTCCTCTCTCTTTCCCCTTCTCTCTCTTCCCCCTCCTCTCTTTCTCCTTCTCTCTCCCTCCTCTCTCTTTCCCCTTCTCTCCCCCTTCTTTCTCTTCCCCCTTCGTTCCCCCTTCTCTCCCCCTTCTTTCTCTTCCCCCTTCGTTCCCCCTTCTCTTTCCCCTCCTCTCTCTTTCCCCTCCTCTCCCCCTTCTCTTTTCCCCTCCTCTCCCTTTCCCCTTCTCTCCCCCTTCTCTTTTTCCCTCCTCTCCCTTCTCTTTTCCCCTTCTCTCTCCCTTCTCCCTCTTCCCCCTCCTCTCTCTCTTTCCCCTCCTCTCCCTTTCCTCTTCTCTTCCCCCTTTTCTCTTTCTTCCCCCCTCTCTTCCCCTTCTCTCTCTTCACGTTCTTTCTCTCTTCCCCCCCTCTCTTTCCCCTTCTCTTCCCCCTTTTCTTTCTTCCCCCTTTCTTCCCCCTTCTCTCTTCCCCTTCTCTCTCTTCACGTTCTTTCTCTCTTCCCCCCTCCTCTTTTATTATTTATTATTATTATTGTATTTGTTCATTCGATCGTATTTATTGAGCACTTACTGTGTGCAAAGCACTAATTAAGTGCTTACTATTTGCCAAGCACTGTTCTAAGCCCTGGGTTAGATATAAGGTAATCGGGTTGTCCCCCGTGGGGCTCACAGTCTTAATCCCCATTTTACAGATGAGGGAACTGAGGCACAGAGAAGTGAAGTGGCTTGCCCAAGGTCACACAGCAGACAAGTGGCAGAGCCAAGATTAGAACCCATGACCTCTGACTTCCAAGTCCAGGCCCTTTCCACTAAACCAGGCTGCTTTTTCTTCCCCTTTTTCTCTCCCCCCAACCCCCGTCTTTTCCCCCTTCTCTCTCTTCCTCCTTCTCCCTCCCCGACTCTTCCCCCCTCACTCTCTTCCCTCTTCTTTCTTTCTCTCTCTCCCCCAGCTCCCCCGGTCTCAGTGTCCCCGTTCCTGCCCCGTCCCTGCCAGGCCCCAGCAATGGCGTGTGCTTGGGCAGAGCCCTCCCCGCGCCCTCCTTCCTCCTGCTGCCTCCCGGGCCACCGCTTAGTGGTAAGAGCCCGGGCTTGGGAGTCAGAGGTCATGGGTTCTAATCCCGGCTCTGCCACTTGTCTAATGGGAGACCTTGGGCAAGTCACTTTGCTCTGGACCTCAGGTCCCTCATCTGTAAAATGGAGATGAAGACCGTGAGCCCCACGTGGGACAACCTCATTACCTTGTATCTCCCCCAGTGCTTAGAACAGTGCTCGGCACATAGTAAGCACTTAACCAATACTATCATTATTATTCCCAGTTCCGGCCACCTGACAAATGAAGGGCGGGAGAGGAGGGACGGGACGGGCCAAGGAAGCCAGCCTGCTGTGCCCAGTGAAAGCCCGGGCAGGTACATGCTTCCCCCCGGCCCCCCACACCCCAACAAAAACCCCAGTCAAGGTGCCCAGAGCCCACAACCAGCCCCCAACCCTCACCCCTCCTCATCTCCCCACTGTCCCCTCACCCCCCACTATCCCCTCCCCACTCCCCCCTCACCCCCCACTATCCCCTCCCCACTCCTCGCCCCCCACTGTCCCCTCACCCCCCCCCACCCTCACTGTCCCCTTCCCACCCCTCACCCCCCCCATACCCTCACCCTTCATCCCTCAACACTCACTGGCAAGGTCCTCTCAGCGACAGGGCCTCCCCCCTCCACACATCCTCCTGTCTGATCTCCTCCTGTCTGATCCTTTCTGATCTCCCATCCTCCTGTCTCTCTCTGCTTCAGTCTATACTTCACTCTGCTGCCCGGATAATCTTTGTACAGAAACTCTCTGGGTAGGTCACTCCCCTCCTCAAAAATCTCCAATGGTCGCCTATCAACCTTCGAATCAAGCAAAAACTCCTCACTCTCGGCTTCAAGGCTGTCCATCACCTCGCCCCCTCCTACCTCACCTCCCTTCTCTCTTTCTACAGCCCAGCCTGTACCCTCTGCTCCTCTGCCGCTAACCTCCTCAAAGTGCCTCATTCTCACCTGTCCTGCCGTCGACCCCTGACCCAAGTCCTACTTCTGGCCTGGAATGCCCTCCCTCCACACATCTGCCAAACTAGCTCTCTTCCTCCCTTCAAAGCCCTACTGAGAGCTCACCTCCTCCAGGAGGCCTTCCCAGACTGAGCCCCCCCTTTTTCCTTTCCTCATCCTCCTCCCCTCCCCATCGCCCCCTCCCTCCCTCTGCTCTGCCCCCTTCCCCTCCCCACAACACTTGTATATATTTTTGCATATTTCTCTATTTATTTTATTTGTACATATTTATTACTCTTTTATTAATGATGTGCATATAGCTATAATTCTATTTATTCTGATGGTATTGATGCCTGTCTACTTGTTTTGTTTTGTTGTCTGTCTTCCCCTTCTAGACTGTGAGCCCATTGTTAGGTAGGGACTATCTCTATATGTTGCTGATTTGTACTTCCCAAGCACTTAGTACAGTGCTTTGCACACAGTAAGCACTCAATAAATACAATTGAATGAGTGAACGAACATGACTCATTGGAAAAAATCATTATTACTGTGGTATATGTACCAGGCACTGTGCTAAACACTGGGATAGATACAAGATAATCAGGTCAGACAAAGTCCCTGTCTCAGATGGAGCTTGCAGTCTAAAGGAGAGAGAGAGAAAACCAGCATCCGTTTCACAGATGAGGAAACAGAAACACAGAAAGGTTAAGTGACTTGCCCAAGATCACATGACAGGAAAGTGGTGAAACTGGGGTTAGAACCCAGGTCTTCCAACTCCCGGATCCGTGCGATTTCCACTGTCATCAGGGATGGGACCTGTGATTTGGGGCACAGGGCAGAGATACGGTGTAGTGGGAAAAGTGTGTGTGTTCTGGTTCCAACTCTGCCATTGTCCTGCTGCATGGTCCTGGGGAAATAATTCCTTAACTTCCCCAGAGCTCTAGTTCCTCATCTATAAAGTGGTGATAATAATTCCTACCTCTTCATTCAATCATATTCATTGAGCACTTACTGTATGCAGAGCACTGTACTAAGCTCTTGGGAGAGTACAATACAACAATAAACAGATATATTCCCTGCCCACAATGAGTTTACAGTCTTTCTGCCTCGCAGGGAGGTTGTGAGGGCAAAAATACAGATCATGCGAAAGCAACTGGGGAAAGTAAGAGTGCTGTACAGATTCGAGGTATTCCAGCCTCCCTACTATGTGACTGTAGAAAAGTCTCTTACCTTCTCTGGACCATGGAATGATTCACCCCAGTTTTAAAAATGGGCAGCTGCCTGGGCCTCTCCAAAGGGGTTTAGTGGCTGGACAAGATCACCACTAAGTCAGTGGCCTTAGAACTCAGGTCTCTTGTCACCCAGCACTATGGGGACTTTGCCTGACTCTTGTTTCGTCTGAGCAAAGTGCATGAAAACGAAAGCAAAAAGTGGAAAGCTAGAGATGAAAAGATGAACTTTGTTGATTTCATAAAAGTAAAGATGTGCCATAGATGTGGGTTGGAAGCCCTTACGGGTTTGGGAGGGATACCTTCAGCGGGCCTGTTGCCCCAAGTGCAAGGAAATCCAAAAAAATCAGGGCCTTCACTAACCGGGTTTTCAATGCTTTAAAAATAATAATAATAATAATAATGGCATTTATTAAGCACTATGTGCAAAGCACTGTTCTAAGCGCTGGGGACGTTACAAGGTGATCAAGTTGTCCCACGGGGGGCTCACAGCCTTAACCCCCATTTTACAGATGAGGTAACTGAGGCCCAGAGAAGTTAGTGACTTGCCCGAAGTCACACAGCTGGCAATTGGCGGAGTCGGGACTTGAACCCATGATCTCTGACTCCAAAGCCCGTGCTCTTTCCACTGAGCCATCATGTAACTCTGCCACAGACCGAATGAGTGACCTCAGACAAGTCACTTATACTTCATGCTTCAATTTCCTGCAAGGCTTTCTTCTGGGTCCCCTCCCCTTCTCCCTCTGCACCCATTCTCTCAAGAGGAATGCATTCACGCCCATGGCTTCAGCTATCACCTCTTTGAGGATGACTGACAAATCTACCTCTCCAGTCTTGACCTCTCACCGAACATACCGATAGCACATTTCCTCTCCCCTCCTGGACATCTCCACTTGACTGTCCCAGCCGCATCATAAATGTAATGCCCCAAACTGAACTAATGGCTCATTTTTTCCCCTCCTAGGCCCTTTCCTCCTCCCAGTGTTTCCAACTCTGGCCATGACACCACCATCCTGCCCTCCCTGTCCCAGAAGGCTGTCACAGATGGTAAGATCTGATTTCATTATATTTGACTTAAGATCTCAAAAAGAAGTGAGTGTTTAGAGGGCCTCCCTGCCTATGGCTTTTGTGAATTCCAGGCTCTGAGAGACTCGTCTCTCCCTTCCCCCGAAGGCATTGGGTCCTGGATAAATGCCCAGTTTGCTCAACCGATAAAATGGCTCAGAGACTGGAAGGAGGTAGGATAGAGAGACAGGAAGGAAATTAAACTTGGAAAACTCAAGCAAATTAGAGACGAGTTTGTAACGCGATATGGCATCAGGAAAAAAGCCGGTGCTATTCTGAGCAATGTGTGTTGAGACAACACATCCCCAAACAGGGAAGGAACAGGAGGGTAAGTAGTTTTGCTCCATGCTTCCGGTCAGATGGCACCTGGAAAACTCCTACGTGAATGAGACCAAAGAGAGAGCTGTAGGCACCCTGGAGGGCCTTCGGAGATAAGAAAGGAGAACAATTAAGGGAGGGGAACTGCTGGCTGTTCAAGATGATTAAAAGAGCTAAATCTGTGAAGCTGAACTAAATCATGACTAGGGAGAGGCAGTGATAACAGTCCCTAAATAGTCCAAGGATGTAAACACCAAAATTGGAGAGGGGAATATTTCCTTGTCTTCCTGACACCAAGCTCTAATCACGGGACTGGCTCACCAGTTTGTGGATTAACCTGTTCCTGACACAGTCACTCTTATTTCGGGCCTTCGGGCCATCACTGAGACCTGGCTCCTGCCAAAGGATACCGTGTCCCCACGCTGCTCTTTTCTGAGGAGGCCTCACTTCCTCTCACTCCCCCCAAAGTCAAGAGGAAAAGGGCGAGGAGTTGGCCTCCTCCATCAGCCTCTACCACCCAATACAGTTGCTAGTCACTGTCACCTACGACCTTCATGATTCTACCTCTGCCTTTCTGAGCAGTTTTGAAGTCACTCTCCCATTCTCTCCCTCTCCTGTCCGACCCTGAACCTCAGAAACTTCAGTACGATTCCTGGTACATAGTAAGCGTTCAACAAATACCATTATTATTATTATTCAGTACCCATGTCAGTCAATCATTTATTGAGAGCTTACTGTGTGCAGAGCATTGTACGAAGCACTTGGGAGAGTACAATATAAGAATATAACAGACATATTCCCTGCCCACAACAAGCTTATAGTCTAGAGGGAGAGACAGACATCAATATAAATAAATAAATTGCAGATATGTTCATGAGTGCTGAGGGGCTAGGAGGGGGGGATGAGTAAGTACAGGGAGCAAGTCAGGGCTACCCAGAAGGGAGTGGGAGAAGAGGAAAGGAGGACTTAGTCAAGGAAGGCCTCTTGGAGATGTGCCTTCAATAAAGCTTTGAAGAGAGGGGATGGGAGGGTAAATATCTGTTGGATATGAGGACGGAGGGCATTCCAGGCCAGAGGCAGGACATGGGTTAGAGGTCGGCAGTGAGATAGACGAGATCGAGGTACAGCGAGAAGGTTGTCATCAGAGGAGTGACATGTGCAGGCTGGCTTGTAGTTGGAGAGTAGCGAGGTGAGGCAGGAGGGGGCAAGGTGATTGAGTACTTTAAAGCCAATGGTGAGGAGTTTCTGTTTGATAGGTAGGTGGGTGGGCAACCACAGGAAGTTCTAGAGGAGAGAAGAAACATGATCTGAATGTTTTTTTATAGAAAAATGCCCTGGGCAGCAGAGAGAACTATGGACTGGAGTGGGGAGAGACAGGAGGCTGGGAGGTCAGCAAGGAGCTGATAGAGCAATCATTCATTCATTCATTCACTCAGTCATATTTATTGAGTGCCTACTGTGTGCAGAGCACTGCGCTTGGGAAGTACAAGCTGGCAATATATAGAGACGGTCTCTACCTAACAGCGGGCTCACAGTCTATTAGGGGGAGACAGACAACAAAACAAAACATACTAACAAAATAAAATAAATAGAATAAATATGTACAAGTAAAATAAATAAATAGAGTAATAAATATGTACAAATAGAGTAATAAATATGTACAAATATATACATATATAAAGGTGCTCTGGGGAGGGGAAGGAGGTAAGGTGGGGGGGGTGGGGTGGGGGAGAAGGGGGAGAGGAAGGAGGGGGCTCAGTCTGGGAAGGCCTCCTGAAGGAGGTGAGCTCTCAGTAGGGCTTTGAAGGGAGGAAGAGAGCTAGCTTGGCGGATGTGCGGAGGGAGGGCATTCTAGGCCAGGGAGAGGACGTGGTCCGGGGGTCGACGGCGGGACAGGCAAGAACGAGGCACAGTGAGGAGGTTAGTGGCAGAGGAATGGAGGGTGCGGGCTGGGCTGGAGAAGGAAAGAAGGGAGGTGAGGTAGGAGGGGCTGAGGTGATGGACAGCCTTGAAGCCAAGAGTGAGGAGTTTTTGCCTGATGCGTAGGTTGATTGGTAGCCGTTGGAGATTTTTGAGGAGGGGAGTAACATGCCCAGAGCGTTTCTGCACAGAGATGATCTGGGCAGCGGCGTGAAGTATAGATTGAAGTGGGGAGAGACAGGAGGATGGGAGATCAGAGAGGAGGCTGATGCAGTAATCCAGTCAGGATAGGATGAGAGATTGAACTAGCAGGGTAGCAGTTTGGATGGAGAGGAAAAGGAGGATCTTGGCGATGTTGCGGAGCTGAGATCGGCAGGCAGGTTTTGGTGACGGATTGGATGGGAGGGGTGAACGAGAGAGTGGAGTAGAGGATGACACCAAGGTTTCGGGCTTGTGAGATGGGAAGGATGGTAGTGCCGTCAACAGTGGTGGGAAAGTCAGGGAGAGGGCAGGGTTTGGGAGGGAAGATAATCAAGGTGGTATGGGATAAGTGATTGGATTAATGTAGTAGCAGTTTGGATGGAGAGGAAAGGGTGGATTTTAGCGATGTTGTGAAGGTCTCCCAAGCGCTTAGTATAGTCCTCCACACGAAGTAAGCACTCAATAAATAGAATAATAGAATTTTCTAGATGGGAAATCTCCCTTCTGCTTCCTCTCACTTTCACTTTCAATTTCCACAACCCTCCTGCTCCATCCCACCTCCCCCACACATAGACTGGCCATGGGAGTATCTCTAACCACATCAATTATTAATTACTCCTATTCGACCTCCCAACCTGCCACCTCACCCAAGCCCCCATCTCCCTGAAAAACTCTTCTCTCCTCTCTATTTATCCCAGGCCATCAGGCCCCACTTGGCCTCCCTTCCAAACCGCCCCCTCTCTTGATGGGCACATCCATACCCTCTACCTTACCCACTCTGATGAACTCAAACCCCACCTCACCATGGATCTCGCACTCCCAAGTAGCAGTGCCGGACCACTTTCACTATTTACTTCCCACTTTCACTATTTACTTCCTCTGCTCCCATGCTCATGTTACAGTGCAATGTAGGTGGAAATCCAGGTGCCAGGCTGATTTCGGCCACTTCAACCTCACCCTCATCTGGAATAACACTGTGTTCTCTCTCTTCCACTCAGCATTATCAGCACTCCTCCTCCTTCACTGACTCCCACGCCCATTGCCTCCAACTGTTACTACAAACCTTCAGCTCCCTCCGGAATCATCCAGTGCTCCCACCTTCCAACAACAATAATAATAATAATACTAATGATGGTATTTGTTAAGCGCTTACTATGTGTCAGGCACTGTACTAAGTGCTGGGGTGGATACAAACAAATCAAGTCAGACACAGTCCCTGTCCCCTGTGGGGCTCGCAGTCTCAATCCCCATTTTCCAGATGAGGTAACTGAGGCACAGAGAAGTGAAGTGACTTGCCCAGGGTCACACTGCAAACAAGTGGCGGGGCCAGGATTAGAAGCCATGACTTTCTGACTCCTAGGCCTGTGTTCTATTCATTACACCATGCTGCTTCTCTGCTTCCAAGCAATCAGTGACATTTATTGAACACTTACTGTGTGCACAGTCCTGTACTAAGAGCTTGGGAAAGTGTAATACAACAGAGTCGGTAGACACATTACAATCTATTCATTCAGTCGCATTTACTGAACGCTTACTGTGTGCAGAACACTGTACTAAGTGCTTGGAAAGTACAGTTCGGCAACAGAGACAATCCTTACCCAACAATGGGCTCACAGTCTAGAAGAGGGGAGACAGACAACAAAACAAGTAGACAGGCATCAATAATGATGGTATTTGCTAAGCGCTTACTACATGCAAAGCACTGTTCTAAGCGCTGGGGGGATACAAGGTGATCAGGCTGTTCCATGTGGGGCTCACAATCTTAATCCCCATTTTACAGATGAGGTAACTGAGGCACAGAGAAGTGAAGTGACTTGCCCAAAGTCACACAGCCGATAAGTGGTGGAGCCGGGATTAGAACCCATGACCTCTGACTCCCAAGCCCGTGCTCTTTCCACTGAGTCACGCTGCTTCTCTAGCAGATGATGTACCATATAGATATAGCAATCTAGAGGGGGAGACAGTCATTAGTATATAAATAAGTTACAGATCTGTACATAAGTGCTGTGGGGTTGAGGATGGGGTGCGGATTCCAGTGCATAGATGAAGCAGAAGGGAGAGGGAGAAGGGGTAAGGAGGGTTTAATCTGGGAAGGCCTCTTGGAGGAGATGTGAACTTTAATAAGGCTTTGAAGCGGGGGAGACTGGTGGTATGATGTATATGGAGGGGAAGGGAGTTCCAGGCCAGAGGGAGGATGTGGGAAAGGTGGTGAGATGGATGAGATTGGGGCACAGTGAGCAAATCGGTGCTAGAGGAGCCCCCCTCTCTTGCATCTGAGCACCATATCAACGACTTAGTTGGAAAAATCCAAACCATCAGGTGTGAGATCCCCCAAGTCTTTCTCTCACCTCCCCCTACTCCCTCCCATCCAATTCCTCTCTCACCCTTGCTCAGCCATCTCTCAAGTGGAGATTTCTGCCTGTTTTCAAAATCTGCCCCCTCTACCGGTGCCTCTGACCCCACCTGTGAAGTAGCATGGTGTAGTGGATAGAGGCTGGGCCTGGGTTCTAATTCCAGCTCCACCATGTAACTGCTGTGTGACCTTGGGTAAGTCACTTCACTTCTCTGTGCCTCCGTCACCTCATCTGGAAAATGGGCATTGAGACTGTGTCCAACCTAGCTTGCTTGTATCCACCCCAGCGCTTAGTACAGTGCCTGGCACATATTAAGGGCTTAACAAATACCGCAATTATTATTATTATTATTTCATAAGAAACACTCTTCTTCCCTTCCTGATTGCCATCTTCAACCGCTCACTCTCTGATGGCTCCTCCCCCTCTGCCTTGAAACATGTTCAAGTCTCCTCTTTTAAAAAACCTCTGGTTCCCATTGCACCTTTCAGCTAGGACCCCATCTCTCTACTCCCAATTCCTGCCCCACTCCTCAAATGGGTAATACACCCACTGTGTCTGCTTCCTGTCCTCCAGCTCCCTTTTTGACCCCTAAAACCCATTTTCCACCCTCTTCATTCCACTGAGTTCTCTCTTTCCAAGGTCATCATTGAACTCCTCCTTGCCACATACTAAAGACACTATCTTAATCCTCCTTGCATTACCAGCTGCCTTTGACACTATGAACCATTCCCTTCTCCTGAAAACATTACCTAATCATGGTTTTACTAACACAATTCCCTCTTAGTTCTCCTCTCCTATCCCTTGATGCTCCTTCTCAGTCTCTGTAGCTCTTCCTCTGCCTCACCCCCTAACTATGGGTTTCCCTCAAGGCTCTGTCTGGGTCCCGTTCACTCACACTCACACCATTGAGGAACTCATCCACTCCTATGGCTTCATCTACCACCTTTATGTGGATGATTCAATCTCTTTACCCCTGACTTCTCTGCAATTTCACATTTCCTTTGGCCCCTAGGACATCTCCGCATGGATGTCCCCCAGGCACTTAAACTGAATATATCCCTCCCAGATCCTCTCCTCCTCCATCTTACTTGACAGTACCTCCGTCCTTCCTGTCTCTGAAGCCTGCCACCTTGGCATATAATTCTTGACTCCTCCCTCTCTTTTGCTTTTTATCTTCCATCTGTTGCTAAATCCTGCTGATTTCCCCTCCATAACATTTCCTGGATCTGCCTCTTGCTTCCTGTTCAAATGACCTCTACCCTGGTACAGTCATGTTCTGGCTTGACTATTGTTTCAGCCCCCTCACTGGTCTCCCTGCCTCCATTCAAGGCTTGGGAGAGTACAATATAGCAATAAACAGACACATTTCCTTGCCCACAATGAGCTGCTTTGACCTACCTCAGCACTTAGTATGGTGCTTAGCACATAGTAATCGCTTAACAAGTACCAGGGGAAAAAAAGTGGCTGTTGGGGACAGAATTGCAAGCGCTGCCTCCAAAAAGAGTTTCAGGGCCGGGATATTTCATAGAAGTTTTGACCCCTTGACTCCAATCCAGACTTCACTCTGTCTTCCAGATCATGTTTTTCTAAAACACTGTTCTGCCCAAATCTTCCCTGGCCTCAAGAACCTTCAATGCCTACCTATTCCTTTCCGCATCAAGTAAAAATTCCTGACCATCCACTCCAAGGCACTCCATCCTCTCTCTCCTTCTTATTTATGCACTCTTTTCTCCCACCAAACCCCAGTTCACACTCTGCATTCTTCTCAAGTTAACCAACTCATTGTGCCTCATTGTCTCTCTTCCTATTCCTTGCTCAGACCCTAACTCCAGCCTGAACCCCTTCCCCATTCAAATCTACCAGACCACAGTTCTTCCCATTTTCAAAGCCCTTTGGACAGTACATCTCCTCCAGAAGGGCTTTGCCAACTAGCTTTTCTCCTGCTTAGGTCATATCCTCTCAAACTCCCACCTCAGCCCCTCCATGCCAACTACACACTTCAGGATTTACACTCACTTGTAGTTCTTTTGTACATATCGACTTCTGTACTTTACTATTAAGCACACACTTATCCAACTATCCCTATTTTTCTTTTCTTCTTTCTGAAAATTACTTTGTCTGTCTCACCCACAAGATTATATACAGAATTCATTCATTCCCAAGTGCTTATGAATTCATAATGAATGAATTCATTCAATCGTATTTATTGAGCGCTTACTGTGCAGAGATTGAAAGCAGGGTTTGCATCCTCTAACTATTGTATTCTTCCAAGAGCTTAAAATAGTGCTTTTGAAGTGTGCTCCAGTGCTTAGAACGGTGCTCCAAGCACTTAGAACAGTGTTTGGCACAGAGTAAGTGCTTAACAAATACCATAATTATTATTATTATTATTATATGTGCTCAATAAAGTCTATTGACTGATTGATTATCCAGGTCATTTGCATTAGAGAAGCAGTGTGGCTCAATGGAAAGAGCACGGGCTTTGGAGTCAGAGGTCATGGGTTCAAATCCCAGCTCCGCCAAATGTCAGCTGTGTGACTTTGGGCAAGTCACTTTACTTCTCTGGGCCTCAGTTACCTCATCTGTAAAATGGGGATTAAGACTGTGAGCCCCCCGTGGGACAACCTGATCACCTTGTAACCTCCCCAGCGCTTAGAACTGTGCTTTGCACATAGTAAGCACTTAATAAATGCCATTATTATTATTATTATTGCATCTTTTCCTCTTTCTGATGCTGCATTCTGCTCATTTAATAGGGCTCCTTTTAGAAAGCAGGAGTTGGGAGAAGAGGTGCAATAAATCTATCAGTTTGAATACTTTTTAGTAGCACCAGTAAAAAGTTTCATGGAGGAAGAAATTGAGACTAATGATTTCTGGGTATTTCAGTTAATCCATCAGTGGTATTTATTGCTTGCAGAGCACTGTACTAAGCACTGGAAGAATCTACCAGAAGCAGGAGACACCCAGCCCTCGGAGCTTATAAACTAATGGGGCGACAGGCAGACAAAAATTGTTTCCAAACAATAGGATCGGGGGAAGGATAACGGGAAATAGCTGAATAAATAATTGAGTATGCAGGAGCGCTGAGAGTGGACAGGAATACAGAAATGCTAAATAATGTCTTTAGAGTATAAGTTCCTTGTGGGAAGAGTGTCTCTTGCTTCTGTTGTACTTTCCCAAGCAGTTAGTACAGTACTTTAGTACAGTACACCCTCCGCTCCTCCACCACTGATCTCCTCACCATACCTCTCTCTCGCCTGTCCCGCCATTGACCCCCGGCCCACGTCATCCCCCGGGCCTGGAATGCCCTCCCTCTGCCCATCCGCCAAGCTAGCTATCTTCCTCCCTTCAAGGCCCTGCTGAGAGCTCACCTCCTCCAGGAGGCCTTCCCAGACTGAGCCCCTTCCTTCCTCTCCCCCTCGTCTGCCTCTCCATCCCCCCAATCTTACCTCCTTCCCTTCCCCACAGCACCTGTATATATGTATATATGTTTGTACATATTTTTTTACTCTATTTATTTATTTATTTCTTTTATTTGTACGTATCTATTCTATTTATTTTATTTTGTTAGTATGTTTGGTTTTGTTCTCTGTCTCCCCCTTTTAGACTGTGAGCCCACTGTTGGGTAGGGACTGTCTCTATATGTTGCCAATTTGTACTTCCCAAGCGTTTAGTACAGTGCTCTGCACATAGTAAGCGCTGAATAAATACGATTGATGATGATGATGATGATACTTTGCATCCAGTAGACCTTTGATAACTACCACTGCTGCTGCTACTACAACTACTACTACTACTACTACTACTACTACTACTACTACTACTACTACTGTTACTACTATTAGAAGCAGCATGGTGTAATGGATAGACCACAGGCCTAGGAGTCAGAAGGCCATGGGTTCTAATCTCTGTGCCTCAGTTACCTCCTCTGTAAATTGGGGATGAAGAATGTGAGCCCTGTGTGGGACATGGATTGTGTTCAACTGGATTTGCTTGTATCCACCTAGCACTTAGTACAATGCCTGGCACATAGTAAGCACTTAAATACCATTATTATGATTATGATTATTATTATTATTATTATTATTATTGTTAAAATCCACCCCCTCCTCTTCACCCAAACTGCTACCAGGCTGATCCAAGTCATTATATTCTATCTTGATTACTGTATCAGCCTCCTTGCTGGCTTTCTGCCTCCTGTCTCTCCTCTCCCTAGTCCAGACATTATTCAGCTGGCCGGACCATTGTCCTAAAATACCACTCATTTTATTTCTCCACACTCCTCAAATACGTCCAATGGTTGCCCAACCATCTCCTTACCGTCGGTTTTAGGGCACTCAGTCATCTCTCGCCCTTCTACCTTACCTCACTGATCTATTCATTCATTCATTCAATCATATTTATTGAGCACTTACTGTGTACAGAGCACTATACTAAGCCCTTGGGAGCATACAATACAAAAATAAACAGACACATTCCCTGCCCACAATGAGTTTACAGTCTAGGGGGATGGGGAGGCAGACATCAATACAAATAAATACATTACAGATATGTGCATAAGGGCTGTGGGGCTGGGAGCAGGGAAGAGCACTACAGCCCAACCCACATACTTCATTCCTCTAACACCAACCTACTCACTGTACCTACTCTAGTCCATCTCACCACTAACACCTTGCCCATGTCCTCCCTCTGACCTGGAACTCCCTCGCCCTTCCTTCTAACCGACCAACACTCTCCCCACCTTTTAGTTTCAATTTGTCTTTGAGGTTTGGATAGGCCTTGCATTAAATAAGCCAGAAACAGTTGGTGTATCTGGACTTATTCATGTGTTCAGTTGTCACTGGAATCAGCAGCTGTTCAGAACAGCTGCACATTCGCACCATCTTTTTTACTTCCCCTTCCGTGTCATTTCTGAAGGGAGGAGAGACTAAGATCAGACCTAACACTGGCCATTTTACCCACCTCTTGCAAACGTCACCATTTGCATTTCACTTAGTCTCTCAGTCCCTCATGAAGTTGCCAATCCAGGATATTTTTCTTTGAATTAAGACAAGAATAAAATTTTGATACACCATCCAATATTTCAGTATACTTGAGTGCAGGTATTCCTCCTACAACACAGTAATTGCTTCCTTACAAACCCCCCATATAAGTAAAAGCTCACATTACATCTACAGTTGTTTCTGTGGGAATTAAAGGATAAAGAGAAAGGTGGCTCAAACCCAATTGAAATAATACATGACTTTTAGTTCATGAAATTCAAGAAGGTTGTGGGAGATGAAAATGGTTTCTTCAAGCTTTATGAGACTAAAATTTGAAATGATCTCTTGTACTTCACTTTTTCTCTGGCATTTTTCTTGTGACCATTAATGGCTAGTTGCACTCCACAAGGAACAAATTTGCAACTAGAAAATCAGTCTCTAGTAAGCAAAGCATTTTTAATTTTAAACAGTTCATTTTGCCCCTCTAAACTGTAAGCTTGTTGTAGACAGGGAATACACCTACCAACTCTGCTGTATTTATGAATTAATCAATTAATCAATGATATTTAGCAAATGCTGTTGCTGTGTGCACAGCACTGTATTAAGCTCTGGAGTGAGTACAATACAACAGATGGTAGACACGTTTCCTGCCCAGAAGGAGCTTACAGTCTAGAGGAAGGGCTTACAGTTTAGAGCTGTGAGTGGATAGAACTCCCTCTCCCTCCATTTACACCAAACCACCACTCTCCCCACTTTCAAAGCATTACTAGGGGTCAAGAGGCCTTCCCCAATTAAGCCCTCTTTTCCCCAGCTCGCTCTCCCTTCTGCATCATCTGTGCACTTGGATCTGTGACCTTTGGACATTTGATATTTGTCCCAAACCAACCCTACACCACTTACATACAGATCTCTAAATTATACATTATAAATTATTTCTTTATATGATAGCCTGTCTGCCCCCTCTAGACTGCAAGCCCGTTATGGGCAGGGAAGGTATCCACTAATGGTACTCCTAATTGGTACCACTAATTGGTACTCTCTCAAGTGCTTAGTACAGTGATCTGCACATAGTAAGAGCTCAATAAATTGATTGATCGATACTCACAATATACTCACAATATTCCGCACCCCTGCAGGTCTACTTCCTTGTTCCACTGTGTGACCCAGCTGGAACACAACTTTATGCGACCATTCACATTATAATCAATTTCTTCCTGCTGGTCTTGGTTCTGAAGACTCAGAACCAAAGCACTATTGGAGACTCCATCAAATAGTTGCAATAGGTTCCCTTTGTAATACTAATGAACTGCTAATAGGACTGTAAAGTGAGGATGAAATACCGGTTCTCCTTCCTTAGATTGCGAGCCCCATGTGGGACAGGAACTGTTTCTGACTTTTTTTTTTAATGGTATTTGTTAAGCACTTACTCTATAATAATAATGATGGTATTTGTTAAGCATTTACTATGTGCCAAGCACTGTTCTAAGCACTGGAATAGATACAAGGTTATCAGGTTGTCCCACGTGGGGCTCACAGTCTTAATCCCCATTTTACAGATGAGGTAAATGAGGCACAGAGAAGTTAAGTGACTTGCCCAAAGTCACACAGCTGACAAGTGGCAAAACTGGGATTAGAACTCACGAGCTCTGATTCCCAAGCCTGTGCTCTATGCCAAGCACTATACTAAGCACTGGGGTAGATGCAAGCTAATTAGCTTTGACACAGTCCCTGTCCCTTAAGGGGCTCACAATCAATCCCCATTTTACAGATAACAGACACAGAGACGTTAAGTGACTTGCCCAAGATCACACTGCAGACAAGTGGCGGAGCCAGGATTAGAACCCAGGTCCTTCCAACTCCCAGGCCCATGCTCTATCCACTAGGCAACACTGACCTGATTCTCTTGTATTTACCACGGCACTTAGTACAGTGCCTGGCACACAGTAAGCGCTTAAATACCATAATTATGATTAATAATAATAATAATTGCGGGGTTTGCATAATAATAATAAATACCATAATTGTGATTGTTATTATGCAAATCCCACAATTATTATTATTATTATTATCATTACTTATAAAGCATTTATCACATATAGAGATCTTTCTGGCCACCAACCCCTTGCCCACATCCTCCCTCTGTCCTGGAACTCCCTCCCCTTCATAGCCGGCAGACCACCATCTCTTCCCATCTTCAAAGCCCTACTAAAATAATTTCTCTTCCAAGAAGCCTTCCCTAAGCAGGCCCTCACTTCCCCTATTTGCCCTTCCTTCTGCATCACCTATGCACTAGGGGCTGTACCCCTGAAGTACTTTGATATTCACCCCACCCCCAGACCCACAGCACTTATGTACATCTCCATCTGAAATATTTTAATATTAATATTTTAATGTCTGTCTCCCCCTGTATGCTCCTTGTGGGCAGGGATTATTCTCTACCTACTCTATTTTATTGTACTCTCCTCAGGGAAGCAGTGTGGCTTAGTGGAAAGAGCATTTCATTTATTCATTCATTCATTCATTCAATCGTATTTATTGAGCGCTTACTGTGTGCAGGGCACTGTACTAAGCACTTGGGAAGTACAAGTTGGCAACATCTAGAGACGGTCCCTACCCAACAGCGGGCTCACAGTCTAGAAGGGGGAGACAGACAACAAAACAATACGTATTAACAAAATAAAATAAATAGAATAGTAAATACGCACAGTATGTATCTAAATATTTATGTAAATATGTAAATGACTCCCAGTATGGGCCTGGGAGTCAGAAGATCATGGGCTCTAATCCCAGCTCCACCACTGGGTAAGTCACTTCACTTCTCTGTGCCTCAGTTACCTCATCTGTAAAATGGGGACTAAGACAACGAGCCCCATGCGGGACAGGGACCGTGTTCAACCCGATTTCCTTGTATCCACCCTAGTGCTTAGTAAACTGCCTGGCACACAATAAGCACTTAACAAATACCACACTTATTATTATTAGTATTAATAATAATTGTCGATTAATATCATTGTTAATAATAATGGTTTATTATGTATAATTTACAGATGAGTGCATGACCTTGCCAATCTTACTTGAAACAGCATTCTTGGCAGAGCTACTCTGTGGCATGATTACAGAGAAGCAGCCTGGCTCAGTGGAAAGAGCCCGGGCTTTGGAGTCAGAGGTCATGGGTTCAAATTCCTGCTCCGCCAGTTGCCAGCTGTGTGACTGTGGGCAAGTCACTTCACTTCTCTGGGCCTCAGTTACCTCATCTCAAAAATGGGGATGAAGACTGTGAGCCCCCCGTGGGACAACCTGATCACCGTGTAACCTCCCCAGCACTTAGAACAGTGCTTTGCACGTAGTAAGCACTTAATAATCAATCAATCAATCAATCATAGTTATTGAGCGTTTACTGTGTGCAGAGCACTGTACTGAGCGCTTGGGAAGTACAAGTAGGCAACATATAGAGACAGTCCCTACCCAGCAGTGGGCTCACAGTCTAGAAAGGGGAGACAGAGAACAAACCAAACATATTAACAAAATAAAATAAATAGAATAGATATGTACAAGTAAAATAAATAAATAGAGTAATAAATATGTACAAACATATATACAGATATACAGGTGCTGTGGGGAAGGGAAGGAGGTAAGACGGTAATAAGGAGGAAGTAATAAATGCTATCATTATTATTACAGCAAATCCTTGATTTAAGATGTTTCAAATTCGTGGCTCAGTGGAAAGAGCTCGGGCTTTGAAGTCAGAGGTCATGGGTTCAAATCCCGGCTCCGCCAGTTGTCAGCTGTGTGACTTTGGGCAAGTCACTTCACTTCTCTGTGCCTCAGTTACCTCATCTGTAAAATGGGGATTAAGACTGTGAGCCCCCTGTGGGACAACCTGATCACCTTGTAACCTCCCCAGCGCTTAGAACAGTGCATTGCACATAGTAAGCGCTTAATAAACACCATTAAAAAATATTAGGATTAAACATTTCTAAATTTGCACCCAGTTTCAGGTTTACAACACCTTGCTTTTGACTTTACCAACACTAGGCTCCTCTATCTCAGATGTGGCAGGCCAAGGGAGTTTTGGAGAAATAGTTTGAGTAGTGAGGTTCAGGGAAAGGAAATGGGGAGAAAGTTTAGAGGGAGGTCGAGGGAGTAGGAGAGGGTGGAGGCAGGGAGCGGAGGAGGAGTTATCTTATGACAGTTGGAGTCACCAGGGAGGCTCAACCCATCCATTTTACTTCTGATGACGTAAAAGTCGGCCATCGTTTAAGGAACTCTCTGACTCAATGTAGATACAGAAATGTAGCTATATTACTCATCTACAATTGGCCGATACACAATTCTGGGTCATTTTGTGGAAAAAAAATGGTATCTAATCTTGTTTCAGAAACCCATCTCCCTTTTAGAACATTGTTTCTGTGAGAACACTGGTTTCTACTGACAGAGTTTCAGCTTAAGATGGAGTTTGCAGGAACTGATTGTACTCTCAATCTAAGGACTACCTGTAATTCACATCTACATTAGAGTAACTATGTTTCTCTATTTTTCCATTTTGTTCTTGCCAAATCATGCTCTAAAAAGTTGAGTTCCGGGAGGAATACTTTTGTGTATGTTCACACACATATATTAATATATGTATTAAAATATACAGCATCTATATATAAGCCAAGAGTCAAGGTAAAAAACAATCAATCATATTTATTGAGAACTTTCTGTGTGCAGAGTACTGTACTAAGAGAATACAATATAATACAGTTGGTGCTGATGATAAATAACAAATGTATCCTAGTTGAGTAATGAAGAATGTCAACTTCATTAATTTACCTTTATTTTTGTGGGGAGAGCTGGCTGCAGCTGAAAATAAAAGAACAACATTTTTAAAAAACTTATCACCTGGCTTGCAAATAATAATTTTCATACACCATCATTTGCAAAGGACTATCAAGTTTCTCATGCATGGCTTCTTATTCATAAATCCCTGTGGCTCCTTATTGGGCTGAGTCCCAGAGTAATAATTTCACTTCAGTTTAGGTAGTTGCAGGTCACTTCCCATTCAGACATCATACAATAAAATACCTAAGGTTTGGTTGAGAGAATCCGGGATTTAATATTTACCTGTTTCCAGAGAGACTTCCAAGTTTCTGTAGTCTCAAGTTGTAGTGGCAAAGACTGACTGCATGCTGACTTCCCCTCTCACCTACCTCGATTCCTGGCTCCTGAACATAAAACAAGGCTCAAAAGGGAAAAGAGAACCAGGGGCCAAACACTTGCAAACACTTCTCTACATTCGTTCATTTCACTCCTTCATTCAGTCGTATTTATTGAGAGCTTACTGTGTGCAGAGCACTATACTAAGCGCTTGGGCCAATTGTCAGCTGTGTGACTTTGGCAAGGCACTTAACTTCTATGTACCTCAGTTACCTCATCTGTAAAATAGGGATTAAGACTGTGAGCCCCCTGTGGGATAACCTGATCACCTCATAACCTCCCCTGTGCTTAGAACAGTGCTTTGCACATAGTAAGCGCTTAAGAAGTGCCATTATTATTATTAATATTACTATATAACAATAAACAGACTGTAAGCTCGTTGTGGGCAGGGAACATTTCTGCCAATTCTGTTGTACTCTCCCAAGCACCCACCAAATGCTCAATAAATACCACTGATTGAAAATACCATTGATCATAAAGGAATACAGAGGACATTGAATTAACATTCTCTGTTATCCAAGAACACACACTCATCTTCAAAAAGCGAGTCACACAATAGTTTTCCAAGGACAACAAAAGGTAAAGTCCTCATTTGTTTCTTACCTAGACCTGCCTATTGTATTAACTAGACAGTTGCTGTTAGAAGCAGCATGGCTTAGTGGAAAGAGCATGGGCTTGGGAGTCAGAGGTCATGGGTTCTAATCCCGGCTCCGCCGCTTATCAGCTGTGTGACTTTGGGTAAGTCACTTAACTTCTGTGTGCCTCAGTTACCTCATCTGTAAAATGGGAATTAAGACTGTGAGCCCCACGTGGGATAATCTGATAATATTGCATCTATCCCAGTACTTAGAACAGTGCTCGGCACAGAGTAAGCGCTTAACAAATACCATCGTTATTATTATTATTATTCCTAAAAACTGGCCAAATAAGACTGCAAAGCATTATTATTATTATTCCTAATGCTCTGCAGGTTTACTTGGCCAGTTTCCAGTTATCCTGTCATTTACCTCACAGCTACAATTATTGTAGATCTGGACTTCAACATATTGGACCTGGATAGACCTGAATTTTTATTTTATCAATAATAATAGTAATACTTGTTAATCACTTACTATGTGGCCAAGCACTATACTAAAAACTGGGGTAGATACATGATAAATCATACCCAAACCCAGCCCCTCCCAACTGGGGCTCACAGCCTAAGCAAGAGGGAGAACAGATATTGACTCTTCATTTTACATATGAGGAAACTGAGGTTCAGGGAAGTCCAAGGTCACACAGCTGGCAAGTGATAGAACTGGAATGAGACCACAAAGAAGCAAAACTGCTAATGCTGCCCTCTGAAGCCTCAGAATTTTCAATATGAATCATACAATGCTGCGGTCTGGGAATGGAAAGTCTTTGCAGTCACAAAGAAATGGTAATAGGTGAGTGTTCCATAAATAACTCTGATTTACAGCATTGATGAGACAAGTTTCGATTCCCACATTGCCTTTTCTGTATCACTGTGTGAGTGGTGTGGAGGTGTGTGGGGGAGGGAGAATGGAGTGGAAGGCAATTTGAAGGAGGTTTTAGAAAATCAAAAGCCAATTGCTAGGATTTGTGATTTCAAATAATTATTCAAACCAGCTTTTTATAATAGGAAAATCCAAAAGGCATAATGGAATAAAGAGAGAATGATCACAAAAGGAAAGCACGTTTCAGAGCAAGTTAAATGGGAACGAAAACTACTGAAAGCATATGAAGTCAACATTTTAAATTGATCGGCTCGAAAGCTATGGAGTGATTAGATTTAGAAATGAGCAGTTTTGGATATCTGTTTTTTACCTACCTTGACCATCATCATCAATCGTATTGAGCGCTTACTGTGTGCAGAGCACTGTACTAAGCGCTTAATACTATGTGCAAAGCACTGTTCTAAGCGCAGGGGAGGTTACAAGGTGATCAGGTTGTCCCTCGGGGGGCTCACAGTCTTAATCCCCATTTTACAGATGAGGGAACTGAGGCCCAGAGAAGTTAAGTGACTTGCCCAAAGTCACACAGCTGACAGTTGGCGGAGCCGGGATTTGAACCCATGACCTCTGACTCCAAAGCCCGGGCTCTTTTCCACTGAGCCACGCTGCTTCTCATATCACCACTCATATCACAGTCTACATGAGTACTTTCAGGAGATCATATTCTAAATATGGAGCCCTCAGGGGCTTATTTAGAGCTTTGCCATCTATGGGGCATCATCTTTACTTCCGTGCCTTAGGTTTTGAATTACAAAATGGTTACATGATTTAAAATAAACTCAATCATATTATTCATTTAGATTGAAATGCCACCCATTTATGCTGAAAGGATTGTCCTGGGGCTGAGGCTCTGAAAGCAGAGCTTTTTCCAGGCAAAAATCCACTAGCCGAAGCTGACTGCTGAAGAGCCACTGTTGAATGATGCTCACTCCTCCAAAAGAACTCCAAATGGATGGTGCAATCATAATAATGATAATAGTATTTGTTAAGTGCTTACTATGAGTGACAGCACAGTTCTGGAGGCTGAGGTACGTACAAGATAATCAGATTGGTCACAGGGACTTTGAGTCTAAATAAGTGGGAGAGTTGCCTACTGGATAGATTCGGGGCCTAGCAGTCAGAAGGACATGGGTTCTAATTCTGGCTCCACCACTGATCTACTGTGTGACCTCAGGCAGGTCACTTCACTTCTCCGTGCCTCAGTTACCTCATCTGTAAAATTAGGATTAAGACTGTGAGCCCCATGGGGGACATGGACTCTGTTCCACCTGATTAGCTTGTATCTACCCCAACACTTAGAACAGTGCTTGACACATAGTAAGAACTTAACAAATATAATAATAATAGGAATTGACTCCCCATTTTGTAGATGAGGATACTGAGGCACAGAGATGTTAAGTGATTTGCCCAAGGTCAGAGAGCAAGTAAGTGGAGGCAGGATTAGAACACAAGTCCTTAGACTCCCAGGCCTGTGCTCTTTCCACTAAATCGACCTGCTAAGTTTGAACAGATGGGGAAATCACTCATGGAGACTTCGAGCCAGGAGAGAACTGTTTTCGTCATTAAGGTGGTGCTTGGGTTCCTGAGAGAGAAAGGGTAGGGAACTGCTAGTGGTATAGGAAACTATCCCCAGCCTATCAGCAGATAAGAGTTCCCAATGTCTGATATTCAATTAATCAATCAATTGATCGATAGTATTCATTGAGTACTTTTTATGGTATTTGTTATGCATTTACTATATGTCAAACTCTGTTCTAAGCACTGGGTAGGTACAAGTTAATTAGTTCGGACACTGTCCCAGTCCCTCATGGGGCTCACAGTCAAAGTAGAAGAGAGAACAGGTATGCAATCTCTATTTCACAGTTAAGGAACTGAGGCACAGAGAAGTTAATTGACTTGCCCAAGGTCACACAGTGAGCAGTTGGCAGAGACAGGATTAGAACCCAGGTCCTCTGACTTCCAGGCCTGTGTTCTTTCCTCTAGGCCAGCTGCTTCTCTACTTTGTGAAGAGCACTGTACTAAGCACTTGGGAGAGTACAATATAAAAGAGTTGGTAGACACATTTCAGTCTGGAGGGGGAGACAGACATTAATATAAATTACAGGTATGTACAAAAGTGCTGTGGGGCTGAGGGAGGGTGAATATCAAATGCTTAAAGTGTACAAATCTAAGTGCAGAGGTGATGTAAAAGGGAAAGGGAGTAGGGGAAATGAAGGATCTTGGAGGAGATATGATTTTAAGAAGGTTTTGAGCATGGGGAGAGTAGTGGTATTTTATATATGAAGGGGGAGGGCGTTCCAGGTCGGAGAGAAGACGTGGATCAGTGACGAGATAGATGAGCTCTCCCCATTTGCTTTTATCTACCCCAGCACTTAGTACAATGCTTGGCGCATAGTAAGTGCTTAACAAATACCATAATTATTATTATTATTGAGGTACAGTGAATAAATTGGTGTTAAAGGAACAAAGTGTGCAGATTGGCTTATAGTAGGAAATCAATCTCCATGATGCTTAATTTCATTCTGGCTTGTAGTCTGCTACAAAATCATTAGGTGTGCATTTCTCTAGTCAGTCAAACAGATTTATTGAATGCCTACTGTGTGCAGAGCACTGTACTAAGAACTTGGGGGAGTATAGTATAACAGATACATTCCCTGCCCACATCTAGAACATCCTGGGTTATTACTATTATTAATAATGATTGTGGTATTAAGGGCTTACTACATACTAAGTACTGTACTAAGCTCTGGGGTAGATGCAAGATAATTAGGCTGGACTAGAACTGGATTTGAGTTTGACCTGAAATTCCCTAGACTGATATGAGGAGGCTGTATTGTGGCGGAGCCCTGGGCAGCCTTGACTAAAGACGTGTTATGATCTCTAATTTCCCCTGTGGTGGCGGGTGAACAGGAAAGATAGATGTGTCTCGGGCCAAATGTTTGCTGGCTGAGTTTTCCCTTGACCCACTTTTTTTTTTTTAATTGTGCTCCCATCCCATCCACCAAAATTTGCCTCTTGAGGACAGGGGCTATCGGAGACCCCGTCACTGGGGTCACGTGGCAACAGAAGCTCACAGGGCGATTGTGAGGTTGTCCAATAAGGGAGAGGATTCTGCTCTTGGCAGAGGAGTGACTCTAGGGGTGCACACACTCCCCTGAGGTTCATTAAATGGTCCAGGAAGCAATCCCAACACAACCTCTCTCTGGAAATCAAACAGGGCAATTCGATAACAAACCTGGACCTTAATGAAATACAAACAACAGATGCCAATATAACAGGTAGCAGACATAAATCTAGAGGGACACCCATCCGATTGTTCTCCCAGCCCTCTGACAGCAGTCATTGCAGAAGCCCTTCTATCTCCATCTGTTTCCCAGCCACAAACTGCGGAATATGCCTGAGACCTGAGGGTTTTGCGTGCTGTATTTTAAGACATTGTCTTCCTTTCGGTGGGAGATGCTTAGATGAAAGGAACGGTGTACTTACAATTGTGCTGTTGTTCAGTCTGTAAACCAGATTCAGAGTCTTTCATGTATAATGGCTCCCAAAAGTACAATAAGTTGTTATTCGTAGAATATCTTGTGTACTGCAGCAAACTCTCAACCCAATGCAATTCAGCTGTTCATTCAATCCATCACTCTATCAATTGTGTTTGTTGAGTACATACGGTGTACAGAGAAGCAGCGTGGTCTAGTGGATAGAGCATGGGCCTGGGAATCAAAAGGACCTGGGTTCTAATTGTAGCTCCACCACTTGTCTGCTGTGTGACCTTCTGCAAATCACTTGATTTCTCTGTGCCTCAGTTTCCTCATCTGTAAAATGGGGATTAAGACTGTGAGCCCTGTGTGGGACAGAGCCTGTGTCCAACTCAATTATCTTGTATCTACCCCACTGTTTATAACAGTGCTTGACACTTAATAAGCGCTTAACAAATACCATTATTATTAAGCACTTGCGAGAGTACAGTACAACAGAATTGGTACATATGTTCCCTGCGACAAGGAGCTTACAGTCTTATGACTTACAGTCATTGCTTTGTATTTCCAAAGCACCCATCCAAAGATATCTCATAAATCATCTTAGCACCCCTCTGAGGTTGATAGGTGGCAAAAAAGGAAACAGTTTATCCTCATTTTAAACAAGGCAAAACCTAACCATAGAGAAGGAAAATGAACAATAAAATTGAGGGAAATCTTGGAGAAGACTGGTTTCACACCATTCTCCTTGGCACCTATGTCTCGCCTGTTTAGCTTATCCCAACTAAGCAGTCAAGACAATTTGACTGGTCAATCTTATCGATGCTGAAGGCCATCACCAAAGTCAAAGAGAAACATATGGGTGAGGCCAAAAATTCACACAGTTCATGTAAGAAGTTTTATTTTGCTTTGCCTCTGGGAACATCCTGTTCTTCTAGTTTCTTTTTTTCCTTTTTTTTTTAGAAAGAAAGACTCAGGTTCAGTTCTTAGATGGCATTCTGCTCTGCCCAAGGCCAAGATACAAGAGCCAGTAACTCAGAAAGATTAACCAGTGTCCCTGTGCAGACTGGAGAAATTCTGGTCACCCCTCTTGACTGCCAACCTTTCCGCCTTGGCTTACAAGGCCCAACTGGGGAGTCTAATTCTTATACCGAAGGTGTCCGGCTCCACAGCCCAGGGAGTCTAACTAGCAGCACTGTTTGGCAATTCTCCAAATTGATGCCCTCAACACCACCCTCTCCACTGAACTCACCTCCCTCCCTCCCCTATCTCTTCGCCAATCTTGTATCACTAACCCACAGTACTAGATCCCCTTCGCAGTTTGCTTCCTTTGCTCCTGTGCCCAAGTAGCAGAGCGCTGCTGGTGGAAACCCGGATATCAGGACGAAATCATTCAGCTCAAGTTCAACCCTGTCTGCTTTAACTCTGCCCACTCCTCTGCCTGGCAACATTATTTCTCCATCCTTATTGCCCATGGCCCTCACCAGCTGTTTCAGATGTTTAGCTCGCTCCTCAAACCCCTGTCTCCCCACAACCCCCATCTCTTGCACCTAATGACCTGGCCACCTAGTTTATTGAGAAAATTAAAACCATCAGGTGTGATCTACCTAAAATCTCTCCTGCTCCTTTCCAGCTCCTCCCTCCTCTTGCCCTTTCAACTCTTCTATCTTTCCCAGCAGTATCTCAGTAGATCTCCTACCCACTCTCAAAAATCCATCCTCTCCACCTGCACCTCTGATCCCATCCCTTTGCCCTTATTAAAAGTCATTGCCCCTTCCCTTCTTCTCTCCCTATCTTCACTGTTCACTCTCCAATGGCTTTGTCCCCAATGCTTTCAAACATGCTTATGTCTCCCCTATCCTTAAAAAATCCTCCCATTACCTCACAGCTCTCTCTAGTTTTCACCCCATCTCCTTCCTACCATTCCTCTCCAAACTCTGTGAGAAAGTTGCCTATACCTGCTGTCTCCAGGTCCTCTTCTAGAATTCTCTCCATGACCTCCTCTAATCTGGCTTCCACCCCCTTCTATCCACAGAAACTGAGCCCTCAAAGGTCACCAGTGATCCTCTTCTTGCCAAATCCAATAGCATCTACTCCATCCTTGACCTCTCAGCTGCCTTCAACACTGTCAACCACCCCCTTCTCCTGGAAACAATTATCCAACCTTGGCTTCACTGGCACTGACTGTCCTTTCTGTTTCTGTTCCTATCTCTCTGACCACTCATTCTCAGTATCTTTCATGGGCTCCACCTCTGCCTCCCACCCCCTAACTGTGGGAGTCCCTCTAGGCTCAGTTCTGGGTCCCTTTCTATTCTCCATCTACAAACCACTCCCTTGGAGAACTTATTCACTCCCACGGCATCAAATACCATCCCTATGCAGATGATTCCCAAATCAAATACCACTCCTATGCAGATGATTCCCAAATCTACATCTTCAGACCTGATCTCTCTCCTTCTCTGCAGTTCTGCATTTTGTCCTACCTTCAGGACATCTCTACTTGGATGTCTGACGAACACCTCAAACTAAACATGTCCAAAATAGAACTCCTCATCTTCCTACCCAAATCCTCTCCTCCCCCTGATTTTCCCATCACTGTAGACAGCACCGCTATCTTCCCTGTCTCACAAGCCCTGACCTTGGCTTTATAATCGACTCATCTCTCTCACTCAACCCACATATTCAATCTGTAACCAAATCTTGTTGGTGCAACCTCCACAACATCACTAAAGACTGCCCTTTTCTTTCCATCCAGACTGCTAAAGTACTTATCCTGCCTTGATTACTGCATCAGCCTCCTTGCTGACCTCCCTGCCTCCTGTTTCACCCCGCTCCAGTCCAAACTCTATTTTGCTTCCTGTATCATATTTCTACAAAAACATTCAGTCCATGTTAGCCCGTTCCTCAAGAACCTTCGGGGGTTGCCTATCTACCTCCACATAAACAGAAATCCTTACCATAGGTTTTAAAATACTCAAATCCACTTGTCTCCTCCTACCTTACCTCCATGATTTCCTACTATAACCCAGGCTGCACACTGGGCTCCTCTAATACCAACCGATTCACTATACCTTGATCTCATCTATCTCACTGCTGATCTCTTGCCCAAATCCTGTCTTTGGCCTGGAATGCCCTCCCTCTTCATATCCAACTGACCATCACTCTCCCCACCTTCAAAGCCTTATTAAAAGCATATCTCCTCCAAGAGGCCTTCCCTACGCCCTCATTTCCTTTTCTCACACTCTCTTCTGCATAACCTTTGCACTCTTTATTCACCCCTTCCTCAGCCCCACAGCACTTCTGTACATATCCATAATTTGTTTATGTTAATGTCTTTATTTCCCTCCAGACTGTAAATCTACCAACTCTGTTATATAGCTCTCTCCCAAATTCTTATTACAGTGCTCTGCACACAGACTGATTGACTGATTACCATGTCTAAAACAGAACTTCATATCTTCTCACTCAAATGCTGACTTCCCTATCACTTTAGACAGCACGACTATCCTTCCTGACTCATAAGCCCAGAACCTTGGTATTATCCTTGACTCCTCTCTCTCATTCAACCCACATCTTCAGTCCATCACTAAATCTCGTCATATTGACCTTCGCAACATCATTAAAATCCTCCCTTTCCTCTCCATCCAAATTGCTACCAAGTTAATCCAATCACTTATCCTATCCCACCGTAATTACTGTATCCATCTCCTAGTCTCCTGTCTCTCCCATTCCAGTCCATACTTCACTATCCTGCCCAGATCATTCTTCTACAAAAACGTTCAGGCCAAGTTTTCCCTCTCCTCAAGAACCCTCAGTGATTGTCCATCTACCTCCACATCAAACAGAAACTCCTCACCATTGGCTTTAAAGTACTCAGTCACCTTGCCCCCTCCTACCTCACCTCACTACTCTTCAACCCAACCTGTGCATTTCACTCCTCTAATGCTAACCTTCTCACTTATCTTGCCACTTACCTCTCATCCACATCCTGCCTCTGGCCTGGAACACCCACCTTTTTTATATTTGACAGATGATCACTCTACCCACCTTCAAAGACTTAATGAAGGCACATCTCCTCGAAGAGACCTTCCCTAAGCTCTCATTTCCTCTTTCTTCATTTCCTCATTTCCCATTCCTTGGCCCTGATTTACTCCCTTTATTCATCCCCCTCCCAGCCCCACAGCACTATTGTACATATCTGTAATGTATTTATTTGTGCTAATGTCTGTCTCCCCCCTCTAGACTATAAGTTCATGGTGGGCAGGGAATATATCTGTTATATTGCTGTAGTGTACTCTCCCAAGTGCTTAGTACAGTGCTCTACACAGAGTGAGTGCCCAATAAATACGATTGACTGATTGAGGGGAGCCAGAAAGAGACCAAAAGTCTCTTTTCTTGGAAACTTAGAATGGAACAGGATTAGAAAAGAAGTAGGAGGCTTTAACAAGGGTAACCCGGTACTCAGAAGAAAATGGATTTGCTTGGACAGGTTTAATCATCATTTCCTGGAGGAATCCCTACCTCCTCGCAGGCTGCTCATTGTCTTTCTGGTAGCAGCCTTGCTAAAACCTTTCTAAAAATCCCAACTCCTCCAAGTGGCCTTCCCCAACAAGCACTCATTTCCCCTACTCCCTCTCCCTATTGTGTTGCCTATCCACCTGGATCTGAACCTTTTAAGCACTTGATATTCACCCCATCCTCAGTCTCAAAACAATTAGATACATATCTGTAATTTCTTTTAATATCTGTCTCTCCTGTAAGCTCCTTTCATCAGGGAACATCTCTATCAACTCTAAGGTATTGTACTCTCCCCAGCACTTTGTATCGTGCTCTGCATAGAGTAAGCATTCAATAAATACCATTGATTGATCTACATTACCATGTTTCCTCTTACCTCACTTCATCTTCTTTCCTTCTACATTCCAGACCACATCCCAAAGCACATTCTGCTCCTCTGGTGCTAACCTTCTCACAGGGCCTCGTTCTCCCCTGACCCCTGCCCTTGTCCTACCTCTAGCCTGGAACACCTCCCTCCTCAAATCCACCAATCACACTTCCCCCCTTCAAAGTCCTACTGAAGGCTCACCTCCTCCAAAAGGCCTTCCCAGACTAAGTCCCCCTTTTCCTCAACTCCCCCTCCCCTCTTTGTTGCCCCCTTTGCTCTACTCCCTCTCCTCCCCACAGCACTTGTGTATATATGTATATCTATAATTCTATTTATTTATATTGATGCCTGTTTACTTGTTTTGATGTCTGTCTCCTCATTTCTGGACTGTGAGCCCCGTGTGGGCAAGGATTGTCTCTCTTTATTGCTGAATTGTACTTTCCAAGCAGTTAGTACAGTGCTCTGTACTCAGTAAGCGCTCAATAAATACAATTGAATGAATGAATGAAATCACATCTCCCTTTTGACACTCCTCTGTTGTCTGGGTTGCTGGAGGAGGTGGGGTTGGGTGAAGAGGGAGAGGAGGGTGATGAGGGTGGTGAGTAGCAGTGTGGCCTAGTGGATAGAGTACAAGCCTGGGCATTCTAATCCCAGCTCCACTTGTCTGTTGTGTGAACTTGGGCAATTCACTTCACTTTGCCTCAGTTTCCCTCATCTATAAAATGGGGATTAAGACGGTGAGCCCCAGGTGGGATAAAGACTGTGTCCAATCTGTATAGCTTGTATCTACACAAGTGTTTGGTATAGTGCCTGGCACATAGCAAATGCCATAAAAAAAAAAAAGAGAGAGATGAGGGAGGATCACCAGATGGGGAGAGGGGAAGTAGTATTTGCCTGGAAGGAAAATTAACTCCACATTAATGGTGGGCTCATCTGCATAATCTGACCTGGGCCTTTAGAAAGCTTAATGACTAAAGTACCTCTTCAGGAGCAGGAAATCTTTGCCAATTCAATCACTTCCTTCTTTGGGACCTTTAGTCTGGGCATTACAAAGGACTGCATTTCCATGTTCAATTGGTGGAGGAAGAGAAGCTGCCCCTTTGAGGGGACTCTCCTTTTATGTTCGCCTCCTCCCCCTTAGAGGCTCTGAAAACAGCTTCAGGTGGTAAACTGAGGCTCAGAAAGGGGAAGTGTCTGTGGCCTGAGTGCTTGCTGCTGGGCATCTTATCCATTCATTCTATCAGCAGCAGTGTATAGAAGCAGCATGGCTCAGTGGAAGGAGCAAGGGCTTTGGAGTCAGAGGTCATGAGTTCAAATCCCAGCTCCGCCAATTGTCAGCTGTGTGACTTTGGGCAAGTCACTTAACTTCTCTGTGCCTCAGTTACCTCATCTGTAAAATGGGGATTAAGACTGTGAACCCCCTGTGGGACAACCTGATCACCTTGTAACCTCCCCAGTGCTTAGAACAGTGCTTTGTACATAGTAAGTGCTTAATAAATGCCAGTATTATTATATTCATTCAATCGTATTTATTGAGCACTTACTGTGTGCAGAGCACTGTACTAAGCCCTTGAAGAGAACAACAGAACAATAAGCAGACACATTCCCTGCCCACAATGAGCTTACAATCTAGGGTGGTCGGGGGTGGGGGGCAGGGAAGGGACAAATATATAAATTACAGATATGAAAGTAATGTGCAGGACTGTAGGGGGATGGATAAAGGGAACAAGTCAGGGTGACTCAGAAGAGAGTAGGAGAAGAGGAAAGGAAGGCTTAGTCAGGGAAGGCCTCTTGGAGGGGATGTGCCTTCAAGAACATTGTTTGTTTGGGGGATTTTTGCGGGGTGGGGGGGAATAAATGGCTACCCCTACTTTTTCTTCCCCCAGGAAGCCATAGGAGAAGAGCCAATAATGTTCCCACTATAGACTGTAAGCTCCTTGTGTGTAGGAATAATATCTACCAACTCTATTATACTGTGTTCTCCCAAGCACTTAGTGTAGTGCTCTGCACAGAGTAAGCACTCATAAATACCACTGAGTGATTTTTTTTCTTTTTTTTTTTTTTGCCTTTGAAGAAGCAAAGGAAATCAAACCCGGGAAAGGATAGTTTTTCTATCTTTCAGAGAATCTGAGAAGCCCTCTAGGGCATATTCTATTCATTTCAATGCTGCCACTGCTATAGACATGTTAGAGCTTGTAGAAATCGGCTCCGTCTGCCTACTCGGCAAAAACCCCGAGGCCCAGCTTGCTCCTTATTTGGCCTTTGGGGCTTATTTGATAATCCAAGAAACTGGTAGGTGTTTAAGAAACGTGCACTACCAAATCACAATTCTGTGTTTAAAAAAGGTTGGGATGCAGAGGGTCACATGAAGCCAGTAACATCAATGGCAGCACTAACAATGAATAATTATGGTATTTGTTAAGCACTTCCTATGTGCCAAGCACAAATACCACAATTATTATATTATCATCATCATCATTATTATTATCGCTGGGATTGATACAATATTAGCAGATCCAACATAGTCCTTGTCCAACATAGGCTTCATATTCTAAAGAGGAGTGAAAAACAGGTATTTTACCTCATTTTACAGATGAGGACACTGAGGCACAGATTAATTAACTTTCCCTAGGTCACAAGGCAGTTGAATGGTAGAGCTGGGATTCGAACTCAGGTCCTCTGCAACATCAAAAACCTGACCTGGAAGCGTTTAAAACATCTCTTCTTTATGTCTCTGTGGCTAAAAGAAGCAATAGATCTTAGATATCGGCTTTCTTCCCTTGCTCCTCCTCAGGTTGCACTCTTTGGTCCTCCCAACTTCCCCACTTACTTTTACTTAATAATAATAATGATAATAATAATAATGACATTTATTAAGCGCTTACTATGTGCAAAGCACTGTTCTAAGTGCTAGGGAGGTTACAAGGTGATCAGGTTGCCCCTCGGTGGGCTCACAGTCTTAATCCCCATTTTACAGATGAGGTAACTGAGGCCCAGAGAAGTGAAGTGACTTGCCCAAAGTCACGCAGCTAACAATTGGCGGAGCCGGGTTTTGCACCCATGACCTCTGACTCCAAAGCCCGGGCTCTTTCCACTGAGCCATGCTGCTTCTCTTGTACCTCATTCTCAGTCAATCAATCAGCAGTATTTATTGAGCCCTTAACATGAGCTGAGCACTGTACTAAGCTTTTGGGAGAGTACAATAGAGCTAGTAGACATAGTGTGGCTCAATGGAAAGAGCCCGGGCTTTGGAGTCAGAGGTCATGGGTTCAAGCCCCAGCTCCACCAATTGTCAGCTGTGTGACTTTGGGCAAGTTAGTTAACTTCTCTGTGCCTCAGTTACCTCATCTGTAAAATGGGGATCAAGACTATGAGCCCCCCGTGGGACAACCTGATCACCTTGTAACCTCCCCAGCGCTTAGAACAGTGCTTTGCACATAGAAAGCGCTTAATAAATGCCATCATTATTATTATTATCAATCTCTGCTGCCCTCAGGGAGCTTACCATCTATTTGAGATCAGTGTCAATCCAGTTTAGTACAGTGCACGGCTCATAGTGGACAATAAGTACTGTTGATTGATTTGACTCTATGTGGAATTCTTGCCTCTGCTTCTTCCCAGATCCCTGGGGACTTTAACAGTAACTTTGGTCAATCGATCAATCAAAATCACTGTGGGTTTACTGTCTGCTTAGCAATCAATCAATCAATGGTATTTATTGAGCACTTACTGTGTGCAGAGCACTGTTCTGAGTGCTTGGGAGAGTACAACAGAGTTGGTAGGCACATTCCCTACCCACAAGGAGCTTACTATGCTTACTATGTGCTAAGCACTGGGCTAAGCCCAGGGGTGGACACAAAACTATCTACTAGGTTGCAATTCCTAGCCCACCCGGGACTCACAGTATTTAAAAGAATGGAAAACAGGTTTCTTATCCCCATTTTAAAGATGAGGAAACAGGCTCAGGGAGGTGAAGTGATATGGCCAAGGTCACACAGCAGGCCAGTAGCAGAGCTGGAATTAGAACCCAGGTCTCCTGACTCCCAGTCTCATGCTCTTTCCACTAGGCATGGCTGCCTCCCAACTGATTCTAAAGAGGCTGGAGCCAAGGAGTGGGGGCGGGAGACACACAGTAGCTGGAATTTACCAACTGCTTCAGCTCCTGCTCCTATCCTTGTCATCACTCACCACGTGAACCCTTCAAGGCCTCTAGTTCGTTGCTACCGACCACAGCAACAGGACTGCCAGCGGACTGTCCGTGACTTTGTGTGCCTGCCTCATGCCAACCCAGGTTTGGCCTTTCTTTCGTCCATCTGCCCACACTGAGCAACAGATGAGCCCACTGTTGGGTAGGGACTGTCTCTATATGTTGCCAACTTGTACTTCCCAAGCGCTTAGTACAGTGCTCTGCACACAGTAAGTGCTCAATAAATACGATTGAATGAATGAATACAAGATTATGCACAGGAGTTACGCGACCCCCTGAAGGCCTTCCCAGACTGAGCCCCTTCCTTCCTCTCCCCCTCGTCCCCCTCTCCATCCCCCCATCTTACCTCCTTCCCTTCCCCACAGCACCTGTATATATGTATATATGTTTATACATATTTATTACTCTATTATTTATTTTACTTGTACATATCTATTCTATTTATTTTATTTTGTTAGTATGTTTGGTTTTGTTCTCTGTCTTCCCCTTTTAGACTGTGAGCCCACTGTTGGGTAGGGACTGTCTCTAAATGTTGCCAACTTGTACTTCCCAAGCGCTTAGTACAGTGCTCTGCACACAGTAAGCGCTCAATAAATACGACTGATTGATTGATTGAATCCAGGCCTGGGAAGGCTCAGTACCTGACCTAACCAGAAGCTGGTGGACTTGGGCTTCTGCCACCAAAATATCATGAGATCTCTGACCAGGGCCATGTATATTCTGCCTCTGAGCAGCTCCTAGCAGAAGCTGGTTGCTGGAAATTTACTTTTTTTTTAATGGTATTTGTTAAGCACTTACTATGTGCCAGGCACTGTACTAAGCACTGTAGTAGATACAAGCTAATCAGGTTGGACACAATCCATGTCCTACTTGGGGCCTCACAGTCTTAATCCCCGTTTCACAGATGAGGTAACTGAGGCCGAGAGAAGTGAAGTGACTTGCCCAAGGTCACCCAGCAGATAAATGCCAGAGGCAGGATTAGAACCCAGGTCCTCTGACTCCCAGGGCCATGCTTTTTCCATTAGGCCATACTGCATCACTTCTCTACTTCTGAGTGGACTCAGAATTGCATTTATTCCTTTTCCCACTTTGCTGTTGCTGCCTTTCAATGGCTCAGGCTGACTGTGTGCACTCTCAGGCCTTGCCACCTGGCAGAACACTCCCATTAGCTGGCAACCATGCCCTCCTGATGAATAATAATAATAAGAATGGCAGCTGTTAAACACTTATTATGTGCCAGGCACTGTACTAAGCACTGAGGTAGATATAAGCAAATCAGGTTGCACACAGTCCCTGTCCCATGTGGGGCTCACTGTCTCAACCCCCATTTTAAGATGAGGTAACTGAGGCACAGAGAAGTAAATAATAATAATGGCATTTATTAAGCGCTTACTATGTGCAAAGCACTGTTCTAAGCGCTGGGGAGTTTACAAGGTGATCAGGTTGTCCCATGGGGGGCTCACAGTCTTAATCCCCATTTGACAGATGAGGGAACTGAGGCCCAGAGAAGTGAAGTGACTTGCCCAAAGTCACACAGCTGACAATTGGCAGAGCCGGGATTTGAACCCATGAACTCTGACTCCAAAGCCCGTGCTCTTTCCAGTGAGCCACGCTGCTTCTCCAAGTAAAGTGTCTTGCCTAAATTCACACAGCAGACAAGTGGCGGAGCAGGATTAGAACCCATGACGTTCTGACTCCCAAGCCTGTGCTCTATCCTCTATGCCATGCTGCTTCTCCTGCTGTTTCTGATGAAGAGGGGGGAAAATGAGAGCCTTCTCCTCTACAGCTCTTACAAATCTGGGTCAGGCCTCTCATAACCCTGTGTGAAGCTATCATGCATATTCGTTCATTCATTCATTCAGTCATATTTGAGTGCTTACTATGTGCAGAACACTGTACTATTAAAAGCACATTTCTTCCAAACAGCTTTCCCCCATTAAGTCCTCAATTCCTCTTCTCCCACTCTCTTCTGCTTCACCTTGCATTTGGATTTGCATCCTTTATTCAACCCTCCTAGCCCCGCAGCACTTGTATTTATATTAATAATAGAGAAGCAGCGTGGCATAGTGGAAAGAGCACGGGTTTGGGAGTCAGAGATCACGGGTTCTAATCCTGGCTCCACCACTGATCAGCTATGTGACTTTGGGCAAGTCACTTGACTTCTCTGTGCCTCAGTTCCCTCATCTGTAAAGTGGGGATTAAGACTGTGAGCCCCACCTGGGACAATCTGATTACCTTGTATCTTCCCCAGCGCTTAGAACAGTGCTTGGCACATAGTAAGCACTTAACAAATGTTATTATTATTATTATTATTATTATTATTAATGTCTGTCTTCCCCTCTAGACTGTAAGCTCATTTTGGGCAGGGAATGTGTCTGTTTATTGTTATATTGTGCTTAGTACAGTGCTATGCACATGGTGAGCACTCAATAAATACGATCAAGTGAATGAATGAATGAATTATGTACAGATCCGTTAGTATTTATATTAATGTCTGTCTTCCTCTCAGACTGGAAGCTCATTGTGGGTGGGGCACATAATAATAATGGCATTTGTTAAGTGCTTACTATGTGCAGAGCCCTCTTCTAAGCGCTGGGGGGGATACAAGGTGATCAAGTTGCCTTACGTGGGGCTCACAATCTTAATCCCCATTTTGCAGATGAGGTAACTGAGGCTCAGAGAAGTGAAGTGACTTGCCCAAGGCCACACAGCAGACATGTGGATGAGTCGGGATACATGTTTACCAACTCTGTTATATTCTCCCAAGCCCTCAGTATAGTGCTCTGCACAAGTAGGTGTTCCATAAATACCATTGATTGACTGATTGTGACTTTTTTCCCTGTCCCCCTCTCTAGCATGTCTTTCTCCATTTGCTTGTCTATTCCTGTTGGTGCTGAAATGCTGTGGAAAATGAGAGACTAAAATCAAGCTGGAGTCTTCAGGGATATACCTCTTGAGATCATTGACACCCAGACACTTTCAATGTACTATACTCTTTTTTAATTATGTAAACAGTCTCTCTCACGTGTGAATTTTGAGTAAATCCCTGAGGACAGTTTCTGCATCTGTTAAAGGGAGACAAAGTACCCATTCTTCTTCCCTCTCAGACTATGAGCCCGGTATGGAGCCCAGGCTCCATCTGATCTGATTATCTTACATTTACTCCAGTCCTTAGCACAGTGTATGGACTTAGCATTTAGTAGATGCCATTATAATTATTATTATTATTTAAGCATGACCTGAATTTTTTGTTCTGCCATCTATTTAGCATTCTAGCTTTGCTGCCCGTATTTCTTTCTTCTTCCTCTGACCTTATCTGTCTATGTTTTTCAGCTCCTCTTTCTACCACATCACTTTTCTGGACTTTGAGCACTCTAGCTTTGTGGCCCATATTTCTTTCTTCTTCTTCTGATGTTATCTGTCTATGTTTTGCAGCTCCTGTTTCTACTACATCACTTTTCTGCCGGACTTTCTCCACCCGTCTCGCCTCCCGTTGCCCTTTCCTTCCTTGCACCAGCCTGGTACCAAGCACAGAAGAGATTTTTGTGTGGAGGGTAAGTATCATTTTGCCTCCTTCTCAGAGGGGTCTTGTGCACCCTCTCTTCACTCATTCATTCATTCAACTGTATTTATTGAGCGCTTACTATGTGCAGAGCACTGTACTAAACATTTGGGAGAGTAAATACAACAATAAACAGACGTATTCCCTTCCCACAATGAGGTTACAGTCTAGAGGACCTCTAGCTCCAAACCCGCCATTTTCATGGGCTAATTTCAGCCCAGGAACACGTGGCCATGTCAGCGACCCTGGAAGCCAGGCAACACAGGAATCCAGCCAGCAACACACTTCCAGCAAATCATTGCGGAGTATAAATGCCAGTTCAAAGGCATGTCACTAATGCAGCAGTTGGGGAGGGACTGGGGATAAACTGTTCGTCGGAGGAGCTAAATAAATTTGCTTGAACAGTAAACTGGCACAGAAATGAACACTAATAAATACATTAAAAGATTATGTTGTTTACACAGTAGACTATTTCTAAAGGCCTTGCACACAGGTATTGTGCATTTCCCAGTCAAGTCTGTGGACCTTGGATAAATGATGGCTCGCAAAGCACTTTTTCTGCCTCTGGAGCACTTCGAAACATTAATCCTTTCTCCAACCGTCTCCATGCCCTAGGTAAACCCAGATTCGTTTGCAGTACGGGATGCAGAGGCAAGGAGGTGAAGAATACAAAGAGAGTCATTGTCAGACCCAGGAGCTCTTGGCTTCCAGCTTGGTACTTAGTCCCCTGTGCCATGCCGTGCTCACAATGGGCACTTTGTAAACCTCCTTTTTGATGCAGTGTTACAAACGGGCCCCTTGGAGCAGTGTGACCGTAGCCCTATTTACGCTGTTGGGAAGCAGTGTGGCCTAGTGGAAAGAGTACGGGACTGGGAGTCAGAGGACCTGGGTTCTAATGCTGGCTCTGCTAAGTGCTTACTGTGTGACTTTGGGTAAGTCACTTCACTTCTCTGGGCCTCAGTTTCCTCAACCATAAAATGAGAATTAAATCCTCCCTAGACTGTGAGCCCTGTGTGGGACAGGGACCATGTCCAACCGGATAAACTTGTATGCACCCCACTGTTTAGGGCAGTTCAAGACACATAGTAAATGCTTAACATATACTGTTAAAAAAAAATCCAGACTGAGGGACTTCCAAAGTTCCTTGCAGAAAATACTGCTAAACCCGTTATACAGATAGGAAAAGTGAGGTCAAGTGGTTTGGCCATTTGCCCTGTGAATCAAATAACAACTCAAGAACAGAAACAAAGCCTAAAAACTTCCAGGGAACAGCTCTCTCTTCCTTTTCCTAAGTCCTCCCTCTGGCCTGGAACTCCCACCCCCTCCGTATTTTCCAGGCCACTACTCTCCTCACCATCAAAGCCTTAATAAAGGCACGTCTCTTCCAAGAGGCCTTCCCTGATGTTTTCCTCAGCTCCCTCTCCTTCTGTGCCATCTATGCACTATGCTATGTTTCCTTTGGGCACTTGATTCACCCCACCCCCAGCCCCACAGCACTTATGTATCTCTCTGTAACTTATTTACGTATATTAATGTCTGTCTCCCCCTCTGGACTGTAAGGTCCTTGTGAACAGGGAATGTGTCTACCGACTGTGTTGTACTACACTCTCCCAAGCGCTTAGTACAGTGCTCTGCACACAATAAATATGATTGACTGGTTCCCGGCAAGGACGGCCCCCACAGCAACTTCTGGGATCTGAGCCTGAGCTACGTCATCCTCATCCTGTGCTCCACCACACTTTGTGCAACATTCCCAACTGGTTCCTGACAGAAAAATGAATCAAAAGCCTCCTTAGACCAAATCTACACCAGACTAGTAACTCACTTGGGAGCTTCTGAAATCGCCTACCTTGGCCAACTGGACAGTCTAAGTGAGCCTACACAGTTACAGATTTTCTTTTATAGAGAGGGACTCAAGTGGACAGAGCACCAGTCTGGGAGTCAGAAGAACCTGGGTTCTAATTCCGGCTCTTCTGCTTTTCTACTTTCATTCATTCATTCAATTGTAGTTATTGAGTGCTTACTGTATGCAGAGTACTAAGTGCTTGGGAGAGTACAATATAACAATAGGCTTAACCTTGGGCAAGTCACTTCTGTGTGCCTCAGTTACCTCATCTGTAAAATGGAGATGAAGACTGTGAGCCCCATGTAGGACAGGGACTGTGTCCAACCTGTTTAGCATGTATCTATCCCAGCATTTAAAACAGTAAGCACGTAACAAATAACCATTATTATTGTTGTTGTTACAACCAATTTGGATTGTTGGGAAAGTGTAGATAGGAGGGGGATTAACATACTTCCAAGGAAATTGGGTTGCCTCAGTAAGAACCCTCAGTAAGAAGTCAGTTTAGTGCTTCATGAGCACTATGGGCTCTGGTTCGTCCCTAGGGATGGGGGTCCAAAAGATATTGCCACATGAGATTGGCTAGGTAGATGGGAAATCAATCAATCAATTGTATTTATTGAGCGCTTACTGTGTGCAGAGCACTGTACTAAGCGCTTGGGAAGTACAAGTTGGCAACATATAGAGACAGTCCCTACCCAACAGTGGGCTTACAGTCTAAAAGGGGAAATAGTATTTACTGAGTGTCTAATGTATTTCCGCTTGATATTGAGGCACTTACTGTATGCCAGAGCACTGGAGTAGATACAAATGGGGTAGATACAGTGCCGAGCACTGTACCAAATGCTTGGGAGAGTATACTAAGAGTAAAAGACAAGGTCCCTGCCCTTTAGGGGCTGACAATCTAATGGGCGAGACAGGCAGACAACAATTATTAATTTTCAGGGCAGGGATCGTGTCTGCTAATGCTGTTGTATTGGACTCTCCCAAGCGCTTAGTACAGTGCTCTGCACATAGTAAGCCCTCAATGAATACCACTGTTTGATTGATAAAGCAGGTAGTAACATAAAAGTGACAGGATGAGAAGCTGAATAAATAATCATGGCAATAACGACTGTGGTACTTGTTAAGCACTTACTATGTGCTAGGAACTGTCGTAAGTGCTGGGGTAGATACAAGATAATCGGGTCAGACAAAGGGGTCCCTGTCTCAATGCTTGTCCAAGGTCTCCCAGCAGACAAGTGGGGGAGCTGGGATAAGAACCCAGGCCCTTCGGACTCCCAGGCCTATTCATTAGGCCGCGCTGCTTCTAAATAACTTCTAACGAAGAACTAAACAGAGCAGCCCGTGTGTCCTGACTGCTGATGCCGAGCCTCCTGTTACTCTTCCCTGGCTGGGAGGCTCACACTCAGGCTCAGGGAACGAGAAGTTTTTTGCGGCTCGCTTTTCTCGGCCATGGCGTCTGGCTGCAGGGGGCTATGCCTCCAGCCTCTCCAGGGTCACCCTGTGGGCCTGGGTCAGGGAGCAGCGTGGTGCTTGATAATAATAATGATAATAGCAATAATAATAATAATAATGGCATTTGTTAAGCGCTTACTATGCGCCGAGCACTGTTCTAAGCACTGGGGTAGATACAAGGTCATCAGGTTGTCCCACGTCTTAATACCCATTTTAAAGAAGAGGTAACTGATGCACAGAGAAGTCAAGTGACTTGCCCAAAGTCACACAGCTGATCAGTGGCGGAGCTGGGATTGGAACCCATGGCCCCTGACTCCCAAGCCCGTGCTCTTTCCACTGAGCCTCGCTGCTTCTCTAAAATAAAAAAAGTTTATTATGTGCCAAGCACTGTTCTAAGCTCTGGGGTAAATACAAGGTAATCAGGTTGTCCCACGTGGGGCTCACGGTCTTAATCCCATTTTACAGAAGAGGTACTGAGGTACAGAAAAGTTAAGTGACTTGCCCAAAATCACACATCTTATAAGTGGCAGTGTTAGGATTAGAACCCATGACCTCTGACTCCCAAGCCTGGGCTCTTTCCACTAAGGCATGCCATCCTACCTCCAGCCACCCCTCAATCAATCAATGAATGGTACTTATTGAGCGCTTACTATGTGCAGATCACTGTTCTAAGTGCTTGGGAGAGTACAGTACAAAAGGATTATCTGAGAGGATTAGCAGAAACGTTCCCTGCTCATAATGAGTTTAGAGTCTAGATGGGGAGATGGACATAAATATGAATAAATAATGTACTTATTATTTATAATAATAACAATGATGACATTTATTAAGCGCTTACTATGTGCAAAGCACTGTTCTAAGCGCTGGGGAGGTTACAAGGTGATCAGGTTGCCCCACGGGGGGCTCACAGTCTTAATCCCCACTTTACAGATGAGGTAACTGGGGCACAGAGAAGTGAAGTGACTTGCCCAAAGTCACAAAGCTTACAATTGGCGGAGCCGGGATTTGAACCCATGACTTCTGACTCCAAAGCCCGTGCTCTTTTCCACTGAGCCATGCTGCTTCTCTAATTTATAATAATACAGTGTGGTTTAGTGGATAGAGCATGGGACTGGGGGTCAGAAGCACCTAGGTTCTGATCCCGGCTCCACCACTTGTCTGCTGTGACCTTAGGCAAGAGATTTCACTTCTCTGTGTTTCAGTTACCTCATCTGTAAAATGGGGATTCATTCATTCATTCATGCATTCAATCGTATTTATTGAGCGCTTACTGTGTGCAGAGCACTGTACTAAGCGCTTGGGAAGTACAAGTTGGCAATATATAGAGACGGTCCCTACCCAACAGTGGGCTCACAGTCTAGAAGGGGGACCTCCTTCCCTTCCCCACTGCACCTGTATATATGTATATATGTTTGTACATATTTGTTACTCTATTTATTTATTTTACTTGTACATATCTATTCTATTTATTTTATTTTGTTAGTATGTTTGGTTTTGTTCTCTGTCTCCCCCTTTTAGACTGTGAGCCCACTGTTGGGTAGGGACTGTCTCTATATGTTGCCAACTTGTACTTCCCAAGCGCTTAGTACAGTGCTCTGCACACAGTAAGCGCTCAATAAATACGATTGATGATGATGATGACTGTGAGCCCCACGTGGGACAGGGACTGTGTCCAACCTGATTTGCTTGCATCCACCCCAGCACTTAGTACAGTGCCTAGCACATAGTGAGTGATTAACAGACCATAATTATTATTATCATTACTACCAGGGGACTCCTGGCCCATGGTTCATGGCAGCTTCATGCCTCTGTTCCTTCACTGTGATCCCGTTTATGGTAAACACGTGCAGCTGAATAGACCAACAATCTGTTTCGGCCCTCCTGATCTGGTGGCCCCCGGCAGCCTGACCTGCCATCCCATCACCTGGCCACCCAGACATAATAATAACAATAATAATAATAATAATAACAATAATAACATTTATTAAGTGCTTACGATGTGCAAAGCACTGTTCTAAGCACTGGGGAGGTTATAATAATAATAATAATAATAATGACATTTGTTAAGTGCTTACTACGTGCAAAGCACTGTTCTAAGCGCTAGGGGGGATACAATGTGATCAAGTTGTCCCACATAGGGCTCACAGTCTTAATCCCCATTTTTACAGATGAGGTAACTGAGGCTCAGAGAAGTTAAGTGACTTGCCCAGGGTCACACAGCAGACTTGCGGTGGAGCTGGGATTCGAACCCACGACCTCTGACTCCAAAGCCCGGGCTTTTCCCACTGAGCCACACTGCTTCTCTAAGGTTACAAGGTGATCAGGTTGTCCCACGGGGGGCTCACAGTCTTCATCCCCATTTTGCAGATGAGGTAACTGAGGCCCAGAGAAGTGAAGTGACTTGCCCAAAGTCACACAGCTGACAGGTGGCGGAGCCGGAATTTGAACCCCTGACCTCTGACTCCAAAGCCCGGGCTCTTCCCACTGAGCCACGCTGCTTCTCCTGCCACCTGGCAGCCTGGCCCATCCCTGGCTTTTCTATAGCTAGCGGGGCTGGGTTTTCTTCACTAGGCAACTTTGGTGTGATCTTCAATTGCATAGCCGGGGGTGGGGGAGGCCATCTGAGGATCTCTTCCAGGACGGCAAGACCCGACTTGCCTTTTCTCCGCTACTCTCCAAGTCACTCTTTGGGCCCTGCCCTGAGCAGAGGCTTCAAAGCCACTGCTAAGGGACACGGATGCGAGAGGCAAGGAGGCGGCGGGACAAAGGCCCGAGCCATCTCTGCAGTGGCCCCACCTGGCACCAGGCCCACGTTCTCGGTTGGCAGAGCGTGACCCCGAGAGAGCCACAGTCTCTGAGCCTCAACTTGTCCGTCTTTAAAAGGGGAAGCATGGACTTGCTCTCTGCTCCACAGGGAGGTTGCAAGGATAAATGAGAAGCAGCTTGGCCCAGTGGATAGAACATGGGCTTGGGAGTCCTTTTGAGTTCTAATCCCAGCTCAGCCACTTGTCTGTAGGGTGAACTTGGGCAAGTTGATTCACTTTTCCATGCCTCAGCTATTCTATCTGCGAAATGGGGATTAAGACTATGATCCTCATGTACACAGCAAGTCCTTAACAAGTACCATAATTATTATTATTCTGTGGGATTTTTTTATGGTATTCAGTAAGTGCTTACTATGTGCCAGGCACTGTTCTAAGCACTGGGGTAGATACAGAGTTACCAGGTTGGACACGGTTCATGTTCCAAATGGGGCTCATAGTCTTAATCCCCATTTTACAGATGAGGTAGTTGAGGCACCGAGAAGTTAAGCGACTTGCCCAATCAATCAATCAATCAATTGTATTTATTGAGCACTTACTGCACTTATTGCAGCACTTACTGCACTTACAGTGCAGAGTACTGTACTAAGCGCTTGGGAAGTACAAGTTGGCAACATATAGAGACGGTCACAGCTGACAAGTAGTGGAGCTGGAATTAGAACCCAGGTCCTAAGGATGGTGGTGCCGTCTATAGTGATGGGAAAGTCACTAAAGGTGGACTGTGTCCAACCCGAGTACTTTGTATCTACCCCAGTGCCTGGCACACAGTAAGGGCTTAAGAGATACCATAAAAAAAGAAGATAGTCATAGTGGCATCTCTTGCACTCCTCGAGAGAAAGAGGCAAGGAAGTTCAAGGATGATGTCTCTGAGCCAAGAGGAAAGGGACACTAGCTCAGGTTCAGGAAGAATGGGACTCGAGGTCCGTCTTCATCTGCCAACTGGGATAATCCAGCCTTTTCCAAGGAAGGAGCGAGCCATGCTCTCGGCTGGGGCTGGAGACTGGGCACGGGGCTGGGGACTCTGGCTCCTGGATTCTTTATCCCCCTCCACTACTCATCAGAAGAAAACGAGAGGCTCTGAGAGCTGCCTCAGGAAGGCCACCTGCAGCTGCGATTGCTGCATCTGAAAATGGGCAAAACAGAACTGAAGATTCGATCAGTTCATTCGATCATATTTATTGAGCACTTACTGTGTTCAGAGCACTATACTAAGCGCTTGATCGATCAATCAATCAATCAGTGGTAGCTTACTATGTGCAGAGACTTGGGAGAGTACACTACAACAGAATTAACAGATATATCCCCTAACCATAACGAGCTTACTGTCTGCAGAAGAACGGACAAGGAGATTGGGAAAATAGAGATGCTTCTCTAGGATGATTACGAGGTGCTCTTCTGGCAAGCAGAGGCTGTTAGAGGGCATCGTTGAGGGTGACAAAATCATGAGGCATTCGGATAGGGTGCAAATCGAATTATTGTTCACTGAATCCTGTATTAGGACTAGGGGAGCATTTGAAGAAGCCTGGGGGTGGTGGATTTAAAACAAAAAATAAAACCATTTCACTTGGAGGGTGGTAATCGTATGGGATTCGTTACCACAGGAAGTTTTGCAGGCCAAAGCTATTAATAGGCTTAAAAGGGTTTTGGACCAATTCAGAGATGAGAGGTCCCTCATAGGATATTAAAGAGAAAATAATGGCCGTAACCTTGGCATTATCCTCAGCTCATCTCCCTCATTCAACCACACATTCAATCTGTAACCAAATCCTCTTCATTCGACCTTCACAACATCACTAAAATCCTCCCTTTCCTCTCCATCCAAACGGCTATCATGTTAATACAAGCACTTAGCCTAAACTACCTTGATCAGCCTCCTCACTGACCTCCCTGCCTCTTGTCTCTCCACACTTCGGTCCATACTAAACTCTGCTTCCCGGATCATTTTCCTATAAAACTGTTCAGCCTATATTTTCCCCACTCCTCAAGAACCTCCAGTGGTTGCCCATCCACCTCCACATCAAACAGAAACTCCTTACCGTAGGTTTTAAAGTACTCAATCAACTTGCCCCCTCCTACTTTACCTCGCTGATTTCTCACTACAACCCAGCTTGCGCGTTTGGCTCCTCTAATGCCAACCTACTCACCATACCTTGATCTCATTTATCTCAGTGCCGACCCCCTGCCCATGTCCTGCCTCTGGCCCGGGGCGCCCTTCTTCCTCATATCTGACAGACAACCACTCTCCCCTCCACCAAACCCTTTTGGAAGGCACATCTTCTCCAAGAGACCTGTCTAGACCTTAACTAAGCCCTAATTTCCTCTTCTCCCACTCTCTTCTATATCACCCTTCCACTTGGATTTGCACCCTTTATTCATTCTTCCCTCATCCTCACATCACTCAGGTACGTATGTGTAATTTATTTTATTTTTATTACTGTCTCCCCCTCTAGACTGTAAGCTTCTTGTGGGTAGGGAACACGAGCTCTGTCGCATTGTACTCTTGCAACGCTTAGTATAGTGCTCTGCACAATAGGAAGTGCGTGATAAATATGATTAATTGATTGACTGATTGAAAAGTTATGGATGTTGGGTGGTGCATAGTTCTGACCATTCGGATGGACACCAAGGAGAGAAACCAATGTACTATTCCTCCAAGCATCCTGCCACCACTGCTGAAGAAATAATTTTGGGCTGGATGAACCACTGGTCTGACCTGTAGAAGTGGATTCTTGAGCCTTGGGCCAAATCCCTATTCCCCCTTGGGCTCTGGGCAATGCAGGTCATCCGCTCAGTTTAACTCTCTTATGCTCAGGGAGGCCTGGGTGAATATGCTTGGAGATCTTTGTGTGAGAAACAGAAGCACCATAAAAATAATAATAATAATAATAATAATAATTGTGGTATTTGTTAAGCATTTACTATGTGCCAGGCATTACTTGTGTGCCAGGCACTTTACTAAGCACTGGGGAATACAAGCAAACCGGGTTAGACACAGTCCCTGTCCCACATGGGGCTCATAGTTTTAATTCCCATTTTACAGATGAGGTAACTGAGGCACAGAGAAGTGAAGTGACTTGCTCAGGGTCCCACACCATGGACCCCCACTATGGGCCCCAACTTGCAGAAAGGCACCCGAAACGAATGGTTCCTGGCCCCAGGGCCCCATCCAACAGTACGGTGCCAATATTTCTTGGACTGGTCTTGGGCTCTCTTCCTGCCCAGGCTGTAAAAATTACAGTTGCCTGGTTTTGATAATTATTTGGATCTTTGTTTTTCCTCCTGTTCCCACTCTTTGTACATAATTTGCATCATTCGATTGTAAGTTCTCCAAGGTCAGAAACCGTCTTTTCTTCACGTTGTACTATCCCAAGCACGTAGTTCTGCACTCTCCGTACAGCAGGCACTTAGCAAATATTATCGATTAACTGACTGATAGCTGGCCAGTAAATATTCTGGGCAAGAAAATTCCACAGTGAAAACTCCTCATTCATTCATTCAATCGTATTTATTGAGCGCTTACTGTGTGCAGAGCACTGTACTAAGCGTTTGGAAAGTACAGTTCGGCAACCAGTAGAGACAATCCCTACTCAACAGCAGGCTCACTATCTAGAAGGGGGAGAAAGACAACAAAACAAAAATCCCCAAGTAGAACGACATCAATAGCATCAATATAAATAGAATTATGGATGTATACACATCATTAATAAAATAAATATAATAATATGTACAAATATACACAAGTGCTATGGGATGGGGAGGGGGGTGGAGCACAGGGAGGGAGATGGGGTGATGGGGAGGAGGAGCAGAGGAAAAGGAGGGGCTCAGTCCTGGCCAGCAGAAGGGGCCTACAAAGGTTACAAGGCCCAGGCTGCAGGTTCCTGCTTCTCCCGACGTTGGGGGAAGCAGCATGGCATAGTGGACGGAAGCCAGCCCTGGCAGCCAGAAGGTCATGAGTTTTAATCCCGGCTCAGTCACTTGTCTGCTGTGTGGCTTTGGGCAAGTCACTTCACTTCTCTATGCCTCAGTTCCCTCACCTGTAAAATGGGGATTGAGACTGTGGGCCCCACATTTGGACAGGGACTGTGTCCAACTCAATTTGCTTGTTTCCTCCCCAGCGCTTAGAACAGCGCTTAGAACATAGTAAGGACTTAACGAGTACCATAATTAATTATTATTACAGTGCCTGGCACATAGTAAGCACTTAACATATACCACAGTTATTATTATTGGTCTTAGTGCTTTCACCACCAAGTAGGGCCCATCGCACTTCCTCAACCGCATCCCATATGAAACAGCAGTAATCCAGGGCCCTGCCAGCTAACCTGGCATGCAGATGGCCCTGCCTCCGTTCCAGCCTTCCCGCTGCCTGCTCCAAAGGCTGCCGATTGATTCCCAGGACCCCCCCAATCCGAGGAAACAGTGGCAGTGCAGCTGGGCTCCTGATGTCTCTGTTTCCACCTCCTCCCTTCCCTGCTTTTTCCTCAGTTGGGACCCACCCAGGCCTGGGCCAGAGGCTTTGGGAAGAGCTCAGGCATAATTGAAAACAAGAGTGCTCAGTTCTGCAAGCACTCCAAGCAACTCCTCACTATCGGCTTTAAAGCACTCAATCTCCTCGCGCCCTCCTACCCACCTCACTGCTTTTCTACTACAACCCAGCCCACACATATCGCTCCTCTAATGCCAACCTACTCACTGTACCTCGATCTCGTCGATCTCACCGCCGACTTCTCGCCCAAGTCCTACTCTAGACAGGAATGCCCTCCCCCTTCATATCTGACAGACCATTCATTCATTCATTCGTATTTATTGAGCGCTTACTGTGGGCAGAGCACTGTACTAAGTGATTGGAAAGTACAATTCAGCAACAGATAGAGGCAATCCCTACCCAACAACAGACTCAGAGTCTAGAAGGGGGGAGACGGACAAGAAAATAAAGCAAAACAAGAGGACAATTTTCACTCCTTCCTAGGAAACCAACCTGTGGAGGTTTTCAGCATTCTCCCTCTGGGCTCACTGAGGCTCTGAAAGGCTCTAGTTCCCCACCCTGAGACGCAAACTAACACCAAGCCGGACACAGGGGCCCGGAAAGGCCGAGAACCAGAGTTCGGAAAACAAGACCAGCGATGAGTAGAGGCAGAGAACAATGACCCTCCATGCAGAGCCTGAGGACCGGCAGGCAATTCAACCAACCGAGCAGAGCATGTGCAGAGCACGCTACTAAGTGCTTGGGCAAAGGGAAAAGCAGCTCTCAGAGGCAAACTGGGAGACGGTGGGTGGCTGATGAGTTGGGAAATATATATGTATATATGGTTGTACATATTTATTACTCTATTTTACTTGTACATATCTGTCCTATTTATTTTATTTTGTTGGTATGTTTGGTTTTGTTCTCTGTCTCCCCCTTTTAGACTGTGAGCCCACTGTTGGGTAGGGACTGTCTCTATGTGTTGCCAATTTGTACTTCCCAAGCGCTTAGTCCAGTGCTCTGCACATAGTAAGCGCTCAATAAATACGATTGATGATGATGATGATGAAATGCGGCTTAGTAGGAGGCTGTCACATCCAAAGACTGGAAAAGCAGCATGGCCTAGTGGATAGAGTGTGGGCTTGGGCGTCAGAAGGACCTGGGTTCTAATCCCAGCTCTGCGGCGTGTCTGCTGTGTGACCTTGGGGAAGTCACTTCACTTCTCTGTGCCTCAGTTACCTCATCTGTATAATGGGGATTAACAGTGTGAGCCCACGTGGGTTAGTGGAAAGAGCACAGGCTTGGGAGTCAGAGGGGGTGGGTTCTAATTCCGGCTCTGCCACTTATCAGCTGTGTGACTGTGGGTCAGTCACTTAACTTCTCTGTGCCTTAGTTACCTCATCTGTACAGAGAAGCAGTGTGGCTCAATGGAAAGAGCCCGGGCTTTGGAGTCAGAGGTCATGGGTTCAAATCCCGGCTCCACCACTTGTCAGCTGTGTGACTTTGGGCAAGTCATTTCACTTCTCTGAGCCTCAGTTACCTCATCTGTAAAATGGGGATGAAGACTGTGAGCCCCCTTGGGACAACCAGATCACCTTGTAACCTCCCCAGTGCTTAAAACAGTGCTTTGCACATAGTAAGCGCTTAATAAATGCCATTATTATTATTATTATTATTATTATTATTACAATGGGGATTAAGACTGTGAGCCCCATAACCTGGGACAACCTGATTCACCTTGTATCTACCCTGTTGCTTAGAACAGTGCTTGGCACATAGTAAGCGCTTAACAATACCATTTTTATTATTATTATTATTAAGTGGGACAGGGGCTGTGTCCAACCCGATTTGCTCGTATCCACCCCAGCACATAGAACAGTGCCTGGTACATAGTAAGCTCTTAACAAATACCACAATTTTATTATTATTATCCACATGCCCTAAACTACCAGAGTTAAAACAACAGGGAGGATTGGGGAGGACGGGGAGGAAGAAGATTGCCTGGTCCAAAGAGGGTGCCTATTCCCCCCCAAAGAAAAAGCACGGGCTTTGGAGTCAGAGGTCATGGGTTCAAATCCTGGCTCCGCCGATTGTCAGCTGTGTGACTTTGGGCAAGTCACTTAATTTCTCTGTGCCTCGGTTACCTCATCTGTAATATGGGGATTAAGACGATGAGCCCCCCGTGGGACAACCTGATCATCTTGTAACCTCCCCAGCGCTTAGAACAGTGCTTTGCACATAGTAAGCGCTTAATAAAAGCCATTATTATTATTAAAACTGGTGGGGGCGGGGGGGGGGCGGGGGTAAGGGGACTACCTGGTCCACAGGGGGTGCCTATTCCCCAGGCCACAAATCCTGCCTGAGTCAGTCTGTAGAAAAAATCCTCCTGAGCAGTCCCTGAATTCATTCATTCATTCAATCGTATTTACTGAGCGCTTACTGTGTGCAGAGCACTGTACTAAGCGCTTAGGAAGTACAAGTTGGCAACATATAGAGACGGTCCCTACCCAACAGTGGGCTCACGCTCTAGAAGATGCCAGTGTGCTAACTGTACAATTCATTTAGAAGTTTTTTGTTTTTTGGTTTTTTTTTTTTTGTGTGTGTGTGTGTGTGTGTGTGTGTGTGATTTTTAATTGTTTATTTTCCTCCCAAACCTGTGCCAGCATCTTTATCACCCTTCACCGACGGCCCAGTTATGCAGCTGTAGGCTGGGCCCGCCGCCTGCTTCGAAATCTGCTGCAGTTTTTTGCAGTTTTTTAGAAATCTGCTACAGTCTTTTAGACTGTGAGCCCACTGTTGGGTAGGGACTGTCTCTATATGTTGCCAATTTGTACTTCCCAAGCGCTTAGTACAGCGCTCTGCACATAGTAAGTGCTCAATAAATACGATTGGTGATGATGATGATGCAGTTGGCAGCGCGGCTCGGTTCAGCTCTGCTCGGTTCGGGGTCTGCGGATAACTTTAAGCTGTAGAAGCTCAAAGCAGCAGCAGCACTCCCTCAGGTCAATCAATCATTCAGTCAATCAGTGCTATTTACTGAGCGCTTAATATGTGCAGAGCACTGTACTAGCATGGCATTGCACATAGTAAGCGCTTAATAAATGCCATCATTATTATTATTATGGCCTAGTGGATAGAGAATGGGCTTGGGAGTCAGGTGGTCATGGTTTCTAATCCCGGCTCTGCCACTTGTCTGCTGAATAAATAAAAAAATATTTATTTTATTTTGTTAGTATGTTTGGTTTTGTTCTCTGTCTCCCCCTTTTAGACTGTGAGCCCACTGTTGGGTAGGGACTGTCTCTGTGTGTTGCCAATTTGTACTTCCCAAGCGCTTGGTACAGTGCTCTGCACATAGTAAGCGCTCAATAAATACGATTGATGATGATGATGCTGGGTGACTTTGACCAAGTCACTTCACTTCTCTGGGCCTCAGTGACCTCATCCGGAAAATGGGGATTGAGACTGTGAGCCCCACGTGGGACCGGGACTGGGTCCAGCCCGATTTGCTTGCATACACCCCAGTGCTTAGTACAGTGCCTGGCACGTAATAATAATAATGGCATTTGTTAAGCGCTTACTATGTGCCAAGCACTGTTCTAAGCGCTGGGGTAGATACAAGGTAATCAAGTTGTCACACATGGGGCTCACATAGTAGGTGCTTAACATATACCCCAATTAGAGAAGCAGAAAGAGCACGGGCTTTGGAGTCAGGGGTCATGGGCCCGAATCCTGGCTCTCATCATCATCATCATCAATTGTATTTATTGAGTGCTTACTGTGTGCAGAGCACTGTACTAAGCGCTCGGGAAGTACAAATTGGCAACATATAGAGACAGTCCCTACCCAACAGTGGGCTCACAGCCTAAAAGGGGGAGAAGTTGGCTCTGCCAACTGTCAGCTGTGTGACTTTGGGCAAGTCACTTAACCTCTCTGTGCCTCAGTTACCTCATCTGTAAAATGGGGCTGAAGACTGTGAGCCCCACGTGAGACAACCCGATCACCTTGTAACCTCCCCAATCAATCAGTCAATAAATCGTATTTATTGAGCGCTTGCTGTGTGCAGAGCACTGTGCTAAGCGCTTGGGAAGTACAAGTTGGCAACGTATAGAGACAGTCCCTACCCAACAGTGGGCTCCCCAGCGCTTAGAACAGTGCTTTGCACATAGTAAGCGCTTAATGGGTAGGGACTGTCTCTATATGTTGCCAACTTGTACTTCCCAAGCGCTTAGTACAGTGCTCTGCACACAGTAAGCGCTCAATAAATATGATTGATCGATCGATTGATTGATTAATAAATGCCATTAAAAAATATTATTAGAAGGGCCCCGCGAGGCCACTCCCGGATTGCGACTCACACAGGACACCACCCCAGGTGTCTGTTGGGGGAGCAACCTCCCCCCTCTACACACACACACACACAGACACAGACACAGACATAAACACCCCTTCGTCCTCCCTAAGCAGTAGGGACTGTATATGTTGCCAACTTGTACTTCCGAAGCGCTTAGTACAGTGCTCTGCACACAGTAATTGCTCAATAAATACGATTGATTGATTGATTGATTAATAAATGCCATTAAAAAATATTATTAAAAGGGCCCCGCGAGACCACTCCCAGATTGCGACTCACACAGGACACCACCCCAGGTGTCTGTTGGGGAAGCAACCTCCCCCCTCTACACACACACACACACACACACACACACACACACACACACACACACACACACAGACATAAACACCCCTTCGTCCTCCCCCTGCCAACTCCACCCTAAGCATCCCCCTGTGCCCACCCCTGGGGGAGCAACCTCCCCCCTCTACACACACACACACACACACACACAGAGACATAAACACCCCTTCGTCCTCCCCCTGCCAACTCCACCCTAAGCATCCCCCTGTGCCCACCCTTGGGGGAGCAACCTCCCCCCTCTACACACACACACACACACACACACACACACAGAGACATAAACACCCCTTCGTCCTCCCCCTGCCAACTCCACCCTAAGCATCCCCCTGTGCCCACCCCTGGGGGAGCAACCTCCCCCCTCTACACACACACACACACACACACACACACACACACACACACACACACACACACACAGAGACATCAACTCCACCCTAAGCATCCCCCTGTGCCCACCCTCAGCCGGGCGACCCCCCCCCCCCCCGGCCAGGGAGCAGAGGGGACCCGCAGTGTTACCTTCGGGGTGTCGGGCCCCGCCGGGCTGGGGACCCGGCGCCCGGGCGCGCGTCCATCCGTCCGACCCGGGGCCGGAGGGGAAACCGAGTCCCGACTGGCCCGAGGACCGACCGGCCCCGATGGGGGGGGGGGGGGGGGGGGGGCCGCGCCAGGCCTCGGTGGCCCCAAGCCGCCCCCTGCTGGCCGCTCTCCTAAATGCAACTAACCTCCCCGGCAGGCAGGCCGGCCGGGCCCCCCCCCACTCCATCCCAGCCGCCTCCCTCTATCTAGGTCACCTCATCACTCCGTCGTAATAATAATAATAATAATAATAATAATAATAATGATAGAATTTATTAAGCGCTTACTATATATACATATATGTATATATGTTTGTACATATTCATTACTCTATTTGTCTTATATATAGAAGTATGTATTATAGTATTATATATATATATTGTATATAGTATTATATTACGTATATGTACTATATATACATATATGTATATATGTTTGTACATATTTATTACTCTATTTATTTATTTATCTTATATATATATAAGTACATATTATAATATTATAATATATAATATATAATATAATATAATATATAATATTATAATATAATATAATATATATCAATATAATTATATAATAATTATAATACATAATATTATAATATAATATATAATATATAATATATAATTATAATATATAATATTATAATATAATATAATATATAATATAATATATAATATATAATATTATATATATGTATATCTATATACTGCATATACATATATGTATGTGTGTTTGTACACATTCATTACTCATTTATTTATCATGTATATAAGTATATATTATAGTGTTATATATTATATATATCTATTATATATAGTATTATATTATATATAAGTATGTATGCACTATATATACATATATGTATATATGTTTGTGCACGTGTATTACTCTATTTATTTATCTTAGATATATAAGTGTACATTATAGTGTTATATATGATATATAGTATTATATTATATATATATACTATATATACATATATATGTGTTTGTACATGTTTATTACTCTGTTTATTTATCTTATATATAAGTATATATTATAGTATTATATATTATATATATCTATTATATATAGTATTATATTATATGAGTATATATACTATATATACATATATGTTTGTGCATATTTATTACTCTATTTCTTTATTTATTTAGCTTATATAGATAAGTATATATCATAGTATTGTGTATCATATATGGTATTATATTATATATAAGTATATATACTATGTATGCATATATGCATATACATATTTATTACTCTATTTATCTTATATATATAAGTATATATTATAGTGTTAGATATTATATATAGTATTATATTATATATATAAGTATATATACATATATGCATATGTGTTTGTACATATTTATTGCTCTATTTATTTATCTTATATATATACGTATGTATTATAGTATTATATATAGTATTATATATATAAGTATATATACTATATATACATATATGTATGCGTGTTTGTACATGTTTATTACTCTATTTATTTATTTATCTTATACATATCTATTCTATTTATTTTATTTTGTCAGTACGTTTGGTTTTGTTGTCTGTCTCCCCCTTCTAGACTGTGAGCCCGCTGTTGGGTAGGGACTGTCTCTATGTGTTGCCGACTTGTACTTCCCAAGCGCTTAGTACAGTGCTCTGCACACAGTAAGCGCTCAATAAATACAATGGATTGATTGATTGATTCGTCCCCATTTTACAGATGAGGTAACTGAGGCCCAGAGAAGTTAAGTGACTTGCCCAAAGTCACACAGCTGACAAGTGGGAGAGCTAGGATTTGAACCCCTGACCTCTGACTCCAAAGCCCAGGCTCTTTCCACTGAGACACGTACTTACTGAGCGCTTACTGTGGGCGAAGCACTGTCTTCAGCCCTTAAGATTCGCTCTCAATTCCTCGGCTTTCGCCTGGAGAAGCAGCGTGGCTCAGTGGAAAGATCCCTGGCTTGTGAGTCAGAGATCATGGTTCTAATCGGCTGTGTGACTTTGGGCAAGTCACTTCACTTCTCTGGGCCTCAGTTTCCTCAGCTGTAAAATGGGGATTAAGACTGTGAGCCCCCGTGGGACAACCTGATCACCTTGTAACCTCCCCAGCGCTTAGAACAGTGCTTTGCACATAGTAAGCACTTAAATGTCATCATTATTATTATCTGTAAAATGGGAATTAAGACTGTGAGCCCCCTGTGGGACAACCTGATCACCTTGTAACCTCCCCAGCACTTAGAACAGTGCTTCGCACATAGTAAGCGCTTAATAAATGCCATCATTATTATTATCTGTAAAATGGGAATTAAGACTGTGAGCCCCCTCTGGGACAACCTGATCACCTTGTAACCTCCCCAGCGCTTAGAACAGTGCTTTGCACATAGTAAGCGCTTAATAAATGTCATCATTATTATTATCTGTAAAATGGGAATTAAGACTGTGAGCCCCCTGTGGGACAACCTGATCCCCTTGTAACCTCCCCAACGCTTAGAACAGTGCTTTGCACATAGTAAGCGCTTAATAAATGTCATCATTATTATTATTATTATTATCTGTAAAATGGGAATTAAGACTGTGAGCACCACGTGGGACAAGCTGATTCCTGCTGATTATCTTGTATCCCCCTCCACACCAGGGCTTAGAACAGTGCTTGACACATAGTAAGTGCTTAACAAATGCCATTATTAGTATTATCATAAAATAACTGCCGTGATTTTAGGTTGGGGTTAGATTCATTCATTCAATCGTATTTACTGAGCACTTGCTGTATGCAGAGCACTGTACTAAGCGCTTGGAAAGTACAATTCAACAACAGAGACGATCCCTACCCAATAACGGGCATGTGTCAGTGCTTTGAACAGTGCTCGGCACATAGTAAGTGCTTAACAAATACCTTAATTATTATGTGTTTCGAATTTCTTCACACCCATCCTTAGCACCTTTCCTCAATCTAAATGCTCAGAGGGGTGATTTTACTTATGAATATAGGCAATCTTCCATCAAAATATCGCTACTGAAATCCCCGCTCTCTTGAAGGGAATAATAATAATGATGGTACTTGATAAGTGCTTACTATGTGCCAAGCACTGCTCTAAGCACTGGGGCGGATACAAGTTAATCAAGTTGGACGCAGTCCCTGTCCCACATGGGGCTCCCAGTCTTAATCCCCGTTTTTTCGATGAGGTAACCGAGGCCCAGAGAACTGAAGTGACTTACCCAAGGTCACACAGTAGAAAAGTGATGGAGGCAGGATTAGAACCCAGGTGCTTCTGAGTCCCGGGTCCATGCTCTATCCACTAAACCACGCTGTGGGCGCCTAGGCTGATATCCTGGTGGCTCTGAAAGAGGTGTACTGCATCACAGCTGCCCGATTCCTTTCATACAGCTGCTTTGCCACTCACTGAAGATTTTAAGGTATTTATTGAGCGGTTGCTGTGTGCAAGAGCACTGTACTAAGCGCTTGAGAGAGAACAACAGAGTTGGTAGACCCAATTCCTGTCCGCAAGGAGCTTGCGGTCTAGGCACAGTCTGAGGAGGGAGACAGACATTAAAATACAGTATGGACAGGGAAAATGGCAGAGTATAGTAAGTACGGTTAGCGAAGCAGCATGGCTCAGTGGAAAGAGCACGGGCTTTGGAGTCAGAGGTCGTGGGTTCGAATCCCGACTCCACCACATGTCTGCTGTGTGATCTTGGGCAAGTCACTTAACTTCTCTGGGCCTCAGTTACCTCATCTGTAAAATGGGGATTAAGACTGTGAGCCCCACGTGGGACAACCTGATCACCTTGCATCCTCCCCAGTGCTTAGAACAGTGCTTTGAACATAGTAAGCGCTTAACAAATGCCAATTATTATTATTATTATTATTATGGTAAATGCTCAATACGTATGATTCATTGACTACGTACTTAAGTGCTGTGGGGCTGGGAGTTGGGTAAATATCAAATTTTTAAGAGATTCAGAGAAGCAACGTGACTTAGTGGAAAGAGCACAGGGCTGGGTTAGAGAACCTGGGTTCTAATCCTGACTCCACCTGCTGTGGACACCTGTTCACATGTTTTGTTTTGTTGTCTGTCTCCCCCTTCTAGACTGTGAGCCCGTTGTTGGGTAGGGACCGTCTCTATGTGTTGCCAACATGTACTTCCCAAGTGCTTAATACAGTGCTCTGCACATAGTAAGCGCACAATAAATATGATTGAATGAATGAATGAATGAATGACCTTGGACAAAGTCACTTCGCTTCTCTTGGCTTCGGTTCCCTCATCTACAAACTGGTGATTCACTGCCTGTCCTCCCTCCTACCTAGACTGTGAACCCCACGTGGGCCCTGAGTATCTCATATCCACCCCAGTGCTTAGTATGGTGCTCAACGCATAGTAAGCGCTTAACATATGCCACAGTTACTTTTATTACAGATCCAAGTGCATAAGACTTCCCAAGCGCTTAGTACAGTGCTCTGCACACAGTAAGCGCTCAATAAATACGATTGATGATGATGAGGGAAGGTGAGTAGGGGAAATGAAGGCGTGGTCAGGGAAGGCCTCCTGAGTAAAATGTGATTTTTAGGAGGGCTCTGAAGGCAGAGGGATGAGGTACCCCCAGTTCTGGAGATGAATATTCATTCAACTGTATTTTTGGAGCGCTTACCGTGTGCAGAGCACTGTATTAATCGCTTGGAAGAGTACAACGATAAACAGTAACCAATCCTGAGCCTGCTGCTTGCCAGGGGTGAAGAAGGAGATTAATGGGAGTCTGCAAAGCCCGGCTGAGGTTCTGAGGCTGACGGTCAAAGCCACAAATCTAGATGAGCAGGACCTACAGGACATACTCACCGTTAGCTCCCGAGACAAACGAATTTAGTCTTTGATGACTGACCTTTTTGCTCCAAGCCCTCCAAAGAATCCTTATTCAGCTTCCTTCTTCAACCGGCAGTTGTGGCTGCCAGAATAAATGGGCTCTGCTGATATTTGCATCTCTCTGCCGTGGGGGTAAAGCCACCAGAACACCACTGATTGTTCAAGGACAATGAGAGTTACTATGCCTACGTCTTCCTCTAGCCCACTTGGGTCTTAGCCCAAATGCAGTTATTTGGCTTTGTGTGGGTCTGACTGACATCAGAAGCTCTCAGTCCTCTGATGTTGGGCTGGAGAGTGTCCTTTCTGGAGAAAGGAAAAAGGGGGAGGTGGTAGAGAAAGACAGAGGGGCTCTGCCCAACCCGGTTACCTTGGATTTACCACAGTGACAAGTATGGTGTTTGGCACATAGCAAATGCTTAAAAAGTCTGGTTCTTTGTTGAGACCTTGAGAAAATTTTGCTTTTGCTGTGAACTGCAATCAATCAATCGTATTTATTGAGCGCTTACTGTGTGCAGAGCACTGTACTAAGCGCTTGGGAAGTACAAGTCGGCAACACATAGAGACAGTCCCTACCCAACAGCGGGCTCGCAGTCTAGAAGGGGGAGACAGAGAACAAAACCAAACATCCTAACAAAATAAAATAAATAGAATAGATATGTACAAGATAGAGTAATAAATATGTAATAAAGTAATAATAAGTAATAAACTGCAAGACAAACAATAGAAGCTGCACGGCTTAGTAGAAAGAGCACGGGCCTAGGAGTTGGAGGACCTGAGTTCTAATCCCAGGGCCGTCATGAACCTGCAGTTTGGCCTTGGGCAAGTCTCTTAATTTCTCTGTGCTTCAGTTCCCTCAGCTGGAAAATGGGAATTCAACACCTGTTCTCCTTCTCACTTACACTGTGAGCCCCATGTGGGACATGATTATGTTGTATCTACCCCCCAGCAGTTAGTACATAATAAGCGCCTAACAAATACAATTTTATTATATTATTACTGCCTGGCAGAAAACCCATGGGACTGGAGGTGGGGTCGGGGTGGAGTTCTAACTCCAGCTCTGCCAAACTTGTGTGTGTCCTTGGGCAAATCAGAACCTCAGAGAAATAGCGCGGCCTAGAAAGAGCATGGGCTTGCGAGTCAGAGGACCTGGGTTCTAATCCCAGCTCTACCACTTGTCTGCTGTGACCTTGGGCAAGTCACTTAAACTTTCCTGTGCTTCAGTTACCTCATCTGTAAAATGGGGATTAAGATGGTGAGCCTTGTGTGGGACAGGGGCTGTGTCCAGCCCAATTATCTTGTATCTATCCCAGTACTTTGTTCAGTGCCTGGCACAAAGTAAGCTCTTAATACCAATAAAAAAATAACAAACAAAAAAACCCCACCACCTCTCAGGGCTTCGTCTGTTAGGACAAAATGCCTGCTTTCCATTCCTCTCACATTATGTGGCCCATGTGGGACAGGAAGTGGGTCTTGTGTCTATCCCAGTGCTTAGCACAGAGTCTGGCACATAAATATGCCCTTGCTACCATTGTTGCCTCTACACTCTGCTTGAGGAGAACGTTTCATTAATATTTTGACTGGACCTGATAGCTATAGATTCAGCTATTGGAATTGGTGTCAAATTGACATGCCTTTTACTAGCGGGGCTTAGAGCCCTTTCTTTTCCAGGCTCCCGGGTCTTGGTCTCTCTCTCTCTCAGATGATCTTTGAGAAATGCCAGGATCGCCCTGAAATTTAAAAATGCTAGTCACTGAGCCAACCCTGATGTGGTGTACATCCTACCACCTCTAAAGCATTAGGCAGCATGGATCATCACAGGGCGAGATGCTGGCAAGGCTCAGTGGAAAACATTTTCTGGGCCCACACCCTCTGCTAGTGGGTAGTTCGGTCTGCTGTGGAAACAGAGTGGCTTTGGTCAGGCTGGTTGGGAGAGAGGAAAGATCCTGACCTTTAATTCTGCTCAGCTAGGCTTGGACGAAGTGTGACCACTATAAAGACAGAAGCTTTTTATTTTTAACGGTATTTAAGTGCCTACTCCAGTGCCAGACACTGTACCAATCGCTGGGGAAGATCAGCCTGTAGTCTTGTACTCAATCAGCCTTCTCGCTATCCTCCGTCTCCTGTCTCTCCCCACTCCAGTACATGCTTCACTCCACTGCCAGGATCAGTTTTCTAGAAAACGTTCAGTCCATGTCTCCCCACTCAAGACCCTCCAGTGGTTGCCCATCCACCTCTGCATCAAACAGAAACTCCTGTCAGCGTTAAAGTGTGCAATCAGCATGTCCCCTCCTATCACAGCTCAGCACACTCACTTTGCTCCTCTAATGCCAACCTACACACTATACCTCGATTTTGTTTATCTGGCCTCTGACCCCTTGCCTACATCCTGCTTCTGTCCTGGAACACCCTACCTTTTCACATTGGACTACGCTTCTCACCTTCAAAACCTTATTGAAGACACATCTCTAGACTGTAAGCTCATTGTGGGCAGGATATGTGCCTGTTTATTATTCTGTACTCTCCCAAGTGGTTAATACAGTGCTTTGCACACAGTAAGCACTCAGTATGATTGAATCTCCTCCAAGAGTCCTTCCCTAAGCCCTATTTTCCTTTTCTCCCTCCCCCTTCTGCACTGAACTGTTTTGCAGCCTTTATTCACCCCTCCCTCAGCCCCATAGCACTTACATACATACCTGTAATTTTATTTTAATGTTTGTCTCCCCATCTAGACTGTAAGCTTATCATGGGCAGGGAATATGTCTACCAATCGTTAGATTGTTATAGTGTACTCTCCTAAGCATTTACTACAGTGTTCTGCACACAGTGAACATTCAATACAACCAATTGAAGATACAAACTAATCAAGTTGGGCACAGTCCATTTACCACAAAGGCCTCACATCTTACTGATGATAAACTAAAGCACAGAGAAGTTAAGTGACTTGCCTGAGATCACACAGTAGACAAGTGAAGCCAAAACCTTCAAAGTGAAACTCTTGGTGTCAATCCAGCTCATGAGACTGAACCAGTCCATGTGAAAGAGAGGAGGAGCACCTGGGGCAGCAGGGGTTGTGTCTTTTATCTCTACTGTATTTCCCCAAGCACCTTAGTACTGCACTTTTTTTATGGTATACTTATGTTCTTTGTGCCAGACACTGTTCTAAGCACTGGGGTAAATGCAAGGTAATCAGGTTGGACACAGTCTCTGTCCCACCTGGGGTCTAGTCTTAATCCCCATTATACAGATGAGGCAACTGAGGCTGGGAAGTAAGGTGACTTGCCTAAGGCCACATAGCTGACAAGTGGCAAAGCCAGGACGAGATCCCAGGTCCTTCTGACTCCCAGGCACTTAAGCCACTCATCTTCTACTCCCATTAGGCTGCAACCTTGTTCCTCTAGACTATTAAATTTGTTATGGGCAGGGAATGTGTCTGCTAATTCTGTTGTATTACTCTGCCAAGCCCTTAGTACAGTGCTCTGCATGTAGGAAGTGCTCAATAAATACCACTGACTGATTTGCTCTGAGAACAACTCCAAAACCACTGACTGATTGATCAGGTCGGTAAGGTTCATTCGCAGCAACCAGAGATCAGGAAATGCTTGTGATCCTGAAAAGACTTCAATCGTGGCCTGCTGCCGCCATGACACAACAGAGTTGAGTCAGATAAAGGCCCAAGTAAGGTGAGTGACGGGCAGAGAGTCGATGGGTGCTTCAGCTTTCCTTTATTGACGGACACAGTTGAGTTTTACAGCCCGGAACGTGAGGAACAACACATTTTGTCCAGAATTACAACAGGAGTGGTCAGGAAATGTGGCTACTCGACTGACACGGACAGACGTACGGACAGTATGGCTGGTAGGAGCGCACAGAGATCTAGACAGCGGCTTGGAAACGGGCAGTGCTACGGGAAAATACGGTGAAGCTAGAGCACATTGTTCTGGCTCTCCTGGGGGGGCTGTCTCCCCCTCCTCCCGCCCTCGAAAAGTGACTCAGAAGAAGGAACCAAGAGTGGTTTCCCTGGAGTATCTAAAGGCTGGGCCAAACACCCGCCCTGATGTGCGTCTATTCAGATCAGTACCAGTAGAACTTGCTGGCTGGCACAACTGGCTCGAGCTTCTGCCATCCGATACTAAGTCCCGTGGGTACCCATCTCATTTGTCGCCACTGGTGCCTTTCTAAAGCCGACGGTTTCCCACTCTGTTTTAAGTTCAGGAGTGTACGGACTGGGCCCACCTGGTGAAGCAACAGGGAGGACACAGGGAGACTTAATTCAGGTAGCTGGCCCGCTGCCTAGTTAGCTGGTAGACCAGGTGATGGATGCATCCCTAAACCAGAGAAGGAGCCCAGCCTGGGGCTTGGGCTTTGTTTGGAAATGGCAATGGGGAGAAGAGGTCAGACACCACGATGAGCTAATGAGCATGAAGCTGTTCTCCGGCAGCCCTAAGGAAGGGTGCTGTGCTGAAACAGGTAAGACCAGAACTGTCAACAAATGTTGTTCCCGCGGAGAGTGTCGTGACGGCACAGCGCTCATGTCCAGTAATACTCAGCCAACAAGCTCAGCAGCACTAGTTTCAACACCAGGCCGGAGTTTCCCAGTTTGCCTCCAACATTCACCAAGGGCTCAGAGGAGGAGGGGACCAAGGAAGTGGGACAGGAGGAAAGCATTCAGCCTATAAAGTTTAACGTTTCTTCTGGGAGAGAATTTAACCTTGCTTTCCTGATGCTGTAGCACTTCCCTGCTGCGCTAGCAGCCTGGAGCCACCTACAGCCACGAAGGAAAAACACTGCAAGCAGTCACTGGCCTAATGGGAGGAAGGGGCTAGAAGTAGATGAAGGGAGTGGGGGGGGGGAAGGATGAACTGGGGGGAGAAGTAGGGCGTGCCAGGAGCTGTGGATCTGAGTCCGTGTTCACGGAACTGGCACCACACGCATGGTGTTGGTGAAGCCCGACCCAGGACGCCACCCAGTGAGGACTATCACGATGTCACCCTTTTTGAAGAATCCACGAGCTTTGCCTGGAAAAGAGAGCAAATGGATGAGCACTGCTCCTCGACATGGGCACTCCGACGGCCTGCCCCAGCACCAGCCTCAGAACTAGGATCAGCTACAGCCAACTCCGTGGCCTCTGCTGTGTAGTGACTTCTTCCCACTGCCCTCTTTATGCCACAGGGGTGCATCCCTGCCTCAGGATTTAGGGTGATCTGGTGGGGTGGCTAACACATGCATCTCCCGCCTCCCCTCGTTCAGCCTATGCGGGCTTGGCGACACACACTACAGAACAAAGATTTTCCCTTTGTCTATCTCAGAGTTCCCTTTGGCTTTATATAGGTGTTTCCAGTTACTGCTCTCTCACACACCGTGCATAGTGTTCACTGTGGGGCTTGCAATTCAGTATCTGCACGCCTCTGGATGGCCCTAGGACCACATATACCCAAGGCAGGTGGCCACGAGCACCGCATCTCACGCTATGGCCTACACTTCTGTTTCTGCAGTTCTACAACGATGTCAAGTCTTGATTGTGGCGGGCCTTTAGTCTCTATTTTCTCATCTACCTACCATCACCAGGAGATGAGGAAAGGCAGACTAGCAGAGCAGGATTCTAGCTCAGTAGGGGGAAGAGGGAGATGAAGGGACCCTCAATGCAAACAAACTGACATGGGCGGAGGGAGAGGGAAGGTGAGGAGTGGTGCCCCCCCACCTCACCATAATAGAGTCTCTGGATAGTCCCTGAGCCTAAACCCTAGCAGCTCTAATAATAATTGTGGTATTTGTTAAGTGCTTACCATGTGCCAAGCACTTTACTAAGCACTGGGGTAGATCCAAGATAATCAGGTCCCACATGGGGCTCACAGACTAAGTAGGAGGGGGAACGGGTATTGAATCCCCATTTTACAGATGAGGAAATTGAGGCAGAGAAGGTTACAGAGCAGGTATGTGGCGGAGCTGGGATCAGGACCCAGGCCCTCTGACTCAAAAGTCTGCACTCTTTCCTTTAGGCCACACTGCAAATGTCCAGTCACAAAGCGGGCACTTGTGGAATCTGGTCAGGCCTGGGAGAGGGAGAAACCGTCATGATCCACCATCACTGGAACTTCCCACCAGCGCCTGCTCTAAAGCAGCGGCAAAACATGAAGCTCCATCAACTTTTAGGATGCTGGGAAGAATGTGCATGGTGTAGTGGACAGAGCACGGGCCTGGGAGTTGGAAGGTCACGGGTTCTAATCCCAGCCCCGCCACTTATGCTGTATGACCTTGGGCAAGCCATTTCACTTCTCTGGGCCTCAGTTACCTCATCTGTAACATGGGGACTGAGACTGTGAACCCCACATGGGACAGGGACTTTGTCCAATTCGAATTGCTGATATCCACCCCGGCGCTTAGAACAGTGCCTGGCACATAGTAAGTGCTTAACAGATACCATCATTATTATTACTGTTACTAATGTGACTTTCGGACTCTGAGCCATGAAGAGCCTGATACTCTGCTCCTCTAGCCATATTGCCCTATTTGTACTTAGTATTATCTCTGTCTTAGGGCTTTGCATCTTCAGCATTCAGGATAGTGCTTTATACACAGTAGGTACTTAATCCAGACTTGTAGGTCCCAAGGCTCGACTCAGGCTTAAATCCTGGGTGGGGCTCTAGGCTCTCATTTACAGTGCTTGATCTGTGACGGAAAGTCCAGTCAGCAGTTTCAGTGAGGCCTACCCCTTTGTCCCAGAAGCCCTGCCATTTCCCCCAAACAGCTCTGGGTCCCTCAGTGGGCAGGACCTTTTAGACACCTGCAGACACGTCGTACATCTGCCTTAAACACAACCTCAACAGAAGCCACTGGATGCCCAGATAGGGCAGGCAGTCCTCTCTCCTCCCGCCACCTACCAACATTCATGGCCAGATTCACCCGGAGGTCCACATCCTCTGCCCAGGCGTCGTGAACGGGTTCTTTGCACAGCACGGGGAAGATGCCGCGGTACAGGTGGGCCTGGCGGGCCGTCTGCCCGTTACGGGTCACGGCGATGATGGGAGCCCGGGGGCGGTATCTGGCCACCTGGTGAGCAGACCTGTGCGGGAGGAAGACCATCGGTTAGATGAGGCCTAGGAAGGCTGGCAGAACCCCAGCTAGGGTGCGGCACAAGCCAAGACATTAAACCGTAACAATTCCAATCCCTGGAGAGGGGGACCAAACTTTCCTTACCCTCATGAATGCCAACATCTGTCCTGAAGCCAGGTACCAGTCCTCTCTGCAGGCACAGGCCATTAAGAAATATTCTGTTTTACTTTGTACTCTTTCAGGTGGATGTCCACAGATTGACAGTGTTGAAGGGACTTTACTGATTATTCAGCTTAGAGTATAAGCTTGTTATAGGTAGGGAACAGGCCTGCTAATTCTGTTGCATTGTACTCTCCCAAGCACTTAGTACAGTGCTCTGCACACAGAAAACACTCAAATACCATTGACTGGATTTAAAAAAAACAAACCCAAAACCCAAACAAAACAACCAAGCAGCCTCAGGGAACATTATTAGTGTTCTGTCAGAATGCCTGTCCTCACTACACATCTTGAATAATTAATAGTATAATATTAGTATACATTAGTATAACTAATGGTTAAGTGCTTACTATATACCAAGCACTGTACTAATCCCTGGTCAGAGTCCCTGTCCCACACGGGGCTCTCCCGAATTAAAGGAGAGAGGAAAACAGGAATTTAACCCTCATTTTATCGATGAGGAAAATGAGGCACAGAAACTGGTGACTTGCCCAAGGTCACACAGAAAGCAAGTGACTACAACCCAGGTCTTTTGACCGAGGCTCTTTCCATTAGGCCATGCTGGATGCAGTGGCCACACTAAGCGATGTTCTTCTGACAAAGCGCATCTGACTGGATACAGCGTGATGCCATGATGGAAGAAATGGTTGTAAGCACGCATGCAACTTGAGTTTTCTTTAATGCGGAGTTCTGTTATAGGAGAACGGCATTAAATTTCTAAGTCAACAGAGACTTTAGCTCCTATCAGGGGATCAGATAGACGTTCCCTATTTTCTTCATTATTGCCCTTTCAGAATCAGTCCAGCTTCCAAACCCGTGACAGTTTTCTCCCTTAGTTTCTTATTCTTCCCCACCCCACAACACCTTTTTCTCTGAGATTCCGTTGGCCCAGCATGCACCCACCCCCTCTGATCAACACAGGGTTCCCGGGGCCGGATCATTTAGTCCAGGCATAGTTAGGAGTCATTCCACTTTGGGAAGAGCCGAAATCCTCATGCCTTGCGGAAACCGGTGGGAGCCTTGGTCACCACTTAGCCGCCGTGCCGTGGCTCACAGTGCCCGATTGCTCCTGAAGTGGGTGTGCGGACATGCTCCCAGAGACCCAATTCCTGGAGGTCATGGGGCTGCTCAGGAACAAGCAGGACTCATCTTGTGGTGTCTGTTCCTCTCCCCTCATCTTGACCCCTGGACTCTCAGGTCAAGGAAGCTTGTCCTCTGCCTACTCCGAGGATCAGGCAGAAGAGTAATGGACCGAAGTCAACATCTGACAGGCAGAAGGACAGGTGAGCTGGCTTTCTTGGAAGAGCTGGAAGCTCTTGAACCCTTGTAAATGTATTCTGGAATGCGAGTTCCAGCTAGGTCTCTTTCTGAGTTCTGGAGACTGGCATGGTGGAGCCTTTGAAAGAGTTGCTAGCCTGCAACGCCCATACCAGGGGTGGGACAGCCAGGATCCTGGGCATGTCTCACGGCATCTCCTGCTTCAAAGAGCCTTTTTTTCACCTAGCTAGTGCCCAGGGCCCTCAGAAGTTCCTGAGGCTTTGGCTGTGGGAATGGGATCCTCGGGGAATGTCTTGAATCATCCAGTAGCAGAAGCCAAGAGTGATGAGGAGAACTCCTTTTTGCACTGTTCAGCAGGGACTTCTACATGTAGATTTGATAATTTCAAAACCTCAGACATCCTAAAGGCTGCAACACTGGACCTAAAGGGAGGTTTCAACTTTACCTTTGGGTAAATCATCCCAGGGAGTTCAGCTAAAGACACATTCTACCATCCAGATAGACCCTTGTTTGTTAATCAGGGATTAAAGAAACCTGGTAGCTGGGAGAAATTAGGTACTTGCTGAGAGTGAAATCTCAGAACAGGCCAGAACTAAATATAGATACATATCGAAGTTCAGTTCTTTTCATTAAGGTCAAATGTAATGCTGGCTTCCATGCCTTCTAACAAGACTACAGGAAGCAGATGAAGCTAAAGGAAAAGGGTGTAAGCTCATCAGCCTTGGGGAAAAACAAAAAAACCTGATCATTTCAGTCACATTTTCAAATCCTCACCGGGGTAGTATTTTTTTTTTTTTTACGGTACTTGTTAGCTGTTTACTGTGTGCCAGGCACTGAACTAAGTGCTGGGATAGATACATATAATCAGGTTGGACACAGTCCCTGTCCCACATAGGACTCAGTCTCAATTCCCATTTTAAAGATGAGGTTAACAGGCACAGAGAAGTGAAAGGATTTGTCCACGGTCACACAGCAGACAAGTGGTGGAGCCAGGATCAGAACCCAAGCCGACTGACTCCCAGGGCCACACTGCTTCACTGTTCCCCTTAAACTGACATTCAACTGGGTTTTCCGGCATTTCCTGAAGTAAACCTGATAGGCTTCGGAAGGCTGAAGGAAAACAATGTGGGCTTGCTTGCCTTCCAATGAAGAATGCCAACCAAGGCAGCTTCAGGCTTCGGAGAGACCAAATAGCTCACAGGGATGAAACCTCTCAAGACTCTGGTCTTGGCTCCCCTCAACTTGACCACTTGGTAGCAAACAAATCCAAGATCCAACTTCCCGCCCTAGAACCAACACAACCCCCCAAATTCACCCCAGGGCAGGACAGAGACCAAGCCCAGATCAGGAATTAGCCCCAGCTCTGCAAACCTAGAAGCCAGATATCGCACCCCTCCGAGCTGGGTTCTGTGACTAGTGGGACTGCTCCCCGTGGCTAGCCGGCTACTTAGCCAGTCATGGGACTCACCTTAAGGGGTAAAAACGTACGCACTGCTGAAGTGAAAACTGTCTTGGCTACTCAGTTATTAAAGGGCTTCAGTGGATGTGGGGTGTCCCTCTCCTAGTGGCTCAGAGGTAAAGGGGCTGACCCAAGAGCTGGAGTTCAAGTTCAGGCTGTGCTCTGGAATGACCATTCTCGTGCTGAGTCCAACCAACTAAGGTCCTCTTACCTCAGGCTGGATTCATCGTCTCTTTGATTTACTCTGAACTGGCCAGCGATCCCATTCCTCCTGGGAATCCTGACCCTGGGAGCTGCAAGGCCCAATCCGAACACGGGCCCCCAGGTGGGGAGCAGGGGCACTCCCGACCTCCGGGTCACCTGCTGCTGCTGCTGTCACCTCCTACCTTCCAGACTTGGTGAGTACGATAATTGCCCCGCTGCAGCACTTGAAGGAAGCCTCTACGGCACCCACGGCCGTGGCCTCGGTGGGATCGCTGGTTATGGGGGCCAGGCGACGGAGCTCCTCAAACAACTGCAAGTGATAGATGGCGGCTTCTGCCTCCCGGGCGATCTACAAGAGCAACACCCATTTGCGGGGCAGGGAGAAGGGGTAGGAGGGGGGCAACAGACAGCTGCGTCAGTGGAGTTTCGGTGACATGGAAGAGAGGGGTAACGAGTCATAGGCAGAGCCCAGGCGGAGGAGGTTCCGGCGACCCTGGGGAGGGGCTGGGGCCCATGAGCAGGGCGAGCTGCTGAGGCTCCCAGCCCACCCTCATAATGAAGTTCGAGGTCGCTGGAACCCGGTCCTCCTAAGGCAACTGTGATGCTCACATTTCCTCTGCTCAGGAGGGTGACCTTTGGCGTCACCCAGCTCTGCTTCCTCAGACACAGCTCTCCTGCCCAACAGCCAGGCCACCTTGCTCTGCGTTCACCTACCTGAAAAGGCGAGGCCAACCGGCCTCTGGGGACAGACACCAAGCCAGAGGCTCATGGGGCCCCAGAGTCACGGACCGTGTTTTACTTGGTCCAAACACAGCCTGTTGGAGCTAGCCGGCCTCGTTTGGAGGTCGTCTTCTCCCAGGAGGAGCTGCTCGTTTGCCCTCTAAGGTTTACTTCCCTGTCCTCAGGGCCCTACCTGCCAGACTCCGTCAGAACTACCAGAGCTGCAGCTAAGCACTTAACAGAAGCCTCCACGGCGCCTGCGGCCATGGCTTCGACAGGTTCCCTGGAGTTAAGTGAGAGGCGGAAAAGTTCTTCAAACAGCTGGCGGTGAAACATTGCAGCCTCGGCCTCACGAGCTATCTGTAGGCCGGGGGAAGTGAGGAATGGGAAGGAGAGAGGGAAAAAAGGAGAACACACACAGACAAGGAAAAATAGAACGAGGAATGCAATCAGAAAGGAGTACAACACGACACAAGCTAATTGGCCTAGCTTTCCTCCTTTAATTCGGCATGCAACAGACAGGAAGAAGAGTGGTGAAATGCCCAGAGCATTGCAGTGATGGCAGCTGACTGCACCAGAACAGAAAAGGTGGTGGAGGGCTCATAGTTTCTGCTCATTCTGCCCAAAAGGTGAACTTTCTGTACCTTGCCATGGAAGAAGTGTGGCCTAGATAGGGCACAGGCCTAGGAGTCAGAAGGACCTGGGTCTAATCCCGGCTCTGCCACTTGCCTGCTGTGTGACTGTGGGAAAGTCACTTCATTTCTCTGGGCCTCAGTTCCCTCATCCGTAAAGTGGGGCTTGAGACAGTGAGGCCCATGTGGGACAGGGACTGTGTCCAACCCAATTTGTTTGAAATCCCCCCAGCGCTCAGTAGAGTGCCTGGCACATAATTAGTGCTTAAATACCACAATTATTATTATGGAAGGAAAACTTGACTGGAGCAGTCCAGTGCTTAAGGGTGAAATGTACTTGGGGTTAGGATGGAGGGTGGCCTGGTCCATACGTATGCCCTCCTTCCTCAAATCCACCAAACAATTATTCTCCCTTCTTTCAAAGCCTTACTGAAGGCACATCTCCAAGAGGCCTTCCCAGACTGAGCCCCACTTTTCCTATCTCCCATTCCCTTCTGCGTCATCCTCACTTGCTCCCTTTGCTCTTCCCCACCTCCCAGCCCCAAAGCACTTATGTATATATCTGTAACTTTATTTACATTGAAGTCTGTCTCCCCCTCTAAACTGTGAGCGAGTTGTGGGCAGGGATTGTCACTATACTTCTGTACTGTACTTTCCCAGGCGCTTAATACAGTGCTCTGCACAGAGTAAGTGCTTAATAAATACAACAATGAATGAATGAATCATCCCAGCATTAGGTTTTGCCTTCAGGATCCCATCCAAGCCAGCTAACCCACCCTCACTTCAGGGGAGGAGGGAAAGGAATTCTCTGGCTCAACTAAAAATGAACTCCTGCACATTTCACCACCCTTGCCTGGTATCAAGAGTCCAAGGTCGACGGGAAGAGGGTCAGATCTCTTTGTATGGCGGTCTTATGACCCGCACAGAGCTCTGAGTGTAGCCCTAAGAATCCTACTTGACACCTGGGCTTAACTCTGGAGCTGCTGGTGCAAGGAAAGGCTGTTTCCTTCAACTTCCTATAGCCTGGAATCTGACCAGGTTATTTTGCTTCGGCACTTCTTTTTCTGCTTGTGGGCTCATGGGGCTCCAAGTCCTTAAGGCCCTCATAGTACACTGATTGGAGTTCAGTGGAAGTTTTGAAGAGCAAATAAGCCTGAGATCATTTTGCTCCACTCTATATGGAGCAAAAAGGCAGAATGACAACACCAAACCCCATTTGAAAATCTTGAATATATCCAAATAGGAAATGAGCCTGAGAACCGCCATATAAAGAGAAACCTACAGAGGAATTATTTGGGGGGAAAACGTGCAAAAGAAGCTTAACATTTTATTCAGTTATGATCTTTAATGATTAGCCAATCTAGTGAGTTCAAAGCCTGAAAAGTGTGCCAAGTTAGTTACAGGCAGTCTGTTCGAAAGCCCCAACAGTTAAGAGAGCAAAACCCAATTTACGTTTTCAGAATGTTAATAATGCAATCTTAAAGGTGTTTTGGGGGGAGGGGGGTAAAAAAAATCAGTTCTACAATAACATTAACCTGATTAAGCAAGCAGAATCATGGCAAGAAGGTGATTTCTTTTTAATTATTGATAAGGTTGAGTTTCTTATAGTGAATATACACAGGAGACACTGAATTAATACTAAGTGTCAACTACACCAGTACTACCTGACTCTTATTCCTGCATTAGTAACCTGTGTCAATTAGAAACTTGAGAGGAAACGTTAAAGGGGATGAATACCACAGTTTGTCTTAATATTGCCCCCATGGGAACTACACATGAAACCTCCATTTTACACCAACTTCTTTGGGAATAGTGTAGATGCCTCTCTGCAATGTGCTGCCACCAGTGACAGGTGATCATCAACAGTTCACTGGTATCTTTTCCCTATAGTTTGCTTTCCCAAGAACCCACAGACAGGGAGATCAGCAAAGTTTGCTGAAGTGGGCAGAGAGCTCCCAGGTGCCCCCTCTTCCCTCTCCCCAAAGAATAAGTTCCCTTTACACTGTAAGTTCATCCCTCTGGAATGTAAGTTCATGTGGGCAGGGAATGTGTCTATTGTTATATACTGTACTCTCCCAAGTGCTTAGTACAGTGCTCTGCACACAGTAAGTGCTCAATCAGTATGATTGAATGAATGAAAGAGGGAGTGGACTGAGAGGTAGAGTCTCACCTAATAAGCCACTTCTGAAGTGGGTGATAGTTTAGGATGCTCTTTTGGAAGACCCGCGTAAAGGATCTACTACAAAAACCTGGGCTCTGTGTTGGATTGGATGGCAGCCCATAGCATTGCCTATTCAGCTTCTGGAAAAAAAAAAAAGCTAAAAAAATGAATCTATCTTTGTCCTGCAGGAAGTCATTAGGACAGATTAGAGAAAACAATACAGGCTGTGTAGTCCCTGTCAGAATGAGTAAATGCCTTCAGCCCAGGAGACAGCCAATCTGGCTGTCAGGATGCTTCAATAAACAAAAACCACCCCAATCACAATCCTGAGCATTTCAAATCTACTTAGATTGGTTACTTGGAACAGTCTCGCAAATTTTTAAGTGCAAAGGCAAAGACCATAGGGACCCTTCACTTCTGTCACGGTTTGGACAACCTGTTTCTTGACATTCTCAGAGAGACAGAGAGTGTGCATGACAGAGAGAAGAGACAAGATACTAAGAACCAAGGTGGAAACCAGCTCAAGTGTACGAGTGGGTGGGGGAGGTGAGAGGTGGCAGAGCAATGGCTCCAGCATCTTGAAAGTCCTTCTATTTGGACATGGATGCTCAAAAGGCCAAGGAGAGGGGGGCTCAATGGCTTGAACTGCTCTCAATGCCCAGGGGGCATCTTTTCCACTGCAGTGGAATTCTCATGTGAGTATTTGCTGGAAGACCCAGTCAAAGGATCTCTTCCCTCAAGTACAGCATGGGGGGTTGTTTGATCAAAAAAGTGATCTGATTCAAATTAGTATCAGCCATTATCAGTGAAACTTGCAGTCCTGATACAACCCTCCACTCCACTGACTTAAGACTTGACTCTTTCCAGTGACTTCAATCCCTCCACTAGCCTCACCCCAAGGGTAAGGCCCTGACTGCCTTTTCAAGTATTTACTGAGCACCTACTGTATGTAGAGTACCTTCCTCCGGAGATAAAAGGTGATAATGAATGACAGGGTGGGGGGGGAGAAGATGTGTATGTTGTCTGCATGCACTCTGTAGTTTTAGCCTGCCTTCCTCCTATCTTGTTGCAGAACCCGAATGTTCAGAGGGAGGTTTAAAATATATCTATGTGATTAGGCAGGTTTAACAAACACAAGGACCATCAGAATTAGGAAGGGTGGAGGATAAAGGATTAATACAAGAGTAAAGGAAGACAAGTTTAGGGTGATTTGAAGGAAATGATTTCAGAGGGGAAGAAATTGAGTGAAGGAACCTTTCAGATAAGCTGGGTTGCAGCAGCTTGGATTCACGTATGCGACTGGCTGGCAACACTACCCCACCTAATTCAGGCAAAACAAATGTGATGGTGGTAAATGCTAAACTTACCTACATCACAAAGGCCAAATACACATCAGGTCCTGAGTGGGACTGAGGTGGAGGAGCCAAAAAGGGAAAACCAGAAGTGGCAGAAAGGGCAAACCTTCGGCCAGTGCCTGACAACAGATTTTGTATTGAGAGGACCCAAAACGCTGTGCTTCTAAAACTGTGGGAAAAGCTGCATAAAACAGAGGGGTACTGTGGGGAGGCTGCATTTTAGGCTCTCGGTTATTCTTTAGCTCACAGCACTACGACTGGCCATTCAGCTCCCAACCTTTATTACAAGATGGAGCAGCTGATGGAGTAGCTTCATTCACAATAGCAGAGCAGAGCACTTCCTGGCAGTTTAAAACACGAACTTGTAAACAAGTACTGCAGTAATCATGCACAAAACAATCAGCACCAACTAAATGCTGTCAAACCCAAACCATGAACAAAACAAAATAGGAGAAGATGAATCACCACCCCCACCCTGAGACAGAGTCCCAAGGAGACCCTCTGGCCCGGAATTCAAGTGAAAGCGGTTCCTGAAGGCATAGGTGGGACTGATTCCCAATAAGACCGTACAAGGTTGTAACGGTCAGACACAGGCAGGCACCTAGGCCTGAGGAGACTGGCAGTATGGAGAGCTCCTTCCATGTGGTGGGTGGGTGAGGAAGAGATACAGCAGGAGCTGGACAATTCTCCAGGGCAAGCTTTCTCTAGTGCCCTCACACCAACAGGCACTGGGCTTGGACACGGAAAGGGAGAGATTTTATTTTAGCTGGTCTGGATCCACTGGTGGGGTATTTCTAAACAATGGCATCTTGGGATCTTGTCAGTCAAACCATCCTGCTATGCCTCCAGGTGACAGGGATGAGCTCTGCCCAAAACCCAGGTACAGCAGGGATGTGGGGAAGGCTTTGTGTGCCCGATTCGCCTCTGGAAAGAGGTCTATCACGTGACTGATTCCCCCAAACATCAAGGGGTCTACTCTGAAAAGTACAGGACTCTGAATACTCACGGCATGTTGCATGCGGACGGCCTCCAAGGGATAGTCTCCCTTGGCAGTCTCCCCAGAGAGCATGATGCAGTCTGCTCCATCCAAGACCGCATTGGCCACATCGCTGCCTTCAGCTCGGGTTGGGCGGGGCTTCTTGATCATGCTCTCCAACATCTGCGGGGGGGAACGACAAGCAGAAAAGTTATCCTCTTCCACCATCATTTCCTGGGAGTGGCCCCGGTGGAGTTTTTGAGGCTATCCTAAGAAAGAGACTCATGGAGAAGAATCCTCTCCAGAGGCTCTAGTGTCTGGAGGCAGGAGAGAATCAGACGTGACCAATTTCTGCCTGGCAGGAACCTGAACACTGGGCATCATAAATGAGTTGAATGAATGTGTTTCAGAACCATCCAAGTAACGTGATCAGCAGCTCTGGGGGCCGCTGCCTTCTGAAAAGCTCCCTGATGCACTAGTTACATTCTACAGCTTTGTACCAAATTGCTCTGCAAGGGAAACTGGACAGTGGGCAAAGCAATTCTCTAGAGTTCAGAAGACAACACTCAACAGGACAAGAAGGGTCAAAGCCTCAGATGCTGGATTTTCCCAGGGTTCTTACCCAGATATTCATAAATATTTCAAAGTCACACTAACCGGCTGAGAAGTTAAATCTTCACTGACCAGCTTCCTGAGCAAGTAAGACTGGTTTCACTGAGTCTTATTGCACCTTTTCTCTGAACCTCAGTTCTGAGTACCTGGATCCTGAATAGTGATTAACAGGCAGGAGATGACAACTCAAGGTGTCCAAGCCAAAGCGCAAGCATTAACTTTGCCAAAGACAGGACTTTTGGTTGCTAAAGGAAATTTCACCATCTGCCACCCAAAAGCTGGCCTCCCATCTACTTCCCCTCCAAGATTCCCAAACCCAAAGCCCAGGCATGCCCCAAGGGAAGTCTAGCTACAAGTGAGGATGAACAGGGTGGATTTTCCAGCCCACTGGGGGAGCAGCCCTGAATAGTCTATACTGAGCTTGCCTTAGCAGGGGCCTCCCATCAACTTCCTTGCAATAGCAGTGGCTAGACAGCAGATTACCACGAATCACAGACTGTTGATTTAAGAGAGGCACCTTATCTGGATGTGGGATAAGCCACAGCAACTGAGCAGATGTACCGGTTTACACTGATTGCTTCTCTGCCTTGCCTCTTCAGGGTTCCTCCAACTGTAACCATTTCAAAATGTCACAGAGAACTGGTACCTCACCCAGCTTTGCCTCATCTGCTCTAGCTTCCCCCTCCTCAAGCTCCCACTTTCCTCAACCCAGCTTCCTCTGATCAATTACTCTAACCCATCTCCTATGACTCCTCCATCCCATTCTCCACTCCTGCTGAGAAAGCTGATTAACATTTTTTCTTAATTCATTGAGCCTTGGAGTGGTCACTCATTTCTTAGAACACATTTCCAGCTGTTGGCATATTAGTCACTTAGCAGCTTTTCTTGAACAGGAGTCCCAACTGCCAGCCCTTGGAAAGCCTCGTACAAACTTGCCACCTTCTGGCCTCAGCAAGTCTTTTAAGTGTCAAAGCAGAGGAGGCCTACCTGGGTGGCACAGATAACAGGTTTTCCAGCCCGGTTACATCTTCCAATCATCATCTTCTGGGCCAGGAAGACTTTTTCTGCAGGGATCTCAATGCCCAGGTCACCCCGAGCCACCATGATGCCATCGCTAGCTTCCAAAATCTCATCAAACCTGATAAGAAAAAAAATTAAAAGGTGATTGATCAATGTCCTTCAGGAATTAGGAGCAGGGTGGGCAGACAGCCGCTTCTCCCCAGCTGCAAACACTCACCCAGGCTGAGAAATGAAGCTCCGCCAATAAACTCCTGATTTGGTTCCCTCTTCTCTCGCCATCAGCCGAAATCTAGTTTATTCTGGTGACTGTAGGTCCCCTCCCAGCTACTGTGTCCTACCCAATCGTCTTGTATCTACCCCAGTGTTTAGAGCAGTGCTTGGCACATAATAAGTGCTTAACAAATCCCACAATTATTACTGAATCCCACAATCTGTTCTCTCATTCTCTCACATATCTTCTGTTTTAGCAGTTAAGTAGGGAAAAGGAAGGGGAAAGAGTAATTTTTAAGTGTGAATGATTATTATCAACTGTTACTCTTAATGGCCCATTTCCTGCATTCCCCCTAGCCTAATCCTCTAATCAGTCATTTGTTATCAGGAAAAAGGCCATTAGGACCAAGCCTCAGGAATCCCATCGCTGAGTAATAAGTATAGTCTGAAGGAGAACTCATGGTTCTCCAAAGTTTTATCACTACAGCAGTGGGGCTCTATCTGCTCCAAATATCAATAGACATTAGATTTTATGAGGTTCCTCTCCCAGCCCTCCCTCCCCTGTGCATTTCTTATAAATGCTTTAGGCTACCATCTCATCTCTACTCCTCCCAGGGATGATTAAGATTTCATCTGTTTAACCACAAAACCTCTCGGCAGTTTTATCCTCTGTGCAGCTTTTTACATCCTCCCCCAAAAGGTTTCTTTCAGCCTTTTCTGCTAATGAAGTCAAGGCAAGAGGCACCTAAGGTCAAGTCCCTAGGTCCCTGCTCTACCATTTCCTTGGGCATATCACAACTTCTCTGGGGCTCAGTTTCACCACCTGTATATTGGGATTCGACACCTGGCTCCCTCCCTCTCAGACAGTTAGTCCCATGTGGAACAGGGACCATTTTCATCTGGTTGTATTGTATCTACCCCAGCACTTAGTACAGTGTTTGGCACAAAGTATGTACTGAACAAATACCAGTCAATCATATTTATTGAGCACTTACTGTGTGCAGAGCACTGTATTCATTCAATTGTATTTACTGAGCGCTTACTGTGTGCAGAGCACTGTACTAAGCACTTGGGACGTACAAATAATAATAATAATAATGTCGGTATTTGTTAAGCGCTTACTATGTGCCAAGCACTGTTCTAAGCGCTGGGGTAGATACAAGGTAATCAGGTTGTCCCATGTGGGGCTCACAGTCTTCATCCCCATTTTACAGATGAGGGAACTGAGGCCCGGAGAAGTGAAGTGACTTGCCCAAAGCCACACAGCTGACGAGTGGCGGAGCCGGGATTTGAACCCACGACCTCTGGCTACAAATCACAACATAGAGATGTTGGTCCCTTCCCAACAATGGGCTAAATAATAATAATGGCATTTATTAAGTGCTTACTACGTGCAAAGCACTGTTCTAAGCACTGGTGAGATTACAAGGTGATCAGGTTGTCCCACAGGGGGATCACAGTCTTAATCCTCATTTTACAGATGAGGCAACAGGCCCAGAGAAGTTAAGTGACTTGCCCAAAGTCACAGCTGACAATTGGCAGAGCCGGGATTTGAACCCATGACCTCAGACTGCAAAGCCCAGGCTCCTTCCATTGAGCCACGCTGGAGAGTATAACAAAATAAGACATTCCCTGCCCACAACGAGCTTGCAGACTAGAGGGGGGAGACGGACACTGATATAAATAAATTTACAGATATGTACATAAGTACTGTGGGGTTGGGGTGGTGAATAAAGGTCAGGATGAAGCAGAGGGAGTGGAAGAAAGGAAAAGGAGGGCTTAGTCAGGGAAGGCCTCTTGGAGATGTGCCTTAAGACTTTAAAACTGGGGAGAGTAATTGTCTATTGCATATGAAGAGGTGGGGGGGGGGGGGTGTCCAGGTCAGAGGTAGGTCATGGGCAAGCAAGATAGGCGATATAGAGGTAGAGTGAAAAGGTTAGCTTTAAAGGAGCGAAATGTGTGGGCTGGATGGTAGGAAGAGAGTGGTGACGTAGGAGGGAGCAAGGTGATTGAGTGCTTTAAAGCCAAGGGTACGGACTTTGATGTGAAGGTGGGTGGGCAGCCCCCGGAAGTTCTTGAGAAGCGGGGAAACATGGCCTGAATGTTTTTGCAGAAAAATGATCCAGACAGCAGACTGAAGTGTGGACTGAAGTGCGCAGAGAAAGGAGGCTGGGAGGTCAGCAAGGAGGCTGATACTGTAATCAAGGTGGGATAGGATAAGTGCTTGGACTAATGGATTGGCAGTTTAGATGGAAAGGAAAGGGTGGATTTTATAGTGTTGTATGAAGGTGGGACCGACAGGATTCAATAACGGATTGAATATGTTGGTTGAATGAGAGAAGTAAAGGATAATGCCAAGGTTATGGGTTTATGAGACTGGAAGGATGGTGGTGCTGTCTACAGTGATGGGAAAGTCAGGGGAGATAAGAAGCTCTTTTAGCCATGTTAAGTTTCAGGTGACAGTGGGACATGCAAATAAGAGACGTCCAAGGCGGGAGGAAATATGAGACTGCAGAGAGGGACAGAGATCAGGGCACAAAAACTATTATTAGAGGGCCACCAGAAAAGGAGACAGGAGATCCAGAAGCGAGCTTGGTTCCTGCCCCGGTATACAGGCTCGCTCACCGCTTCTTCATCTTGAATTTGCAACAGTATTGCTGCAGGGTTAGTTGGCGTCTCAAAGGGACACAGAGGAAGCTTCACAGTTAGACACACACTGTAGAAGACCCACTGGCTGCTTCAGTGCTTGTACGCTGCACTGCTCTTCCAGACCTGACTTGAAGCTGGTTTTCCAGATCAACTGCTCCTAACCCTCCACTCCACAGGTAGACAGGAGGATGGTCCGCCTGCCCACCCCTCTTTATACCTGGCTTTATATTCAGTTACCGTGCCTGGTGAGCTCAAGCAAGGAAGACAGTGAAACAAAGATCGAACAAAACTGGTACACTTCACTCAGTAGACACTCAAATCAAAGTCACTGACTAATTGGATTCTATACAGTAATGTCTGTCTCCCCTGATAGACAGTATGACCCTTTTCGGCAGGGAACCCACCTCGCTTTGTACCCCCTATGCGCTTAGTACAGTCGGTCCTCAAAAAGTACCAAAGATTGATAAATAAAATGATCAACACTGAGGATAGGGACTGAGGCTTTTAATGTGAGCATCTAGAAACAGTGCTCTGCACACAGTAGTGCTCAGTGCATAATACGGAATGAAAAGGCCACCTGAAGTTGTTTTTATGGTATTTGTTAGGGGTTAATTACATGCCACACACTGTTCTAAGCATTGAGGAATGACACAAGCTGATATTCTGCTAAAGATCATTATTAGAGAAGCAGTGTTGCCTAATGGAAAGAGCACTGGCCTGAGTCAGAGGATCTGGGTTCTAATCCCAGCTCTGTACCTTGCCTGCTGTGTGACCTTGGGCAAGTCACTTAACTCCCCCTTCTAGACTGTGCACCCATTGTTGGGTAGGGATTGTCTATCTGTTGCCAAATTGTACTTTCCAAGCACTTAGTACAGTGCTCTTCCCCTTCTAGACTGTGAGCCCACTGTTGGGTAGGGACCGTCATAGTAAAGTGCTCTGCACCCAATCAATGCTCAATGAATGTTGCCAACTTGTACTTCCCAAGCGCTTAGTACAGTGCTCTGCACACAGTAAGCACTCAATAAATATGATTGATTGATTGCTCTGCACACAGAAAGCACTCAATAAATACAATTGAATAAACGAATGAACGAACTCCTCTGGGCCTCAGTTATCTCAGCTGTAAAATTTGGGATTAAAAGTGTGAGCCCTATGTGGGACAGGGAATGTATCCAACCTGATTATCCCTGGGCTTCAAGGCTGTCCATCACCTCGCCCCCTCCTACCTCACCTCCCTTCTCTCCTTTTACAGCCCACCCCGCACCCTCCGCTCCTCTGCTGCTAACCTCCTCACTGTACCTCGTTCTCACCTGTCCCGCCATCGACCCCCGGCCCACGTCATCCCCCGGGGCCTGGAATGCCCTCCCTCTGCCCATCTGCCAAGCTAGCTCTCTTCCTCCCTTCAAGGCCCTACTGAGAGCTCACCTCCTCCAGGAGGCCTTCCCAGACTGAGCCCCTTCCTTCCTCTCCCCCATCCCCCTCTCCATCCCCACCATCGTACCTCCTTCCCTTCCCCACAGCACCTGTATATCTGTATATATGTTTGTACATATTTATTACTCTATTTATTTCACTTGTACATATCTATTCTATTTATTTTATTTTGTTAGTATGTTTGGTTTTGTTCTCTGTCTCCCCCTTTTAGACTGTGAGCCCACTGCTGGGTAGGGACTGTCTCTATATGTTGCCAACTTGTCCTTCCCAAGCGCTTAGTACAGTGCTCTGCACACAGTAAGCACTCAATAAATACGATTGATTGATTGATCTAGTATCTACCCCAGTACTTAGCGCAGCTTAACAAATACCATTAAAAACAAAAACTTACTTTTGAAAAGTTGTATGAGGAATAATGTTTCAGGCTACATTTCAGAGGCATGAGTGTTCTTGCCTATTTGAACACTGTTCCACTAGGGGGAGCCAGCCTCAATTTCATTTGATAAGCTATTTTTTCGAGTGCGCTCACCTGCGGACTCCCTCATGGTTCTCAATCTTGCTGATGATCTTGATGTTCTTGCCCTTCTCCCCCAGGACCTTCCTGACTTCATGGACATCAGCTGCCTTCCGGATGAAGGAAGCAAACACCATGTCCACATCCTGCTCCACGCCGAATTTCAGGTCCTGGATGTCCTTCTGGGAGACGGCAGGCAGGTCCACTGCGGCCCCAGGAAGGTTCACACCCTTCTTGCTGCCCAAACTGCCGCCATTCTCCACTTCAGTGATGAGGAAGTCAGCACCTAGATAAGAAATGAACAGCCCACAGGTTCTTAAGAGACCAGACTCCATATTTAACGGATACGCCCCCATCCACCCATAAGCCCACCCTCTCCGCTCCCTATGAACCCTCCAGCCCAGTCAGATTATTTCTTGTCCTCTGCCCATGGGAAAAGAGAATGAAGAGTTCTCGTCACTGCCCCAAGGTTATCCTGTGTACTTAGAGATACTGTCTGCTGACTTCTGCATCTTTACCACAAAGGAGACACCACAGCCTTAGAATGTGTGTTTGAAGACATCAGGCACTGTACGCTGAACAACGTGGCTTCTGTCCAGTTAACACATTTTAGTTGATCACACCACATTAGCTTCCCATTGAGTGAACCTCACAATCTCATTCTTCTGCCTAGCTTCTCATACTAATCCTCTCAATCACTGTGAAACTCCACATACCAGCTTTCCCAACCCAGTTTTGTGAATTTATGAATGAAACAACCCCAGCCTTGTAGGTACATCACTCTACAACCCTATCATTTTCGGGGGGAAACTCATGTACTGCAGGCCCTCTAGGAGAAATCTCTGAGAAAAGTGTGGATAGCATCTGGATAGCAATCCTGTCACTTTAGGCATTGATTACAGAACATTGAGTGGCGAATGGACATCATGGAGGAGGAGGGGACAGGTTCCATGAAAACCAAAACAGAAGATTTTCCTATGGGACTGGAATCCAAATCCAGCTTTGGTTTTGAAGATTGAGGTGGGGGAGAAAAGAGAACTAGAGAAAGTCAGGAAAGTTTCTGCTGACTTTGTTGTGCAGACTTGGTCCCACAGCCTCTTCCAATAGGCCAAACAATTCCAAAGAGGCTTCCTGGGTTGCCTCTTTAGGAAATGTCAGATGGAGGAAACAAGGGGTTGCAGTGGGTGCTAATAAGACTCCAGCAGTAAATGTGGACCCCTCCGTCATGACACACCTTTCTCTTTAACCTGCAGGGAAATCAGGCCATCATCTACGTAGATTTTGCTGCCAATATCCACCACCTTGCAGATATTCTTGTAGTCCAGCCAAAGTACATTCTCATCACACTTCTCCATGTACGCATTGTCGAGGGTGATTTTGAGGGTGGCACCCTTCTTCAGCTCTACTTCTGCAGTGCCACTCTGAGGACAGTAAGAGATGGGAAAGTTAGCGGCTTTATTCCCCTTCAAGAACAGGGATATCGATAATAGACCTTCACAAGTCCGCCAGCCTTCTGGAACTCAAAAGGCCTCTTTGGATACTCACTCCCTTGATAAGTCCAGTACGGATCTCGGGTCCCTTAGTGTCCAGTGCCACAGCCACCGGCCTGTAGAGGATTGGGTCATTAGCAAAGCTCTCCGTGGCTTCACGCACATTCTTGATTGTGTCTGCGTGGTACTGGGGGAGGGAAAAACAACAGCAAGCTCCACTGAAATCTTCCTTTGATTTCCCATGACAAAAAAACTTTACACATTAGGTGATTTCTGGCCGTGCCTTTGTGGAAGATAAAAATAACAGAAGAGAATCTGGCACAAACTCTCCACCCCTACCTTCCCAATGCACCCACCACAGCAGTTGTAGCACATGGTAAGCGAAGCGAATATTCTCACTGCAACATACAGCTAAGCTCAGGCCAACGCTGTCCCCTTTAATGCTCAGTGACTGACTCACTTTAGGTTTGGCAGTTGTAACTGTCTACTCTGTGAAATGCCATCAGCGTTTTTGCGACCAACTTATGCCCTCACCGGCTCTTTAACTCCTTAGAGACAGATAAACTTACCTCATGCTTATGGATTGGGACGGAGGAGGGGGATGGAGGAATGAATGGAAAAAACTACTCCCTCACATCCTAGTTTTCCTGAGTGAATGGTGTCAAGAAGTGCATTTGCTCCATTACAACCTGAGGCAAATCCCTGTCCAACCTCCTGCCCCATGGGGGTCAACTTTCCACTCCTATGCTCTCCATTAGTGAGTGATTCCCCAACCATCACATTCAGTTGAATGAGAGATAAGAGAATGTGGATAGAGGTAAGTCTTCTTACTATCCTTTCTTTTCCTTCCTATTCCTTCTCACCGACCTCCCCAGCCCGGATCAAGTACAGCTATCTGGCCAGAGAAAAAGAAACAATGAAGCACATCCCAACAATTTGCAGGTTGGTCTTACTTAGAAAGACACTGCTGCAGCAGAGTGCTGAGTATTTCCTCTCTCAATTGATTTCCACCCCTCTATCTCAAACTGAAAAGCTGTTTGCTTTGCTTAAGCAAACAGTGACACCAGTTTTAAGCCTCATAATCAAGGTTATGTAAACCTCATGGCTAGAATCTACTGGATCCAGGGTGAAATCACTGGAGTGGAAGGGAATGGCCTGGATGTTGCCTTTGGGGAATAAAGGCTGTCTGGCTGAAGAGACTCCTCCCTCTCTACAGAGTAGCCCTTTCCTTTAGAATTAGAAAACAAAACAAGTGAAGATAACATTCTTAGAGTTCCAGTTCACTGTCATCAATATTAAACCTCCCTACCAAGAAAATCTAACTCTGGTATTTTTTGACCCCTTGTTACTCCTGCATATGAAAATGCAGCATGCAAGGAATGGTATGGAGAGTAAAGAAAGCTGGTAAGGAGGTTTTAGATCTTTCACTCACATTCTTGATTGTGTCAGGATTTACAGTGCATCAGTTCCAGTTTCCTCTTGGTAACCAGAGTCTGGATTTAGAACTTTTAAATCTACTTTTTCCTTTTCCTGATTAGAACAGGCTTCCTGGCAATTAAGTTTTTAACTGAACTAATTGTGTATCTGTTAAAGTTTACTAAGTACCAAGCACTATACTAATCCCTGAGGTAGATATAAAATAAGCTGATTACACACACCACTGCCCCACATGGGATTCAAGGCTAAGGGGAAGAGAGAAAGGGTACTTAATCTTCATTTTACAGATGAGGAAAATGAGGCACAGAAAAGTGAATTGCCCAAGACTACACACAGTAGGCAAGTACTCAATTTGTCCTATATTTATGATGACAATCAATCAGTAGTATTTCTTAAGCACTTACTATGTGCAGAACACTGTATTAAACACTTGGGAGAATACAACAGAATAAAGGCTGCTCTTATTCACCACTGCACCTAGGATTGGTCCTTTGGGGAAGGGGGTAATTCAATGCTATTTATGGGTTCACGACCAGTTTCCCTTTAGACTCAAGTGAAGGGCTTTCGTGTTCCGCTCCAAAGAGTAACTTAAAATTAGCATGGCATTTTGTGTTCTTCTCTAGCCTGCAGGGGCCTTCAGGATCAAAACAATGCATCGGGCAAATCCTTGTCACTTAACAATGTAAAGAAAATTTTGGGAAAGCAATTACAATCCCTCTTTTTTAAATTAGTCTGAACCAACCCCTCCCAAAAATTTTTCTGGGGATAGCCTGATCTTTAGCTAAGACTCCAAAATGAGGGTTAGGAGTTACAGGATATGGTGAAATGCTCATAACTGAAATGCCAGTTCTGTTAGCATTCTCCTCAATGTGAAAGCTGAATAAAGTTTCACCTTGCTACTGCCAAATGCATTAAACACGACAAAATAGCAAGACTACTATGTCCTGTTTTCATTCACCTTCAAATGATATCAGTAATTTTAATGCATTAAATAATTTAGTTTCCTCCCAAAATTTATGATGTGTTCTACAAGTCCTAAAATAGGCTGGATAAAAATAAATCCTAGTGACCAAGCTCTCTTCCCAGCAGGACTGGTACTGCCCTTCAGAACACAGTGTGCCATAATAATCTTCCTGGTTTATCCTCAGTACTGTTCAGTTTTGAACCTAGAGCCAGGCCCTGGTTACACAGGCCTCATAACTCACACTAATTCCTATGGCACTTATGGTTCGCTTAGCTGTTTAGATCTTCAGATAGTTATAGAAGCCAAGAAAAAGCAGCATATTTAGTCCATAAACCTACTCTCTAGCCTTCTGAGGCCAGCCACAGCTGCTAACTTGGAGACCAGCCCCTGACATTTTGAAGGCATAACGCTAGCCAGAATGCAGGCTGTATAAGGAACAGGTCCAAGAAGGAAGAGCACACCACAATGAAGAATATTCTCTATTTCTAGACTGGATAAGGGGCTAAGTGCCTGGAGGAAATAGATTTCATGTGAACTTATTCTTAGCATCAACCTTACACCCAGCTCCCAAATGCCAGAGGGCAATCCCCATAGGTCTGACAGGGCAACATTACTTTCTGGGGCCACGGCTTGCTAGCTTTACAGAGGGGTAAAGGGTTTGCTTCTGGAAGAGGCTAAAAAAAGCCCCCAGTCACACTTCTGGAGGTATGACTTGCCTTCTGGGAAGGTGCCCAAATCAAAAGGCACTCCCAGAAAGGCACTCCTCAACTCTTGGATGTCTTCAATAACTAAATCAATAGCATTTACTGAGCACTCAGTGTGCCGAGCACTGTAGTAAGCACTTGGTTGAGTACAACAGAGTTGGAAGACACATTCCCTGCCCACAATGAACTAGCCAACAAAATCAATTTTTAGCCCAGTATGTGACCACCCGATCAGGGTGAGGAACAACTTTTGCTGGGTCAGGAGGAAGATTGCTGATCTCTATTTATTTTTCTGACTAGCTACCCAAACGAGGAACAGTTCTGTAGCCTGGAAAATCAGCTCCCCGTATTATTAGTCTTCAAGAACACCAAGAGTCTTTTGACCTCACTTACTCTTCCTGGTTCTGGATTGAACATTTCCTGCAGTACTTGACAACCCGTCTAGAATTGTGGTATTTACTGAGCACTTACTGTGTGCAGAGCACTGTACTGAGTGCTTGGGACAGTATAATATGACAGAGGGGGTAGAGACGTCCCCTGCCCCCAAAGCTTTCGATCTAGAAGGGGAAGTTTTTACAGGAAACAGTCTAGTTGAGACTTTTCTACCGAGCACAGCAACATAGGCGACCGTGGAATTAAACTACCACCACCGCTCTCTATGCTGCTAGACAGAAGTCATAATAAAATGTCAGGAGCATCTGCATCTGAGGCCCATACGTCAGGTAAGCACATTCCCATTCTTCCGTTCTAACTTGGGGTTACACAGTCATGAAAACCCATGTCAATAGTGAAACTGACAAACTGGTCCGGCCAAGCACCTGTGTGCACCTGCTCTGGAGTGTAGACTACTTGTAAGCTCCTTGCATTGCATCTACCAACTCTGTTGCATTTTCCCAAGTGCTCATTATAGTGTAAGCGTGTAATAAATACCACTGAATGATTGATGAAAAGAGGTGAAACAAGAAAGGGAAAAAGAGGCCAAGCCAGTTGTCGCCTGCTAACAAAAGGCAGGCCTCAGCTATCTCAGACCTAGTTCCAAGTGAAACTGCTTAACGCATCACGTATTAGACAGGAAGAGTTCCTGAACAGAGTGGCTAAAGTACCTCATGAATCTGGGCAATTCCTACCTGGGTGCCCTGTGTCTGGGCAAGACCTGGACGTGACTCACTAAATTGACTGAAGCTCACCGGGTAGTGAGTTTGCAGCACACCTGCAGAAGCTAGCTTCATTCCCCCCCTCCCCCCACAAAAAAACCACACACACACACACACCTCACCCCCCGCCCCCTTCAGGTTTTTACCTCATGAGTCCCATGAGAAAAGTTCAGACGAGCCACGTTCATTCCAGATTTAATCATTTCTTTCAGCATTTCCACTGAGCGGGAGGCCGGGCCTGTAAAGACAGGAAGACATTTTTACCACCAACAACCACTACTGGATGTAGAAAATGCTCAAGTAAGCAAAATGAAACAGTCAAAAGACGACTAAAACAGTCCCTGGCTCTGACACTTCTCCAAACCATTCACCTTCCCTACAGGCAGGGCAGATACTGAAGTTGTACTGAATCTCGAGGAAGCTATTGCCTCACGTGTAAGTTAGACCAAGGGTCCACCAGTCTCGGATACTGGACCAAACTCAGCAAACCCTTCCAGAAATAGCACGGGGCCTCCTGAGCCTTTGGTTCCTCTTAAAATGGATTCTGCTCCACACAATGAATCATTACTGGTAAATGGATGGCTGAGGGACAAGGGACAACCAGGACTAAGTTTCCAGTGATACAGAACCAGCAGGAGATGGAGATTCTTAACTCTGGCCTTTATAAATCCAACCTTGAATGTTAAAAATGCACTTATTCCTCACATCGGTTGGTCTTGACTGGTTGAATATACCACAGCTCAACTTCTAAAAACCTTCCAAATTGCCTTAATTCCCACCAAAGGTTGCTTAAAAACTCATAAGGAGCATTAGTTTGGAATTTTTCACAGCCTTCTTGGGGCAGTGAGACAACAAAAATAAAAGTGGATGGCCCTCGCTGAGACAAACGCTGGCTTCTAGGGAAGAGAGTGACTAGAAAGGAGCCTGTAAGCTTGAGGAGGACTTGTTTCCGTGGTTGAGGAGAACGACAAATCTGCAATGCCACCTACCCAGGTATTTTGAAACGAGAGTTTCAGTGTCCAGGAAGGCGGGACAGAATGTATTTGAGGTAACTTACCAATGGTGCAAATGATGCCAGTGTTGCGGGCCGTGATGGGTTCAGAGTCGATGTCCAGGCGACACATATGTTCCAGAAAAGTGTCTGCCATGGCAGCATGCAGTTGCTGGGTCTGAATGAAAGCTGTTCCGGCTTCACTGTGTTGGCGAGACATGGCTCCGTTGATTCTTAACCTATAGGCAATTCAAGAAAGAAAGAAAGAAGGAAAAAAGATATCTGTATGCAGTCAGAAGAACAAAATGATCTTGTACCCTGAGATAAGACTAGAATGATATTACTTGGCACTTACCTTTCTCAGGTAATATTTTTACTGCAAGAAGCAATTAGAGCCGGTGAGCTACGGTGAATTAAGCCCTGTTCTGGTTATACTAGATAATCATTTTTGGGTCCATAGTCCATGTACCACAGTCCTCACCACATCTGCTTCTTTGTCCAGGAGCTCAACATAGGCCTGATGCAAATATCCCACCAACCTACAATTTACAGATTACAAAGCACCTTCCCTGCTACCAGACTCTCCTGCTGAAAAGATAAAGGTCTCATATTCCACTTCTCTAGAATGAATAATAATTGTGGTAAATGTTAAGCACTTACTATAGGTCAAGCACTGTACTAACCACTGGGACAGATACAAGATAATCCAGTCCCACATGGAGCTCACAGTCTAAGTAGGAGGGAGAACAGGTACTGAATCCCCTTTCTGCAGATGAGGGAACTGAGGCACAGAGAAGTGACTTGCCCACGGTTACATAGTACGTAAGTGGTGGAGCCAGGATTAGAATCCAGGCCCTCTGACTCCCGGGCCCATATTCTTTCCACTAGGCCATGCTACTTCTCTTACAGTATTGGCTATGAATTGCAGTATTATTCCTACTCCATCTGCATGAGTGGCAAACAGATTCCCCAGAACACTTACAAGAGAGTCTACACCTACTCTTCTGGGTGAAGGGGACTTGGGGCAAGAGGAGAGACACCACTGATAAAGGAGACATGAGCTTGCCTGAAACAGAACTGCTGAGGAAATGCCACCCTGATGGGGCAGAACCCAAGGAACTAAACTCCCGTGTTGAAACAGTGTGGCTCAGTGGAAAGAGCACGGGCTTTGGAGTCAGAGGTCATGGGTTTCAAATCCCGACTCCCCACTTGTCAGCTGTGTGACTTCGGGCAAGTCACTTAACTTCTCTGGGCCTCAGTTACCTCATCTGTAAAATGGGGATTAAGATTGTGAGCCCCCTGTGGGACAACCTGAGCACTTTGTAACCTCCCCAGCACTTAGAACAGTGCTTTGAACATAGTAAGTGCTTAATAAATGCCATTATTATTATATTATAGGGAATGCAGGCTAGACAGCTCAATTGCTGAGCAGCTGCCCTAATAACACTGTACACACTTTAGGCTGTTAAACTCAATGTACAGACTTGTAACTAGATGGTCAAAACTGCTAGTGGCCAAGGAGGGTTAGTTAAATGCTCCTTGTGAATACTCTACCTTCCCACCCATGCTTTCCTGGAGGGGTTCTGAAGAATTAAAAACTAAGCCTAAACTCCTTGAAACATTCCCATAGCTTCTTTTGGGTCGCAATGCACAGAAGCTCAGTCTAGTGATCACTACTAGCTGCAGAGTCATGGGCAATTAACTTGGCCATGACTTGAGCACACTGCCTCTTGCCCTGACCTTTGCTTTTAATTAGTTGCCTTGACCATCCCTTGTGAGTTAAACAGCCATGCAGAACAATGGAGACACAATTGGTTAGAAGTGTCCTTGGAAGCCTTTGAAGAGGAACTCTGGAAGTAGGGATGAGACATAAACTTCAATCTGTTGGTTTAACCAGTTGCTGGAAAAATTACGTTGGTTTTCAGTCGTGACTTCGGGTTGGGACAGAGACTCTATCAGGCCTGGCTACACTGTATATATGTCCCAGAGCTTAGGCACATGGAAATGCTTGAAAGGCATAATTATTACTTCATCTCTGACCTTCGTCGGCTTCTCAATGCCACAGTCTCTTCAAGCTCTACAGTGTAAGCTCGTTGTGGGCAGGGAATGTGTCTACCAACTTGGACAGTGGTCTACACACTAAGTGTTCAGGAAATACCATTGACTGATTCAGGCATAAGAGGACCACTCAGGATAAGATTTCAACAAAAGGTCACGTATTCGTATATAAGTTTCTTTGTAATTCTAAAGGATTGTTTAGTCAGTTCTCCTATAATACAGTAGCTGTATCTTGAAGAACCCTGAGTTGTATAACACTCACTTTACCATACGCACACCTGGCTGGTCTAGCAAACTATGCTTTTCAAAATGCAACATTTGGAAGCCAGAGCTGTAACAGGATTCTGTGAAAAACAAAATCACTAGAAGCAACTTCTGGACTACTACTAGTCCGAGACTCTCGTGAATAAGGAGCGCTAGGTGGAGATACTCTTACTCAACTGGAATGTATTCATTTTAGCAAGGGATCATTACTACTTGCACACTGGCCCTATTCATACAACTAATCCATTGCACAGCCTGACAGACAGACCGGCGGGCTGCCCTGCCCACCTTTCCTGGGGGGCAGTCCACTTGGGCAGGTTTCAGCACCAGTCAGCCCTTCCTTTGAAATGTTTCTGTGATCACAGGAGGCTGACACCTTTCCTTCTGCGACTCCCAACCCTCGCTCTCTGCAGCCTTATGATTACATAGTCACTGTTCATTTAAAGCTTTGCACTCTCCTAGCAAGGCAGGGGCAAGCTTAAACAAGACCTGCTTTGCCTTAAGGGACACAACCGCAAGTCGTTTTCCCAGCGGGACTGGTGGACACTGAGACACCAGTCTCACCACGAAGTTCGTTGTGGGCAAGGAATGTGTTAGAGTGTTCTCTCCCCAGTGCTTAGTACAGTGCTCTGCACATACTAAGCACTCAATAAATATGATTGACACACTGGGCTGTGCTGGCCCAAGTTTGGGAGGAACGGGACATGCCTTCCTGAAGACCATTCCAAGTTAGTGCTATACTTGGGAATGACATCAGCATCAAGTCAAGTGAGCACCTGGCTCCCTCTCCCCAGTGAAATGAAACAGTGCCATGCAGATTTTTCCCCAACTTCAGTGAACATAATTGACTACATAAAAGCCACAGGTCCCAGTGATACACTCTCAGAGTACTGTATCTTTAAACTGGAGAATTTGGAATCTGAAGGAGATGGTGTCTGCCCTGACTTTTAATAGGGAAGAAGAGCAGCAAGCCTGAGTGGGCATGAAATGAGTAGATTCAGAAACAGGGAGGTTATAGTGTAAGAAAAGAGAACACACTGTCCTTCCTGATAGGACAAACTGATGCCCCAGAGATGTTTTTCATGCCGGTTAAAAGAGTGGCTCAGCTTATAAGTCAGCCCTGAAACAATAGCATGTTCTGTTCTTTGCTACTCAGCCTCTAGAGTGATCCAGTAATTAGCCATCTTAGCAGGCCAGGAGAGAATACTAACTAGAAATAAAACTGGTCTGAGAGTCATCCTCTTGTGTCTGAGGCATTTTATTTCATTTTCTGGTTTACATTCAGAGCAAGGTTCCTCGGTGGTTTCCTCTTCTCACCCCTCATTTACCTTTCCTATTCTCAGTTGCAAAACCTTCTGCAATGGTATCTGGATTCCTCCCTGGCTCTCAAGGCAGCCTGAGCCACGAAAAAGTCAGGGGCTTGGGATACAAACCTCAGTGCTATTCCACATCTTCCTGAGGCTTCAAGGAAGGCATTTTCCTACTGCCTTTGTTTTGCTGCACCATGCCACTTGGTGAGAACACAATGAAGTGGTGTCAAGTCATAATAATAATAATATTTGTTAAGCTTTTACTATGTGCCAGGCACCAAACTAAGTGCTGGGGTGGATACAAGCAAATCTAGTTGGACACAGTCCCCGTCCCATGTGGGGCTCACAGTCTCAATCCCCATTTTACAGATGAGGCCACTGAGGCCCAGAGAAGGGAAGGGACAGAATCTTGTCTCCAAGTTCAGGAGGCACCAGCCAGCTATGATGAGAACTGAGGATGTGACATGAACAAGCAGAGTGAGACAGTACAGGCTACCGGGCCTTACTCAGCATCCTTCCTCTTGCTCCCCTCCAAGCCCCTTCCTCCTTGGCTCCAAACACCATCAGTTATCTCTTTTTACGTGCAGTATTTCTGATAATGCCACAAGGAAGTTGGTTGGTTAATATAGTAGCCAGGAGACCTATGTAATCTAGTTCAACTTTTGTCAGTGCAGAATTATTCCCTAGAGTAACAAGTTCCAGGAAGGCAGGGAGAGTGGAACTCCAAGTCAATCGAGTGCTTACTGTATGCAGAGCACTGAACTGAACTCTTGGGAAAGTACAATGTAACAGAGTTGGTAAATGTTCCCTGCCCACAACAAGCTTTCAATCTAGAGACAGGCATGAATATAAAAATCAATAAATGATGGATATGTAACTAAGTGCTACGGGGCTGAGGGAGGAGTAAATTGAGGGTGCAAATCTAAGAGCAAGGGAGACTCCTGCAATTAAGTGTAAGTCATTCATTCAGTCATATTTCTTGAGCGCTTACTGTGTGCAAAGCACTGTAATAAGTGCTTGGGAGAGTGCAACAACAGGGTCATACCCTCATTCAAGTGTATTGCTGACTCTTCAGGACCTGACCCCAAGCAATTCCTTCCCACGCATCAAGCTAACAGACACTGCCATTTCAGGTTCTAGCTCTAGATTACAGGATCCCTGTGGGCAGGGAACATAGCTACTGACTGTTACACTGTACTCTCCCAAGCTCTTGGTACAGCATTCTGCACAAGCGCTCAAAAATGACCTGGCTTTCTGAAATTTAACATGATTTGCCAACCACAGTGACCTTCTAAATGGTGCTCCAAGACTTGGCAGTAGCAAGAGAACAAAAATAAAAATCAAGCCACTTAAACTGCTTCTTGAGTCCAGCTTTACTCAGTACTGATTACCACTGATACCTCAATGCCACAGGGCGGTGACTAAGTGACTAACTTCCTTTATCGCTCTCCGGTGCAATGTTTCACTCAGAAATATGTACTGACTGATTCAGATCAGCTTTCTGTAGCCCCTGATGGAGGGTTCTTAAAAGATGGAAGATCCCACACACCGCCACTACAGCACTAAGTCGTAGACTGTAACAGGCTCCAGAATGTGCTTTCTGAAGAGAACCAGACATTCCTTGGAACTTCAACCACACAAGTGACCGGTTATTTCCAGCCGTAGCAGGTAGAAGTGAGGATCAAAAATAAGCAGCGTGGCTTAGTGGAAAGAGCACAGGCTTGGGAGTCAGAGGTCATGGGTTCTAATCCCAGCGCTGCCATTTGTCAGCTGTGTGACTTTGGGCAAGCCACTTAACTTCTCTGGGCCTCAGTTCCCTCATCTGTAAAATGGGGATTAAGACTGAGCCCCACACGGGACAACCTGATTACCTTGTATCTACCCCAGCTCTTAGAACAGTGCATGGCATATAGTAAGCGCTTAAATACCATCATTATTATTAAATGCCAACTTGATTTGACCAACTTTTGAGAGTTCAAAGAGCTAACACATATCAACTCATGCATCTCAGAGGACTTATAAAAAAGGAAGGCATTATTCCAATAGAGACTGAGGCAGAGAAGCTAAGGAACACTGATTCGGACCAATCATAAAATGGTTTTGATTTCAAATCCAGTGTCTCATCCATTACATCCACAATTTTACTAACTTTGTAACACAAAGTGCTATGCTGAAATTCATTCATTTGATATTGTAAGACCTTCTGTCATGCACACGAACTGCTGCTGAGGACCTCAGACCTTTGGCTTTTACAATTCCGACATGCCGTGCCCTCGTGTTTCATCAGCGGTACCTGCAAGAGATTGGGAGAAAAGCTCAGGTGTTTGGGGCATGAAGCCCCCACCCTCGTTCTGAATTTTGAGCCTAGTCAATATAATGTTCTTAAAGTGCCCTCTGAAAGAGTACCTGAGGTGGCAACCAGAAGTTCATTTTTCTAAAGCCCATTCCATTATGGACATTTAAATTTTACCCACTAGCAAAGTAAGATGCTGCTGCCAGAAATGTACATGATCTACTGGCTTACAATAAATTATGGCACCACTACATTAAGCCTTAGTCCCCTAGTTTCCTGCTACGACTATGAAAATGAGAAAGAGAAAACAGAAAAAAATGCCCAGAATTTCATACTTACGCATACAGAGATAACATCTAGATGTGCAACATCTTAATGCACATTTAAATGGGGAAAAAATTGGCCCTCAAAGATCTGCAGGATGAGAGATCCTGCTTTGGAGTACAAAGTGACTCTTTTGCTTTTACAAGGACGCCAGCAGAATCCCCACCCTGGAATTTCAGGAACTCAAACGAGGAGAGATCCCTCAAGCCACATGAGGTGATAGGAAATGCTGCCTATGAAAGGCTGGCTCACTGCTCACTCTCCCAAGCTCCTCCTCCTGCCAGCCAGGCCGCCCCACATTTCCCTCCCTGCCAGTACGTGCAGGAAGCCTCGTAGCCGGCTCTGAGTCACTGCCACTGCATCCTCATCAAGAGGCAGAGACATGCAGGGCCAACCTCTGAAAGGCTCTGGAGGGCCTCCATTTACACTGGCAAACGTTTTTTCCAGCTGCAAGGGTATGCGCAGGACTGATCCTCTGAATTAAGATCTTCCCTAAAGGCATGTAGAAGGCACTCTGCAGAAGTGATGCAGAGAGAGAGGAATTGATTGTCCTTGTCAGAGCTGGCAAACCCCTCTCCCTTCTCTCCTGACCCCCAAGTAACTTCTGCTATTTCCCATCTAGGCTCACCAAGACGCTTCTGGAATATAACTCCACCTAGGAGCTTTCTTAGTGGAGAGAAATCCACCACTTTGGAACTTCTCCCCTTTAACAAACCAGCTTGTGTGACTCCTGGCCTTTCCCCATCCCTCCGCTTTTTTGAAAAGGGTCTCGGGAAACAAGCACTTTTTACCTTAGATTAGAATGAAGTCTTATTTTCTTGGTAGAATCAAGGACCACTGTCTTCCAACATAAACCCCTTCCCTTTCTGCAGTAAAATATGGAATTATAACACTTCTTAAACCTGGATAAATTTTCAGGACCGTTTCAGGTCAGCTCCTGAGAACTGCTTTTAATCACTCTAGAATAACATCTGTGAAACTCAGCAAGGTGGTGGTGGCGGGGGGGTCAGGAGGAAAACGATGGAGGGAAGAATCTGATGTGTGTCTTACGGTAGATGTATAACAGTATCACAAATAAAACTGAAGGGAAGATAGGTACACAGGACCATGGGCTGAGAAAATTCAAGAGAGGCCACTACGGATTTTGTCTCCAACCTCCCTAGCTCACAAAGTGTTAAAAAAAACAACCCAAAAAACCAATCCTAAAACTTTCCACTTGAAGGCCCAGTCAGCACTTCCAGGAAAGTTAGTCATTCAGAATCTAATGATCTAACGATCAAAATTCCTTTTGTACCACCATCCCCACCATGAGTTCACACTGCCTTTTGAAGCTGAACACTAATACTCTGCCCCTCACCACATCCTCCTGATTGTAGAAGCAAGGTTTCTGTCTTCAGAAACTAAAGAGTCTTTCTGGGAGATACTTTTTGCTTAACTCTACATTATCAGGTAAGAATTTAGGAGCAAAATGCCCCCAAATTCCTCCTTTATAAGAGCCAGTGTCTCACAGAAGATATGGTTACTAATGAAAGTTACTAGCTAATATTTAGTTCACTGTTAGCTCAGACTCTCCAATGCCTAAATTATCCTACCTCTGAATGCTGGCCTTATTTTACCCAACTGAGCCAAAGAACAACTGTATACAGTACCTGGTCAGATTCACCAGACTTCTGCCAAACTTATTTGCTTAACAAATACCATAAAAAAACCCAAAAGAGCTCCACAAGCATGAAACTGATTACTACTCATTCACCATCCTCACACCCCTCCTCTGTCATACACAGTTATATTGCAATACTGTACTCTCCAAAGGGCTTAGTCAAGTGCTCTACACACAATAAGCGCTCAATAAATTCGACTGACTTTGTTCCTTCTGAAAAGACTGCTTTGTGGTTAGAAAATTCCCGTTTCTCTTCCTTCCCCCTGGCACGGGTCAACTACTAACTACCCGATTCCCAGATATCTACTCTCAGAAAGTATTTATTAAACTCCCTGTGGACAGGGAATGAGTCTACCAACTCTGTTATACTGTAGTCTCCCATGCGCTTACTATAGTGCTAAGCACAGAGTAGGTGCTCATTAAATGCAACTGATTAAGCACCCAGATGACCACTGAAGATGTCAAGCGCACCCTTCACTCCATTGATCACGATTAAGACAGGATGTGACCTCTGCCACAGTGAATTCTAGGTGAGAGAAGAGGAGTCACCATGAATGAGGGCAGCATACAAATTTCAGAAAGTAGACGGACCTAGGCTGGATTGGTATGTTGTATCGAAAGCAGTAATTAAAAAAAAAATTATGGTATTTGTTAAAGGCTCTAAGCACTGGGGAAGATACAAGTTAATCAGCCTGAATAGAGTCCCTGTCCCACAGTCTATGTAGGAAGGAGAACAGGTGTGCAGTTGAGAAAACGGAGGCAAAGAGATGTTAAATGACTTGCCTCAGATCACACAGCAGACTAGTGGCGGAGCTGGGATTAGAACCCAAGTCCTTTAGCTCCCAGGCCCATGCTGTCTTTATCTTCTACGCCATGCTGTCTCCCACTTGTTCAGGACAGAAGAGCAAGGATGAGTCCTTAGCTCAAAAGCCAATTGTACAATAGAATATGCCAAAGATCAAATACCCAGAGTGAGTGGCAGAACAATGAACAAAAATGGGGTTGGGAGGGAAATAAGACTTCCACTTCAAACAGCATGTTGAGTCCGTTTCTTTGCTCTTTGAAAAAGCACAAACCTGTTAGCTTAAGTTTCAGGTTAGCCACAGTGAAAACTGACAGTCTTGCTTAGTAAGAAATCAAGCTTGAGGGTGACCTATACCCCTTGAGGGTGGTTTCTCTTTTTCTATATTGACCATCCTTAGCCTATATTCATGGAGAGCAAGTGGCCCAGGTTAATCCGGGCTTATTAACTGAGGAAAGTGGATCAACCTGTTTTGGGTTTCATGTGGGCTACCTGACCAATTTAAGTAACTCACCGCAATGAAATGGTTGGACCTGATGTGGGCTCCAGGTTTTGTGCCATCAGTTGATGCAAGACTAGATTTCTCTAATTAAAAAAAAAGCCTGCATCTTGCTTTTTTTTTAAATGGTATTTAAGTGCTTACTGTGGGCCAGGCACTGTACTAAGCACTGGGGTAGATACAAGCTAATCAGGGTGGACCCAGTCCCTTATCCCACATGGGACTCACAGTCTTAATCCCCGTTTTTACAGATGAGGTAACTAAGGTACAGAGAAGTTAAGTGACTTGCCCAAGGTCACACAAAAGACATGTATGTGGTGGAGCCGGGTTTAGAACCCATGTCTTTCTGACTCTCAGGCCTGTGCTCTAACCACTAGACCACACTGCTCCTCCACTTTTAGCTTACTGGAGCTCTCTCAACTAAGGGATGTGATCCCAAGGTCTGGAATGAAGAGTGGTAAATGAAAATCCTAGTCAAATCAGTCTAGTGTCCCACACTAAAGTATAAGCTCCTTGTGGACAGGGACTGTGTCTTTGCAATTCTGTACTTCAAGTGGCTAGAACAGCATACCACCCCCTGTGGGAACTTAATAAACACTACTACTATTATTACTAGAGATCTTGGCTTCTTAACTTGAAAGTCTGGAACTGGGAGCCACAGAATGGACAACAATCAGCTCAGGATCAGAGAGAAACTCTGTAGGGACCTCTAAAATTGAGTTAGCTGTTTCCAAAATCATCTTTTTGATTTGTCACCAACTAGTTCAATATGAGTCGGAACAGAAAAGAGTCGATAGGTAGGAGGGACAGACTGAGTACCTTAATAGAAGAGTTTCTGCTTGACGGATAGAGGAATGGGCACCGACTGAAGGTTTTTGAAGAGTAGGGAGAGATGTGCACAGAAAAGATGATCTAGGTGGCACAGCGAAGTACAAACAGAAGGGGAAGACAAGTCAGAGAGGTCAATAAGAGGCTGGTCCCAGTAGTCAAGGCAGGATACAAGGCCCTCGACCAGCATGGTGGGCATTTGGATGGAGAGGGAGGGATGGATTCTTGAAATTTTGGGTAGAATCGGCAGGATTTGATTAAAAGACTGAATCCGGGGTTCAAGCGAGAAAGAAGAGTCCAGAATATTGCAAGGATACAGGCTTGAGAGATGGGGAGGCTGGTGGTGTTGTCAACTGTGATGGAAATGTTAAGCAAAGGAGATGGATTTGGGAGGGAAGGATGAGCAGTAGACTAGACCATAAGCTTATCACTAGACTGTAAGCTTGCAGGCAGGGAATGTATCTACCAACTCTTATTCTGTACTCTTCCAAGTACCTAATACAGTGCTCTGCACACGGTAAGCATTCAATAAATACCACTGAGTCTCCGACTGAGTTCACTTTTGGCCACACTGAGCTCGAGAAGTCAGTGGGACATTCATGTACGAAGGTCCTGGAAGTGAGAAGAAATGTAAGATTGCAGAGGAGAGAGGTCAGAGCAGATGAAGTAGCTATGGGAGTCATCCACACAGGTGCTAGCTCATTGTGGGCAGAGAATGGGTCTGTTTATTGTTATATTGTACTCTCCCAAGCGCTTAGTACAGATGCTCTGCACTTAGAAAGTGCTCAATAAATATGACAATGAGTAAACACTGAGAAGAAATGGGAACCCATAACAGAACCTTGAGGGACACCAACAGTCAGGGGAACCATCAGGAAAACAGGCTGTGAAGGAATTGCCAGTAAGGCAAAAGGAGACCAAGGAGTGTGACCAGACAGGGTTTCCAGAAGATGGGAGTGGTCCACAGTGTGGAAGGAGAGGCTGAGACGAGGATAAGCATTTGTGAAGTCTCCCCTAATTTCACTTGCTGAAATAAAATTAAGCCAGCTTGTGGTTTCCTTATTTCAAGTCTTCATTCAACTAGCTTACATGAGAATAAGCTTCACATGAGAATATGAGGTCAGCAGTCATAGGAGGGTCAATACCTTAGAACAGTAAGCCCGGTCTGAATTAGTCTCTTTCACCATACAGTTACACACCTCCCGTGAATCTCTCCTACCCCCTCCTCTCTCATTTTAGAGGAAAAACTTCACTAATTCTCATTAGACAGTATGCAGGCCCTAAAGATTATGCAGATTTTACCTTCTCTAGGTTACTTTCAGCCTCTGGCATCCCTTTTCAGGTTTTATTTTGGGGCCACAGCTCAGGGTGAGCATCAGGGAATGGTGGCTAACGACCAGTAATGCAGCTTAGTTTCCTCCCTACGTGCCATCCCTCACTGCACTCTGCAGCTAAGCAGGGCTGCCTGAGAACACCTTTCATTCCTGCTACAGAAAGACAGAGAGAGAGAGAAGCTGCCTGTTGTCAGAGACTAGAGGCTTGGAGACTGTTAAAGATCATGGTATATCTGTAAATGCCTTTACAACCCCACGGCTTCATGAAATTGGACTCACTGAACTGATTTGTTTCTATTCTTCAATGGTAAGACCTCACCTAATTCAGGTAACACTGTATTTTGGCCTCATTAAAGCTTCATTTACAACACTAAAAAAGTGACCTGGAGATCAAATAGCATGCTTCACCTGGAAGAGGGGGAGAACAGGCCATTGCTTTAATTCTGAAAGGCTTAATCAGCTTCCTGTTACATCAGTGCTCAAATAATCATTCTTGATTCTGAAGTCCAAAGTCTAGATCTTAATTAGCCCTGAATGAAGCAGAAACCAAGATAAACTTTGCTACAAAACCACAATTCTAACCAGGTCCATTCCATGTCACTGATTTTCTGCTCCATGAAAAGCTAAATTATATCAGTTCCTTCAATCAGTGGTATTTATTGAGTATTCACTATGTGCAGAGCACTCTGGGTGCTTGGGAGCACATAATACAACAGATGTGTTCCCTGCTCATAACAAGTTTACAGTCCAGAGGTGGAGATGGACATTAATATGAAAAAATAATTTATAATATGTAATACATAATTTAAAGACATGTACAAAAGTGATTCTTTCCTTCTTGGAAGAATATTGAAATCCTTAGGGAGCAAGCATTTTATAAGTCTGAGCTATTTCTTCCAAGTTACTGCATGAGAACCTCCACCTCTCTTTGCTTAAATGACGCCTCACTGTTCAAGAATGACTCAGGGAGTTATTTTAATTTATTCTACAACTGGGGAAATTTATTACTTAATAAAAAAACCATACAACAGTAATAGTCTTTACTTAAAACATACTGTGAAGTCAAAACTAAAGTGCCAATGCAACAGAACTCTTCATTTAGGTAAATCTGGATTCATTCAAAATACAGCCAGAACTTGGAAAATGAGTAACTTTCTCCCCATTTAAGTTAGTCTTTGTCACTGAGCTAAGTCACTTCCTTAGCTTGTTTTCAGATTAAAATTAAAAAAGACATTATGTGTTGCAATGCAAATTCTACATACTTTTTTCACTTCCTTGGTTGTGGCCTAACTGCTTTCTCATTTCCTTTATTAGTTTCTCAATACTTGTGCTTTAAACAGAGCTATACCGCTTTCCTCTGTGACTCTTGCTTAATGCCAAGAGCTCCTAAAGCAGACACAGTGATCACTAGCTTAAGTTACCAGTGCATAGCTGAAGTGTTTGCTAAGGCACCAGTTGCAGCATGGAGATCACTGTAACTCGGTTAAACTAGGAAATATTTGGTTCCCAAAACTAACTTGGGCAATAATACTTCTAATGCAACAGCAAACTGATAAGTATGGAGCAGTGCCTTATACTGGGAATGGGAGGGGTTGAAAAGAGCATCCACATTGATAATAATAATGATGATTATGGTTATTATTAAGCTCTTAGGTGTCCAGCACCATGCCAACACTAGGATAGATAGGAGATACTCAGATGGGACATGATCCCTGCCCCACAGTCTAAGAGAGGGAGGAAGAACAGTTATTTTATCTCCATTTTACAGCTGAGGGAACTCTGGAACAAAGATATTAAGCGACTTGCTCAAGCCTTCATAATAGGCAAGTGGAGAATCCAGGTGTCTGGTCCTGTGCCCTTTCCATTAGGCCACATTGCCTCCCAGGACTTCAATCATTCTTCTCCCTCTCTTCATACCCAAAGTGACTGACTGAAGGGAAAGCGATGGACAAGATCTATAAAGGCAGTCTGTTCAATGTCCTGAAAAAGCAAAGTGGTAGCAAATAATGGGAAATGTATATCAAGGAATGCACCAAGAAGCAATATGGGAAGTAGGCAAGTTCAAACAAGAAAACACTAACAGGCTAAATCTCTGCCTCATAAATCACTGAGGGTGATGTGGGAAAAGTCAAGGGAGTAGAGGAGGGCTGGATGTTGCAAGTCTTTTCCCCCAGCCCAGTGGTCCAGAATTCCAAGCTGCTCGGTATCTTCTTGGTCCCATAATACTGAGGCCAACTCCGGTGGACTGTAGTCTGTCCCTTAAAGAAAATGGACTTAAAATTGTATGAACAATGGTATCAAGTAACTTCAGGAATAGAGTCAGACATTACTGGCCTACTGTAAAGCTAGTGAAAGTTTGAAATAACAGCAGAGTTACCTAACACACCAGTCCAGCTATTGCCTTAATCCTCAATCACTCAGGGCCACTCACACTTTCTTGGCCCTACCAACTTAACCCATAGGGATGCAGCACACTGAGGTATTAGAGACCCTGAGCAGAAGTTTCCATTGGCACAGTTGGGTGGACTTTTTTTGGCGGGGGGGGGGGAGTGAGGGGAGGGCTGCTGACCTATACTTACTGGAGGGGAAATAACAGTAAGTGTACATTTAACCCCAGAGAAGTTTCCCCACTCACCTAAGATTATTCTCTCCTCCCAGTTCATATTTCCAATAATCCAATCTTAGATGAATCACCCTTCCTACATACCTTTTGATCTGTTATTCAGTTTTCTTGGTAAAATTCCCACTGCCTCAACAGTTGGAACTGTGATGCAGTCAGAGGCGAGCTCATATTCCTAATAGTGTGCTTGGCCAGAGGGAGGCAGCAGTAAACTGACATTTGCTCTAAAGTGATATCTAAAGGAGATCTTGGGGCTCCTTCAATCAGTGGAACCACCCCCCTCCCCGAAACCGGAGCTTTGTCCCCTTTACCACCCCTTGATATCCACCCAGTTTCCATTAAACTTTTAATAAAACTCTGCTAAGTAGTTGGGGAGAAATTACAGCCTATGACACTGGTCCATTTGTACAACCTCTAAGGAGACCCACAGAGTTAAGTAACTCTCCAGTGATTCCCTTCCTTCTTATTCCAGATTACCAGACCAGTATGAGTACGTCACAGACGACTGAATGGCTACTTGTACGGCCCCTGCAAATGAAGCTATAGTTATATTCTCTGCAATCCATTTTTTATGGCATATGTTAAGCACTTACTAAGTGTTGAATGCTGTCCTAAGCACCGAGGTAAGTACAATTAGGTTGAACAACGTCCCTGTTCCACATGGGGCTCACAGTTGAGGAAACTGAGGCACAGAGAAGTAACTTGCCCAAGGTCACACAACAAGCAACTGGCAGAACCACATTTAGAATCCAGGTCCTCTGATTTCCAGGCCCGTGCTCTTTCCAGTAGGCCATGCTGCTTTCTTAGAGACCACCAACCAAGTCTTGTTCATGCCAAGCAGCCGCCCACCCTTAAAAGGAGCCAGTTGGAGTAATGGTATGACACTTCTCAATGTTAGCTCACTCTCTCTTTGCAAGGGAACATGATTTGGAGCAGGTGAGAGAGTCACTTCCCAGCACCAAAGAGCAAAATCAGAAGACTAAACAAGAGAAAACTCAGATTTCCCCTCAACTGCAGATAGGTGCATTTTAAATAGCTGTAGATGGTGGTTGGCCATAGCTTACTTACAAACAGGGATTTGAAGAGTGTGGATGCTTTAGGTATTTTCTTATGGATTTAGTCTAAATTTAAATAGATGATGAATCAACTAAATCTTACATCACTCTGCAAGAAATAACTAAAACTGTTAAGACAATGTCTTTTTCCTTTGCTGATGTAAAACATCCCTATTGTACCTAATTGTACTGGAGTTAATCTGTGCAAAGATTTTTTTCCTCTAGGCTTCCTAGTCTTAAGAAAATGACGCGTTATTAGATTTCAGCGTCAAAAGCACAGAGCACGAGTGCAATGCACCAGAGGAGGAAAACGCACCACCTCAAAGGAAAAATGCCAAGGGCAATTGGTCTGGGGAAGGGCTTGAGCACACTCACTGAGCAGCAAATTTGCTCTGACAACTGAAATCCACCTTCACCTCTCTCAAGGAGAGATTACTCGTTTGTCATTGACTTGCCCTTTCTCTGCGCAGGCTGCAGCATGGGAGAGACAGCAAATATGAGACTACAGCAGTGAGTAGTATTCAGCCCTATCACCAGGGAGCTACGTGCACCTCTGCTCCAAAGAGATGTCTGCCCGAGTTACTCCATGAACTCATGCAGATCTCCACTGCCTGCCACTAGGAATCCTCCGGACATCTTGGGGAGGGGGTGAAGAGAGGGGAAAGATTTTCAAACTTGGCTTTAGGAGACCACCTCCCTGCCAAACCAAGCCCAACTCTGACTAAAAATTTTTATTGTGCAACACTACTAACAATTCTACTTAAATTCATTGGTAGGATGCCTGGCCCACTGAGATCTATGGCCTAGACAAAACAGGAAATTAAGACTGAAAACTGGGACGGGGAAGAGTGGGGGAAAATTCACCCTTCCTTCTCACTCTGCCGGGAAGCAATTATGTAATCATCATCTACAGTACCTAGTCTTCCAAAAAGCCCTGAATTCCTAGGCCAAATAGGGCTTAAGAAGGCACACACCCATCTCCTCTACTATCATTTACATAGACACTGGAAGATTATTTGAATTCAGTTCCATTTTCACTTCTTTCTTTAAGGCTTGGCTTTTCATAGAGTCACTTTCCCAACCTCGGACTTGGGCAAAATCTCCCCACCTTGCCCCTCCCTGAGCTGCTTCTTTCAGGATTCAGTGCCAATCCCTTCGAGGGTAACGGGGCTATATTGGGGAGGTCAGCCTGAGGAAGAAGGCCCAGTATCCAGCTGAGTTCTTCTCTATCCCAATTTGGGGAAGAAAGAGGGGTGTCCTATGAAGGAGTGAGTCAGTAGGTTGGGCTGACAGGCTGCAGGAATCCTGCCCGAGGATGACCGGGGCCAGTTCGACCTCTGCAGCCCCCGAATATGGTTTAATCATCATTAATCGTATTTATTGAGCGCTTACTGTGTGCAGAGCACTGTACTAAGCGCTTGGGAAGTACAAGTTGGCAACATATAGAGACAGTCCCTACCCAACCGTGGGCTCACAGTCTAAATGATACTGGTATTTGTTATGTGCTTACTATGTGCCAAGGACTATCCTAAGCGCTGGGCTCCTTTGCCCTCGAGCTTCTCCGACCCCAGGTCTTAAGTGCGTGGAGTTGGGGCAGGGTCCCGAGTGGACACCAGCAAGAAGCAGTGCAGAGGAGCACCTTGAGAAGCAGAAGAGGTCAGGCCGGTGAAGGTCCTGGGTTCTAATCCCAGCTCCGCCACTTGTCTGCTGTGTGACCTTGGGCGAGTCACTTCACTGTATTTCGGTTAATTCATCTGCGAAATGGGGGTTAAAGCAGCGAGCCCCAAGTGGGACACGGACTATGTCCAACCTGATTAGTTTGCGTCTACACCAGCGCTCAGAACATTGCCTGGCACATAGTAAGCGCTTAACTACCAGTAAAAAAAAAAAAAAAAAAAAGAATGCCCCCCCTTCTAATATCATCATCGGGTCTGCCGTGGGAGGTTAGGAGGGAGGTAACGTCAGCACAGCCCAGTTACCTGGGGAAGATTGGGGGGAGGAGTGGAGGGATTGACGTTGGCAGAACCTAGAAAAGATTTTTTTTTGGGAGGGGGAGAGAAAGATATCCATTTTGGGGACAGGGCTCCCCAATCCGGACGGCATCCAAGCGCTTAGTACAGTGCTCTCTGCACACAGTAAGCGCTCAATAAATACGACTGAATAAATCAGAGGCAGCAGGAAAGTGAGCCACTACCCAGTCTCGGGGCAGGAACTTGCCTCTATCCCAGCGCTCAGAACACTGCTTGACACGTAGTAAGCGCTTAACAAATACTATTTTTAAAAGGTGGGGGCGGAGAAATGTGCGGGCTGGGGACACCTGCCTTCCTTCCATCCCTCCCTGTGTTCGGGAGCCTGCTCAGCGACCGTTTTCTCTAACGGTCTGGCGGAGGCCGGGGGGAGAAGGAGGATTAGGAACTGTCTCTGTTGCTGAACTGTACTCCAGCGCTTAGAACAGTGCTCTGCACATAGTAAGGGCTTACAAGTACCATCATTATTACTTCCCAAGAGCTTAGTCCAGTGTTCTGCACACAGTCAGCGCTCAATAAATACGATTGATTGAGTGAGGTCAGGGGAGGGAGGAGGAGAAAGCAATCAATCATATTTATTGAGCGCTTACTGTGTGCAGAGCACTGTACTAAGCGCTTGGGAAGTACAAGTTGGTAACATATAGAGACTGTCCCTACCCAACAGTGGGCTCACAGTCTAAAAGGGGGAGACAGAGAACAAAACCAAACATACTAACAAAATAAAATAAATAGAATAGATATGTACAAGTAAAATAAATAGAGTAATATGTACAAACATATATACAGGTGCTGTGGGGAAGGGAAGGAGGTAGGATGAGGGGGAGAGGAAGAGGAAGAAAGGGGTTCAGTCTGGGAAGCACAGTGATCTTACCTCCACCAGGCACAGGAGACTCAACCGTTCCCGCAGAAAGTCGTCTCTCCTGTACCGGCTTCAGCAACTGCAACCTCAAGGTGATTCCTCCGCCGCAGCACCGCTCGTATCCCTCCGCCTGCCCCCCCCCCCATTTTTCGCCTCGGTGATTCCGCCTGTTCCCCCGCCCCCCGAAAGCCCCCCCACCCTAAATGGCGTCCTTGGGACGGGGGAATGAGGGGGTGGGCTCCTGGGACCAGGGAAGAGGGGGCGACCCACTTTGGGGGACTATGTTTCGTAGCGGAAGGACAATGATGCAGGATATGTTGCAAAATCAGACCACGTGGCCCCGCCAATGGGGAAGAGGCGGGCGGCCAGGCACGCATTTCACGTGGCCCATATGCGGCAGGAACGGCTTTTTAAAGGAACCACACAGGCCCCATTCCCAATTCCCCCCCCATTCCCAAAGCTGGGATCGGGCTCTATTGTGTGTGTGGCCAGGGATGGCCGAATGGAGGCAGGGAAGAGAGAAACACCCCCCCCCCCCCCCAATCAGCAATCTGTCCCCAAACCACAATCCCACCTTCCCTTAAGCCCTGGGGTTGACAACAGCCTTCGCATCAAGGTTTTAGCTGCCCCGATTCCAGCTCTAAAAAGCATTCATTCTTTCAATCGTATTTTTTTTTTGGAATTTATTAAGCGCTTGCTATGTGCAAATCACTGTTCTAAGCGCTGGGGAGGTTACAAGGCAATCAGGCTGTCCCACGGGGGGCTCACAGTCAATCCCCATTTTACAGATGAGGTAACTGAGGCACAGAGAAGTTAAGTGACTTGCCCAAAGTCACACAGCTGACAATTAGCAGAGCTGGGGTTTGAACCCATGACCTCTGACCTCCCATGACCTCCACTGAGCCAAGCTGCTTCTCTAAGTGCTCATTGAGCACTTACTGTGTGCAGAGCACTGTACTAAGCGCTTGGGAAGTACAAGTTGGTAACATATAAAGACGGTCCCTACCCAACAGCGGGCTCACAGTCTAGAAGCATTTCCATCTACTCCCCCTGCCTCCCAGCAGGAGCTTTCCACTTTTCACTCCTCCCCGCCTTTTCCTTTCTTAGGCTCAAAAAAAGACCCGATCGATTCCATTGTTGCTTTTCACCTCCAGGCCAGGCAATTTTCTGCTATTTTAATTGGAACCTCGGACAATTCATTGTTTGTCCCACCTCGCCTACGTCTCCCAAAGAAAGGGAGCAGAATTCCCGCCATCCCTGAGAGCTCAAATAACAAAGACAAAGGGCATATGGAGGGAAGGAACTGGCTGCGGCAGGAAATTTTCTTGGGATAGCTAAGGTCCCGAGTTGCCTTCCTCCACAAAATAGGTCTTTCTCCCCATTGCTAACGCCCTATTTCTGACGCAGAGGGACAACACAGGTGAAAGGAATCAAGATCTCTTCTTTTATCCCTTGAGATTGTCCTTTTTCCCTTTCCCTGGTTAGTTAAGGCCTTCCCAGACTGAGACCCCTCCTTCCTCTCCCCCTCCTCCCCCTCCCCATCTCCCCTGCCTTACCTCCTTCCCCTCCCCACAGCACCTGTATATGTATATATATGTTTGTACATATTTATTGCTCTATTTATTTTATTTGTACATATTTATTCTATTTATTTTATTTTGTTAATATGTTTTGTTTTGTTGTCTGTCTCCCCCTTCTAGACTGTGAGCCTGCTGTTGGGTAGGGACCGTCTCTAGATGTTGCCAACTTGTACTTCCCAAGCGCTTAGTACAGTGCTCTGCACACAGTAAGTCCTCAATAAATGCGATTGAATGAATGAATGAATATTTACTGAGTTCTAACTCTATTCCAAGCACTGTGTTCTGCAATGGAGTAGATTCTGATGATGATGGTAATGGAGTCTCCCTCCCACTTTAAACAAACTGACCACTGATGGTGCTCATGCAGCACGATCTGACATTTTCTGCAATATTTTGCAAAATAATGGTGGTATTTGTTACATTCTATGTTCCAAGTACTGTGCTAAGCCACGGGGGGTAGATACAGTATGATCATCTGGGTCAAGTCCCTGTCCCACAAGCGCTTAGTACAGTGCTCTGCACACAGTAAGTGCTCAATAAATATGATTGAATGAATGAATGAGGGAGAGTGAATTAATATAAAATATATCCCCATTTTGCAGGTGAGGAAATTGAGACACTGAGAGGTTTAAGTGACTTGTCTGAGGTCACACTGCAGGCAAGTGACAGATCTGGGGCTAGAACCCAGGTCTCCTAACTCCCAGGCTGATGCTGAATCCGCTAGGTCTCTACTTGCCTCCCATGTTTTGCCCACCAAACCCAGAGCCTTTCTCCAGAGGACCCTTGACCACCCCACCTGCTCCACAGCCTTTGCTGTCCCTCCCCAGTTCCTTCTGAACACTGACTCTGCTTCTAAGCTGTAGGACTCCGCAGACAGCACTGGGGTGGAGGAAGGCTGGGCCCTGAAAATAAAAACAGTGAACATACAGACATCCAAGGCCTTATCCTTATCAGCTAGCTAAAACCTGGATTATCAGTAGAAAATAGATGAATGGTCACCTCATGTAAATGCAGGTGAGCCTTGGTCCAGCCAAGAAGACTTAAGGCCTGAGATCCTGCATGAAGGAATATAATGTGAGTGGTTTATGCAGGTCATTTGCACCCCTTTGCCCCAGCCCATCATGTACGCACTGGAGCAGTGGGTGCAACAAGCAAATGGGTAGGCAGGGGGGCACACTTTGCAAGACACAAGAATAATTTTAGGCACAAAACCCACTTACAGCCAAATGTTGTAACACCAAGACCAGCAGGCAGTTGTTGGGAAAGCTCCGTGATCTACACTATTCACGATAGCCAACTATATTTCAGGATTCCTTCTGAGTCTGTCCATCATATGAGGTTCGGAAACCTACCCCACTGATGGCATAGCCATCAGAGAAGCAGTGTGGCTCTGCTGTTTGACTTTGGGCAAGTCACTTAACTTCTCTGTGCCTTAGTTCCCTCATCTGTAAAATGGGGATTAAAACTGTGAGCCCCATGTGGGACAACCTGATTGCCTTGTATCTCCCCCAGTGCTTAGAGCAGTGCTTGCCACATAGTAAGCGCTTAACAAATACCATAATTATTATTATTATTATAGCCCCGGCTGTCTTTCCACCACTTGTGACTTTTTCAACACCCCCCACCTCCGTCGTGAGGTATGAGGGTTAGACTTAGGGGTAGAGAGACAAAAATCAGTTCCGACACGATCACTATTCCTCAATACCAACCCTGCAGTGATGAGGCCTGTTCATGTGAGAATGACAAAGCCTGAAGCACTCTCCTCACCCAGCAGTCTCTCAACACTTACTTGTAATGATGGTGAAAACACTACAATGCCCAGGGGAGTAGTTGTACCTCCCTGGTGACACAACAGGGCCAAGAATGGTCCATGTCTCGTGGTAGCTTTATCCATCTCAATCTGCCTAAGTTTTGGGGAGGAGAATGGTTTTGCCTTGCTGTGGGCCACAAGCAGGATAATCCAGAAAAGGCTTAAGACTAAGAGACTCTGGGTTGACATAACCAACGATTTTGGAACCCCAAGTGGTTAAGCCTGCATGAGTAAGTACATTTTTGAGAATATTTTTCCCGTGGAAGTGTTCTATTTTTAGCCCGAGCCTGCACCAAATTCATGGGGGAAGGAACCATAGAGACAGTAATAACACCAGGGGAACCAATTAACTCTCTATAGATTTAGGGTCTCGTTCCAGAGTCCTTCCTTAGAACCTGGCCGCAATTTGAATGCCAGATTGTCAAGAACCATTTTGGGCTTTGCTAACCCTCAACCTTATCCTCTACCTGCTTTCTCCCTAGGGATCCTCCTGGCCTCCTCCAGGGTTTAGGTAGGCTGGTGGCAGTGGGCAAACATCAGTGCAGAGAGTCCAGCACCTGACAGAGGCCAGTCACAAGACATTTATTTGCCAGTTGGCACAAGCTCAACAACCTTGAACTGGATCAATTTTCTACCAAAGCATTCCAGTCCATTGTTTCCCCACTCATCAAGAACCTCCAGTGTTTGCCGTGGCTTAGTGAAAAGAGCACAGGCTTAGGAGTCAGAGGTCGTGTGTTCTAATCCTGGCTCCACTTCTAGTTTGCTGTGTGACCTTGAGCAAGCCACTTGACTTCTCCGTACTTCAGTTACCTCATCTTTAAAATGGGGTTTAAGACTGTGAGCCCCACGAGGGACAACGTGATTACCTTGTATCTACCTCGGCCCTTAGAACAGTGCCTGGCACATAGCGTTTAACAAATACCATAATTATTATTCTACACCAAACAGAAACTCCGCACCATCAGCTTTAAAGCCCTCAATCATCTTGCCCCCTCCCTCCTCACCTCGCTAGACTCCTACTACAACCCAGCCTGCACTTTGATCCTCTAATGCCAACCGACTCACTCCTCCAAGAAGCCTTCCCTGAGTAAGCCCTCATTTTCTCTTCTCCCATTCCCTTCTGCGCTTCATTCATTCATTCATTCAATCGTATTTATTGAGCACTTACTGTGTGCAGAGCACTGTACTAAGCGATTGGAAAGTACAAGTTGGCAACATATAGAGACTGTCCCTATCCAACAATGGGCTCACAGTCTAGAAGGGGGAGACAGACAACAAAACAGAACATGTAGACAGGTGTCAAAATAGTCAGAACAAATAGAATTATAGCTATATGCACATCATTAACAAAATAAATGGAATAGTAAATATGTATAAGTAAAATAAATAGAGTAATAAATCTGTACAAATATATACAAGTGTTGTGAGGAGGAGAAGGAGGTAGGGTGGGGGGGATGGGGAGGAGGAGAGGAAAAAGGGGGCTCAGTCTGGGAAGGTCAACTGGAGAAGGTGAGCTCTCAGTAGGGCTTTGAAGGGAGGAACAGAGCTAGCTTGGCAGAGGTGTGGAGGAAGGGCATTCCAGGCCGGGGAAGGATGTGGGCGGGGGGTCGACGGCGGGACAGGCGAGAACGAGGCACTGTGAGGAAGTTGCAAAAGTTCTGCACATAAGTAAGCACTCACTAAATGCCCCTGTGATTAAATACAATAATGATTCTCATTAATAATGAAAACCTACCTTTTTGGCTTGAAAATTGATCAACTTCCTTAATTTTTAGAAACATGATGGTTCAGAAATATTTTCCAAATGAGGAATGATTTTGCCACTTGTGGATTTGACCAGTACCTCTCTCACCATAGTTTTTGCATGGTTACTTCTGTACTTCTGATTCCACCCAGAGAAGTTGAAGCAAGTACTGAGATGGGCATTTTGACTTCTATTCTCAGAGCAGGTCTGAACTCTGATGAGGAACCTAAAGGCAATGAATAGATAGCATTTGTTGTATGCCCTCAAACCCACTTAGTCTCCAGTAAGGAATACAGACAAGATTGGAGATGGCCAAGAGGAAAGGGCTTTGCAATGATTGTGTGCAAGGGAGTAGAACGGATCAGAGAGTGCCAAATAGAGGACAAGGGAATTAGTAGAATCAATCAATCAATGGTATTTATTGAGGGCAGAGCTTGGGTGAGTACAATTTAACAGAGTTATTATATTGCCCACAGTGAGCTTACAGTCTAGAGGGGGAGTCTGACATCAATATAAATCATTTATCACATATAATTTTAAGATAATAATAATAATGATGACATTTGTTAAGCGCTTACTATGTGCCGAGCACTGTTCTAAGCGCTGGGGTAGATACAAGGTAATCAGATTGTGCCACGTTCCACATGGGGCTCACAGTCTTAATCCCCCAATTTACAGAAGAGTTAACTGAGGCACAGAGAAGTCAAGTGACTTGCCCAAAGTCACACAGCTGATCAGTGGCAGAGCCAGGATTAGAACCCACGACCTCTGACTCCCAAGCCCATGCTCTTTCCACTAAGCCTCATTGTTTCTCTAAAATTAGAAAGCTTACTGTATGTCAAGCACTTTTCTAAGTGTTGGGGTAGATATGTATATCGTGCTATGGGGTTGAGGATGGGGCAAATATCAAAAACCCAAAGGTCATAGATCCAAGTGCAAAGATGACACAGAAGGGAGAGGGAGCCAGGGAAAAGAAGGCTTAATAGGTGGAAGTGCAGAATGGTGTTATGACCCCCATTTGGGATTTCACAAGAGTTGGATGAATCAGGTTGGAGATGCACAGGCTGAGTTGAGAGGCAATCTCTGTAATTCACCCCCACTCAGCCTCAGTTTGTCCACAGAAAATGGCCTCTGTGGCAGTAATAATGGTGAAATTCATTAGGTACCTACTATGGGCCAAGGACTATGCTAAGCACGGGGGGTAGATACCAAAGAATCAGATCACATGGTCCCTGTACTACATGGGACTCATTGTCTAGGCTGGAGAGAGAATAGGTATTTTATCCTCCTTTTACAGAAGAGGAAACTGAGGCACAGATAAATTGAGTGACTTGCCCCAGGTCACCCAGCAGTGAAGGTGGGACTAGAATCTGGGTTTCCTGACTCATAGCCCAGTGATCTTTCAACTAGGCAGTACTGGAATAAGAGAGTGTGAGAAAGGCCTTGAAATGAAAGATACTGATTACAGAAGGGAAGCTGATTGCATATAGGAGGACAGAAAACAGCAACTATATCGAACAAGAAACTTTCGTAAAAGAAAGACAATTGTTTCTTCAATCTTCGAAAGAAGAAGCAAGTAAGGAAATAGGCCTGGAAAGGAAACCATGTATAATGATAATTGTGGTATTTGTTAAGCACTTACAGTGTGCGAGACATTGTGCTAAGTGCGGTAGATTCAAGCTAATCGGGTTGGACACAGTTCCTGTTCCACATGGGGTTCACAGTCTTAATTCCCATTCTACAGAGAAGGAAACTGAAGCACAGAGAAGTTAAGTGACTAACCCAAGGTCACACAGAAGACAAGTATATTTTGACATCAAAACACGTTAGACTGTAAAGAATGAGAATAGTTGGAGGAAGGATACAAAGAAAAGGAGACAGGCATGATGAAGGTAACATGGAATAAAAGGGGTTAGTGGTCAAAGAAGACTGGGGGCAGGTGATGATGATGATGATGATCTTCATTTGACTTCCACATTAGTGCTAAAAGGATGGACAGTAATCAAAGAAGAAGAAGAATTGCTTTCTTGTTTTTAGCCACTGTTTGAAAGAAAAGTAGGGGAAGCAGCAGCTTTCCCTGGGCCCTAGCAATAAAAAGGGGCCCTGACTCAGAAGGGAACAGTGACTCTTTGCAACTCCTCATTCTTTCCTTTCACTTTGAGCTGAATTGACAGAAAAGGGAATTTACTACTTCATTTGCAATCTGGGGATCAGTCAGCAGCCACACATGTTACAACCAGCCTTTCTGTGCTGTTATAATTTCCTCCAGTTGAAATCCCTGGGCTTCACTATCAAATTTAGTTTGCCCAGATAATAAATATCCCAACTGTAATATTATTTAAGTACTGACTACATGCAAAGCAATGGGAAAGACACAGGATAATCAAATTAGACACAGTCTCTGTCCCACATGGAGCTCACTAAGCGGTAAAGAGAGCAGGGATCATGTTACCAGATTTACAGATGAGAAAACTGAAGCACAGGGAACATTAAATGGTTTGCTCAAGGGATAGAGGTGGAACTAGAACCCAGGTCTCCTGATTCCCAGTCCAGTGTTCTTTCCACTAGGCCACACTGCTTCCCTCAGATTATCAGGTAAACAGAGAAATTGCCCTGAGGAGGGATTGTGAGCAGATCAAACTTGGGAGAGATCTGAAATTTCATTTCCAGTTTAGGGGGAAATTGGGTGCCTCTTCTAGGTTGTTTTGGAAGAACTGTCCCTCAAGGTGAAAAATGATCCCAGGATTGTGTTGAATGATGGGACATTTCAAACCAGCTCTTAGAGAACAGCTGCCCCTGAATTATGATTTTCTGTCTCCTTGACTGTTAAACTTGAGAGCTGACTCTCCTTCTCAGGTGCTTTTTAAGAGAAGGGTAGGTAGCAACATCTGAGGATCCTTTAGGTGCAATTATGCCTAGAGGCAGAGGGACTGACTAGATGACCTCAAGCCCTGTGATCAAATAGACAGGTTATTGTCTTAGGTTATTAGATGCAATTTTCACATTTTAGATCACACAATACCAAGGTCTCAAAAGTTTGCGAAGTGCCCTAAGGATTCAGACATTCATTCTAAAATTTCTGAGTAGAGGATTCAATCATGAGTGGAGGATTTTTTTTAATTTAAATTTCTGGCATTGATATGATCAATTATTGTCTGAAAAGCCTTTCTTTTATGGGTGCTGGAGATCAGCCCCTCTCTGCGGTGTTTGAAGTGAATAGACAGGGAGTGGGAATATTACTAGGGAAGCTTCCAGTAATTGTGATCAGGATGGATAAACACAGAACTCCATTTCTGATAGCCTGGGACTCTTTGTCTCGTCCAGATTCTAACATACATCTGTTACATCTTAGTAAGGCCCTTTCCCTATGGACTCTCCAAAAAGGTGCATTTCTCTATAGTGACATGGAGCATTTAATCACCTCAGTGGGATCCACTTATAACACTATGCTGGCCAGAATGCTAGGACTGTCAGTGCTAGTGAATACTGCCAGGGGATCCTGCAGAAGAAGCGGGAAGAAGAGACACACTATGCTATGCCTTAGCAGTCTTAGGAATGGCTTCCAACCCAAGCTTTTCTGGGACACTAAGTCCTGCTTTGCCAATCTGTGAAAGCGGCAGTTGCTGCCAAGTATTTTACAGCTGCACTCTCCCACATAATTAAAAGGGGCGACTGCCACTTCAAAATTCTGGGACCCCTCTGGGACCTCTCAAAATTCAGGGCTTCAGCCTCACCTAGTCGTTCCATTCTTGGCCCATCCCTAAAGTGTTTCCCTAGAAATCACTTATTATGTGTAACTTCACCTCCTCTTGAACTGGGAGGGAGAGGGTGCAGTTTGTCTATCATGATTTCTCTTCCTCTCATCCAGATTCCTAGCGCCCCAAAAGAACACCAGAAGCAAAAGACACTTTCCCTACCTTCAAGGAATTTACAATGGAACAGGGAGACCAGCAGAAACAAATTAACCCCAATCAGTAGAGGCAAGATGGAGGGGCAAGGACACTAGCAACAGCAAGAGTAGGGTAGAATGAAATAGATTAATAATTGGGAAGAGAAGCAGTGTGGGCTAGTAAGAAGAGCTTGGGCCTAGGGGTCAGAGGACCTGGGTTCCAATCCCAGCTCCACCACATGTCTGCTCTGTGACTTTGAGCAAGTCAGTGAACTTCACTGTGCCTCTGTTTCCTCATCTGTAAACCTGGGATTAAATCCTAATCCCTCCTATTTAGATTGTGAGCCCCATGTGGGACAGGGTGTAAATCTAACCTGGTTATTTTATGTCTCACCCAGCATTTAGTACAATGCTTGCCACATAGTAAGCACTTGTCTTATGCTGTCGAGTTGTCTCCGACCCATAAATAGTCCATAGACACATCTCTCCCAGAATGCCCCATCTTCATCTGCAATCGCTGTGGTAGTGTATCTACAGAGTTTTCTTGGTAAAAATATGATAGTGGTTTACCACTGCCGCCTTCTGCACAATAAGCTTGAGTCTCCACCCTGACCCCCTCCCATGCCCCTGCTGCCCAGAACAGGTGAGTTTTGACTTGTAGCAGATTGCCTTTCACTCGTTGGCCACTGCCCAAGATAGGAATGGAATGAGTATGCTTCTACTTGACTCTCCTTCCTGTAGCTGAGACTGGTAGAGTACTGGAAACTCTCCAGGTGCGATTCTCAGAGGGGAGTAAGTGCTTAACAAGTACTAAAATTGTTATGGACAAATAAAAGTTGAGCCCATAGATTAAACGCCGATGGATAAAAATACGTTAGTTCTAAGGGGGGTATTGGTAAACTATGGATGCAACAAATACAGTTGTTTAAAGTGGGGCTGTTGGGGTGACTCAAGCTGGTGGAAATAAAGTGGGGAAGGCTTCTTGGAGACATGGGATTTCAGGAGAGCTGGAAAATGCTGAGAGTTTTTTATTTGGCAGATTTGGGGAGGGAGGGAGTTCCAGGTAGGGGAAATGGCATGAGCAAGGAGTGGAAGACTGGAGGGTAGAGAGTTTCCTGTTCAGTCATGTAAATCCTCCCATGAATACCTCTGTGTAAGGGTGAGCTATCATAATAATTATTATTATTACTGTATTTCTTAAGCACTTACTATTCCAGGCACTGCACTAAGCACTGGGGTGGATACAAGCAAATCAGGTTGAACACAGTCCCTGTGCCATCACTCGTCCCATTTCTCAGAAGGGAAAGTTCAAGCCTAGGAAGGCCAGAGTAGCACAGCATCACTCCAGGAGTCAGAGCGGGAGTAAAAAGTTGATCCCAGGCCTTGCACTCCTTTCTCTCTGAAGTTTTTTATTTCTTTCACAATTTAAAAATGCATCTAGGAATAAACTTTTAGAAGTACTGCAAACACTTTCAGGAAGCAGAAGAAAAATACTTGACATTATATTCAGCGACTTTTGGAGAGAAGGAGTACTAGATTTCCATTTATGAGGCTGCCAAGGGCAATCAGGTAAACAGATTTGACCAAGGAAACTGAAAGGATGCCCTGGGCATTGTCAGCCTTAAAATCCCTAGGCAGAGTTATCCCTGGTGAGGAACTCAATAGGTTTTTATAAATCTATCATTGCGTTAGCCCCGTGCTGCCACCGTCTGTCCCTTAACTTAATGGCTGTGCAGAGAGAACCTGAGGATATATGCCTTTTTCAGACTGCTCTCTGTTAAAATGATACAGCACTTCCTGGACCGAGGAACAGGCTGGGCTGGACCTAAAAGGAGAGGGGCTGCTTAAGTAAAGTGATATTTGGAAAATGCTTTTGGTTTCGTTGAGCAATGGCCGAGTTGCCCCACGCAGAAAAATGTTTCATCTGATAGATTTGCAACACATCTCCACTCACTCTGCTTAGCAGAAATGCTCCCTGAAGTGGAAGCAGGTCCTTCGTTTTGCTCCTGTGTAATGTTTCCTGTCACCACAGAGCAGATTATGGGGTGTGTCGTCCCCTGTCTTTGTTTTGTTTTCCATCACAGCCTGGACACTTTGGCCCCTGGAGATTCACGATCCAAAGCTTTAAGTTCGCTGCCAAACCCCCAGATAAAACCCGGAGTCTGGACTCGTACCGGCACTTGTTCACTCTGATCCTGTGCTGTTGGCGTAAATTTAAGCTGTCCACTCTGCCTGTCACTCAGTGGTGAAACAAATCCTTTTTCATCTGTTTCCGGGTTTTGATCTGCCTCATCTTGGCTCTCCCTCCCATGGGTAGCAGAGCCGCACCCTTACCAGAGGCCAAGTCTCCTCCCTCTGCTTTCCTGTTATAAGGCAGGCTGAAACAAGAACAGTATTCCTGAACGAAGCCTCTGCGATTGATATTTATTTGGGTAAAGAACCAACCCTAGCGAATTAAGCTCAAGGAAAAGGAATGGAATTAAAGTCTTTGACCAGAGCCCCAGAGGCCAGAAAATGCAGGTCGGCCTAGGGCAAAATGTTCTGCCATGAAAGCCAGGATATCATGGGCAAGTCATACCACTGCCCGCTGCCTCAGTTTCTCCATTTGAGAAGTTTGAGACTAGAACTTGCTCCAACTTACATATAAACACTTCATCTTCCACATCTTATTCATGACTATACAGTAGTATTTTAGAAGACAGTTTCAAATTTGGAGCTTTTGTGGTTCTACCACATCTGACCCCTTGAGATTAGAAATCCCTTTATGGAGAACATTCAGTTTATCTCTGAAATACAAGTTCTTCTGGGCTAAAATACAGCAACCGAATTAACTTTAGAACCAAATCACAGGGCTCCCCAAAGATGGACTGGCTCAAACCCCTGTCTATTTCAGTCAATGCATTGATTGTATTTTTTGAGCTCTCACTGTGTGCAGAGGACTGTACTAAGTGTTTAAGAGAGTACAATATAACAGATACACTATCCCTGGCCACAACAAGTTTACAGTCTACAGACAATCTTACAGTCTATAGACTATTCATGCATGAAGGTCTGTGTAAAACTTGCAGATGGAAGGGGAAGTCCTATAATTTTCTCTTTTTTTGTTGTTATATTCTCTCCCTCTCCATATCCTCTACACAATGACAACACAATAGGTATGTACCCCTACACACACACACACACACACACACACACACACACACACATATATTCTTTTGCTCTCCAGTAATCACTGAGTGTCTCACATCACTCAAATTATACTGCATGGGCGCTCCAGATTCCATCTCAGCTCAAGACTCTCCTTAAATAATAAGTAGTTTGCTGAAAATGTGAGCTGCCGAGATGAATAAAAATGAAATTTGAGTTCTAAGAAGCAGCACAGTCTAGTGGAAAGAGCCCCGGCCTGGAAGACAGAGGACTTGGGTTCTAATCCTAGTTCTGCCACTGCCAGTTGTGCGACCTTGGGCAAGTTACTTAACTTTTCAGGGCCTCAGTTTCCTCATCTGAAAAACAGAGATTCAATACCTCCTACTTAGGATGTGAACAGGTCCTCTGGCTCCCAGGCCTGTGTTTTTTTTCCACTAGACCATGCTATATTTTGGGTTTCCCAAAAGCGTGATGTTTGATACAGAATTTGGGTTTAGAACCCAGACCAAAATCATTTGAGAAAGTTTTAACAAGTAAGAGATGAGATCTGCTGGTAAAATATCTTCAAGACCCAAACAATCTGAAAACACTGATTTAAAAGTTGAAATAATATTTAGGGGGAAAAAGTTCTCAAAAGGACTGATAGGTGTTGATCCCCACAGCACGTATCTTATCTTAAATTATACATGTCCGCTAATTCTGTTATACTGTAGTCTCCCAAGTGCTTAGTATGGTGCTCTGCACATAGTAAGCACTTAATAAATACCATTGATTGATTGACCTCTGTGTGCATCTACCCCAGTGCTTAGAAGAGTGATTGGTACATGGTGAGTACTGAACAAATACCACAATTATTATTTTGCTGTATTGGCCCCTAATCATCTGGGACCCGGGAGTCAGGAAATCCGGGTTCTAGTCTCAGCTCTACTACTGTCCCGCTGTGTGACCTTGGGTAAATCATTCATTCATTCCATCGTATTTATTGAGCGCTTACTGTATGCAGAGCACTGCACTAAGTTCTTGGAAAGTACAATACAGCAATAAAGAGAGACAATCCCAACCCACAACAGGCTCACAGTCTAGAGGGGGGAAGACAGACATCAGTACAAGAAACAGGCATCAATATAAATAAACAAAATTATAGAAGTAAATATATATACAGAAGTGCTGTGGGGTGGGGCGGGTGGGGGGTAGGAGATTCGGAGCTCTGGCTTTCCAGCCCCTCTCCCTGTGGGTTTCCAGCAGGACTTTTTGCATGGCCTCTCATTTGTCCCTTTTGCCTCAAAATAACACCCTTTATTGGCCTTGCTAGACCACCCCTCGGCCCAAACCCTCAGTCCTTAACCTCACTTAACCTCTCTGGGAGTCTCTGTATCTTCACTCCCAACCTCTTAGATTGTGAGCCCCCAGTGGGACAGGGATTGGGTCAGATCTGATTTTCTATCTATCTCAGTGTTTAAGACATAGAAGATGCTTACCAAATCATATTATCGTATAACTATGTAGATATCTTTATATATTTTCAATTATTTAGATTAACGTGTGTCTCCCCATCTCCTTATGGGCAGGGAACATGTCTGCCAACTCTGTTACATTGTTCTGTCCTAAGTGCTTAGTACAGAACTCTGCCCATAGTAAAGCGTTCAGTGAATACCACTGATTGACTGTACTTCATTTTAAGGGCTCAGTAAATACCATAATTAGCTAATGAACTAGGTGAAATTTAAGGAACTAACACTGACCTCTGGAGCTCTGGCTGATTTGGCTCTTGACTTCTTCTGGCTCCTGGAGATCAGTTATGACCTAGCTAATCCTTCTCCTAGTCTCAGTCCAGGAAAACCCATTTCCTCCATAACCAGTGGAATCAGAGGCTATTAGGCATCAGGGAGAGTTGCTAGGCTAATTTTTTAACTGAACTGAGGTCTGACCCAGGGCAGAGCCATGGCCACTTGACTCATTTTCCAGTACAGCGTGGCCATTTCCAGATGTACAAGAGGCGAGTGTTGGAATTCAGTCATTAATCAAACATGTACTCTCCCAAGCACTTAGTACAGTGCTCTGCACACAGTAAGCACTCAATAAATATGATTGATTGATTGATTCAATCCAATGCTATGTGTTTGAAAAGGGATATAAAGGTGGTGAGGATCACAGCATTGAGGAAGGGGTCCTGGCACTGGAAAATGCAGAAGGCCTTTCCTTCTGAACAAGTGGAACACCTTGCCAAATTGTACTTTCCTAAGCACTTAGTACAGTGCTCTGAACACAGTAAGTGCTTCATAAATAAGATTTAATGAATGGATGAATACCTGAGGCAGATTCTGTCCCACTGCACAGGGAGAATAAAGTAAGGATGATGAGGCTTTATTTCTCAAAATGCACATGTCTCTGAAGTCCATGTCAAGCTGCTCTCTGCAGGGCATGCTGGGTGTTTTGCCTGAGCACCTGTCTCTTCATTTTCTGGGGCAGGAACCATATGAATCTCTCACCTTTGGGCTCTTGTTTCTAAGCCACCTGGGTTGATAATATCTTTGCTTTCGTCACGGTTGATGGCCAAATCTTCATAATAATTATCGTATTTATTAGGCGTGCACCCTGTGGCAATGTAATGAGCTGAGTCCTGGAGTAGATATATGGCAATTACATCGGTCATAGTCCCTGTTCTTAACAGGGCTCACAGTCTAAGAGATAGGATAGTAGGAATCCTGTTCACATTTTACAGATGAGAAAACTAAGGCCTTGAAAAATTAATTGACTTGTCCAAGGTCACACAGCAGGCGGGGGGCAAAACTGGGATTAGAACCCGGCTCTCCTGAATCCCAGCCCCATGTTTCCTCCAGTACACTGTACTGACTAAACCAGTCTCTAGGCCAGCCTGAAGTTTGAGATTTGCTTACGTCAATAAGCAAGAGAGAAGCAGAGAAGCAGCGTGGCTCAGTGGAAACAGCACAGGCTTGGGAGTCAGAGGTCATGGGTTCGAATTCTACTCCGCCGCTGGTCAGCTGTGTGACCTTGGGCGATCCACTTAACTTCTCTGTGCCTCAGTTACCTCATCTGTAAAATGGAGATTAAGACTGTGAGCCCCATGTGGGAGAACCTGATCACCTTGTATTCCCCCCAGGGCTTAGTACAGTGTTTTGTCCATAGTAAATGCTTAACAAATACCATCATCATTATTATTATTATAATAAGGACTGACCCTCGATAATGGACATTTGCTAAAAAATAGGCCCTGAGCAAAGAGTTGATGCATATTTATATAGAAATTATGTAAATTATTTATATTAATGCCTACCTCTCCCTTTAGACGGTAGCTCATCATGGGCAGGGAAAGTGCCTGCCAACTCTGTTGTATTGCACTCTCCCAAGCATTAGGTTCAGTGCTCTGCACATAGTAAGCATCACTGATTCATTCTAGTCGAGGGTCCGGACAACACTGTGGTTGTTTCCAGAGACTGATGTTCTGGTTCCCCAGTTAATATTGAAGTTGGTGCTTAGAATGTTTATTTTTCCACCTTCCTGGCTCTCATGGTAAGTTTTTTCATTTTAACTTTCAAAATTAAGGTCCAAATTTTGATATTACCTACCTCTCCCACCCTGACCTCTCTCCATCGTTGCAGTCTCATATTTTCTCTTGCTTTCAGGACATCTCTAAATGGATATCTCACCAGCACCTCAAACTTTACATGTCCAAAATGGAACTCTTCTTCTCACACAAACCCTGCCCGCCCCGTGATTTTCTGATCACTAAACAGCACCAACCATCCTCCCTGTCTCACAAGCCTGTAATCTTGGCATTATCCTTGAATCATTCCCTCTCATTCAACCCACACATTCAATCTGTCACAAAATCCTGACGGTTCTTCTGCTGCAACATCTCTAGAATCTGTCCTTTCTTCTCCATCCAAACTGCTACCAGCCTGATCAAAGCACTCGTTGTTTCCCATCTAGACTAGTGAATCAGCCTCCTCACTGACCTTCCTGCATCCTACCTCTCTCCTCTCCATCCATACTTCACTCTGCTGCCTGGATTATTTTTCTGAAAAACTGCTTAGTCTGTATCTCCTCGCTCCTCAAAAACCTTCAATGATAATAATAATAATAATAATAATAATAATAATAATAATAATAATAATAATTGTGGCATTTTTTAAGCATTTACTTTGTTCCAGGCACTGTTCTAATCGCTGGGGTGGATATAAGCTAATAATGATAATAATAATGATAGCATTTGTTAGGCACTTACTATATGCAAAGCACTGTTCTAAGTGCTGGGGAGGATACAAGGTGATCAGGTTGTCCCACGTGGGGCTCACAGCCTTAATCCCCATTTTACAGATGAGGGAACTGAGGCACAGAAAAGTTAAGTGACTTGCCCAAAGCCACACAGCTGACAAGCGGCAGAGCCGGGATTTGAATCTATGGCCTCTGACTCTCAAGTCCATGCTCTTTCCACTGAGCCACACTGCTTCTAAGCAAATCAGGTTGGACACAGTCCCTGTTGCACGTGGGCTCACAGTCTCAATCCCCATTTTAAAGCTGATGTAACAGGCACAGAGAAGTTAAGTGACTTGCTCAAGACCACACAGCAGACAAGTGGCAGAGCTGACACTAGAACCCAGGTCTTTCTGACTCTGAGGCCTGTACTCTGTTCACTAGGCCACGCTTACTCCCAAAGCCCGTTGTTGGGTAGGGACCGTCTCTATATGTTGCCGATTTGTCCTTCCCAAGCGCTTAGTACAGTGCTCTGCACACAGTAAGCGCTCAATAAATACGATTGAATGAATGAATGGTTGTCCATCTACCTCGGCATCAAACAGAAACTCCTTGTCTTATGCTGTTGAGTCATTTCCTACTCATAGCTGCACCACAGACACATCTCTTCCAGAACGCCCTGCTCTCCTTCTGCAATCATTCTGGTAGTGGATCCATAGAGTTTTCTTGGTAAAAAATTTAGAAGTGGTTTAACACTTCCTACTTCCGCACAGTAAACTTGAGTCTCTGCCTTCGGCTCCCTCCTGTGCCACTTCTGCCCAGCACAGGGGAATTTTAACTTGTAGCAGATTGCCTTCCACTAGCTAGCCACTGCCCAAGCTAGGAATGGAATGGGTAGGCTTCTGCCTGACTCTCCCTCCTGTAGCTGAGACTGGTAGAGTACTGGAAACTCTCGAGGTGTGACCCTGAGAGGAGAAACTCCTTACCATTGGTTATCAGCTTTCTTTCTTCTACCTAACCTGACTGATATCCTAATACAACCCGTCCCAAATGTTCCATTCCTCTAACGCCAACCTATTCTCGGTACCTCAATCTCATCTACCCATCACCAACCCCTTATCCACGTTCTCCCTGGAACTTAATAATAATAATGGCATTTATTAAGCGCTTACTATTTGCAAAGCACTGTTCTAAGCACTGGGGAAGTTACAAGGTGATCAGTTTGTCCCACGGGGGGCCTCACAGTCGTCATCCCCGTTTTACAGATGAGGTCACTGAGGCCCAGAGAAGTTAAGTGACTTGCCCAAAGTCACACAGCTGACAATTGCCAGAGCCAGGATTTGAACCCATGACCTCTGACTCCAAAGCCCATGCTTTTTCCACTGAGCCACGCTGCTTCTCTACTTCCCCCACCTTCATGTCAGTGAGTCTACCAGTCTCCCCACCTTCGAAGCCTTCCTAAAATCACAGCTACTTCAAGAGGTCTTCCTAGACTAAACCCTTTATTTCCTCTATCCACCCTTCCCTTTGCTTCAACTATGAACTTTTCTGTGCATCCCTTAGAAGCTTTGATACCCAAGCCCACAATACTTATGTGAATATATTCATTCATTCATTCATTCAATTGTATTTATTGAGCGCTTACTGTGAGCAGAGGACTGTACTAAGTGCTTGGGAGAATACAACAATAAACAGACACATGCCCTGCCCACAGTGATACTCTATTTCCCCATCCCTAATCTATTTTAATCAATCAATTGTATTTACTGACTACTTACTGGGTGCAGAGCACTATAATAAGTGCTTGACCTCGCTACTCTCCTGCTACAACGCAGCCCACACACTTTGCACCTCCTAATGCCAACTTTCTCACTCTACCTCCATCTCATCTATCTTGCCGCCAACCTCTTGACTACATCCTGCCTCTGGCCTGGAACACCCTCCCTCTTCATATCCGATAGACAGTTACTCTCCCCACCTTCAAAGCTTTATTGAAGGCACATCTCCTCCAAGAGGCCTTCCCTGACTAAGCCCTCCTTTCCTCTTCTCCCACCCCCTTCCTGACCACCTTGACTTGCTTCCTTGATTCATCCCCCTTCCCAGCCCCATAGCACTTATATACGTTTTATTTATTTATTAATATTATTTTATTTTCATTTTATTTATTTATTTATGTTAATGTATGTCTCCCCCTCTAGACTGTAAGCTCGCTGTGGGCAGGGAAGTGTCTGTTATATTGTTGCATTGTACTTTCCCAAGTGCTTAGTACAGAGCTCTGCACACAGTGAGTGCTCAATAAATACGGAATGACTGAATAACTACAATATAACAGAGTTGATAGATTTGTTCTCTGCCCATGAGCTTACAGTCCAGAGGAGGAGACTTTAATGCCCATCTACCCCTGTAGGCTGTAAGCTCCTTGAGGGCAGGGATTGTGTCTACCAACTCTGTTATATTTTACTTTCCCAAGTGCTTAGTACAGTGACTGTGAGCCCACTCTCCTAGACTGTGAGCCCACTGTTGGGTAGGGACCGTCTCTATATGTTGCCAACTTGTACTTCCCAAGTGCTTAGTACAGTGCTCTGCACACAGTAAGCGCTCAATAAATACAACTGATTGATTGATTGATTGATTGCTCTACCCAAAGTAAGCACTCAATGAATACAATTGACTGACTAAGGATGAAGAATAAAACATATTTGTTTCCTTGTTACCCAGAAAGGAGATGAGCAAGGTAGACAGAGCACAGGCCTGGAAGTCAGAAGGATCTGGGTTCTAATCCAGGTTCTGCCGTTTCTCTGCTGTGAGACCTTGGACAAGTCACTACACTTCTCTGGGCCTCAGTTACCTCATCTGGAAAGTGGGGATTAAGACTGTTAAGCCCCATGTGGGACAGGGACTGAGTCCAACCCGATTTGCTTGTATCAACCCCAGTATTTAGAACAGTGCCTGGCATGTAGTAAGTGCTTACCGAATACTACTACTATTATTATTATTTTTAATAAATCTCCATGAATTAATTGCGGATTGGCCTGATCCTGAGAAAGGAGAGCACAAACCTCTCTATTTGATGGAGCAAAGGCTGATTTCTATGCCCAGTTTTGCCACAGACAAGTTCTACCTGTAGACATTAGTAAATTCCTGGAACTGATAATAATAATAATAATAATAGCATTTGCTAAGTGCTTAGTATGTGCAAAGTACTGTTCTAAGTTCTGGGGGGATACAAGGTGATCAGATTGTCCTGTGGGGCTTACAGTATTAATCCTCATTTTACAGATGAGGTAACTGAGGCTCAGAGAAGTTACTTGACATGCCCAAGGTCACACAGCAGAGATGTGGCGGAGACGGGATTCAAACCCATGACCTATGACTCCAAAGCCCGTGCTCTTTCCACTGAGCTATGTTGCTCAGTCACTAATGACTCCTGAATAATGGGAGAAGTAGATCAGAGGTGCTGTGCTCCCAACCCCACACTAGAAAATGATGAAAAATGCAACATCCCAAATGCCATTAGCTACATGCATCATGGGCTAGTGGAAAGAGCATGGGGCTGCTGGAAGTGAGGGGACCTGGGTTCTAATACCACCTCCACCACTTGTCTGCAGGTGGGCAAAGCATTTAACTTCTCTGTGCTTCCGTTTCATCTAACAAATGCCTATGTCTCCCTCCCTCTTGGACTATGAGCCCCATTTGGGACAGGGACTGTGTCTGACCTGATTATTTTGTACTGACCTCAGGACTTAGTTCAGTGTTTGGCACATAGTAAGCCCTTAAATACTACAGTTATTAAATGCCTGAATGCTCAATGGGATAGTCTAACCTAGGTGATCAGCCAATATAATGTACGGAGTGAAGAGCCTGGTATTAAGCCCTTGGGAGAGTACTGTAGTGTTGGAAGGTCTGATCCCTGCCTTCCAGGGTCTTTCAGTCTAGTGGCTGCTAGATTATCCTCCAACTCTGATATCTGCTTGATACCTGATTGAAGCGGTACATGTGAATGGAGATGCTCCTGAAACAGAAGGTGATAGGGAAAGCTTCCGAGAAATAAGCCAAATATATTTTCCATCTGTCACAGTAAGAGACGAATGGCAGACAGGTGAAGTGTCAGACAGACCTGTTCCAATCTCTGCTCATCCACTTGTCTGCTGTGTGTCCTTGGGTAAGTCACTTAACTTCTCTGTGCCTCAGTTCCCTCATCTGTAAAATGGGGATTATGACTGTTAGCCCCATATAGTGGGAGATGGACTGTGTCTAACCTGATTAGCTCATATCTACTCCTGTGCTTAATACAGTGCCTGATGTAAAGTAAGTGCTTAACTATCATAATAAAAAATCTCTTTCCCAGCCCTCACTATCTCAACCTCCTGTCCTGCCTAGGCCCTACCTGCCATCTATAAGAGCATAGGGGCCCACTCCACAAGCAATACAGTCACCACACCATTCTCAGCCAAACTCCTAGACTTATTCATCCCAAGTCTCTTGAGGACTATTTTTTATTTAAATGGCATTTGTTAATTGCTTACTAGGTGTCAGGTGCTGTACTAAATGCTGGGGTAGATACAAGATTATCAGATGGGACAAAGTCCATGTCCCACGTGGGGCTCACAGTCTTCATCCCCATTTGAAGGTGAGTAAATGAAGCACAGAGAAATTAAGTGACTTCCTCAAGGTCACACAGCAGACAAGAAGCAGAATGGGATTAGAACCCAGGTCCTTTGATTCCCAGGCCTATGGTTTTTCCACTAAGCCATGCTTCTTCTCACTGATACTCAACCCACTCCCAACCCCACAGCTCTTATGTACATAGCCTTATAGTAGGCCATTTCCCCTATCAGTAATTTATTTTCATGTCTATCTCCCCCTCTAAACTGCAAGCTCCTTATGGGCAGGGAACATGACTATTAACTATATTGTCCTGCACATTCCCGAGCATTTAGCACAGCGCCCTGCACACAGTGAGTGCTCAATAAATACCACTGATTGAAGCTCTGAGTTTTCAATCAAGTGATGACTTCCTGACTTATTAGCCTGTCCCCTCTCACTTTTCATCCTCCCACATAAAATCTCTGTCCCTGTGTGGCCCCATGCTCCAGGTGAAAAGCCGGCCCCTCTGGGTACGGGCGCATGTACACAGGGAATCTCATGAGGTTTGAGATGTATGTTTCCTCCACTGGCTTCAGGGAGCTGGCTGACCAGCAGCTGTGCAAAAGCGCCCAAGCCACGGTAAGGATTGGAGTGGGGAAAGAGAGAGGAGAAAGCCATTTCATTCCTCCGGCCATCTCTGTACATGGAGCCCCACATGCAGTTCAACCATGCTCATGGAAGCAGAATGCCGGTGCCTGAGTTTCTCTGCCTTCACGCCTCAGCAGCCGTCAGCTCTTTCCGCTGCAGTGAGGGACTTGGAGCTTCAGAGGTAGAAAGAAAATGAGTTCTGCTACTGAAAGCCCAAACTAGCCGAGAAAAGTCTGCCCTTTCCCTGGCACCCCTGCAGGCATCATGCAGCCTGAGGGAGACCAGCCCTCCCACCCACACAACTCCACCTTGACATGGAAAAACATAGCTGCACATAAAACTATTATTCCTTCTATTCTTAAAGCCAGGCAGTTGACTCTCTGGAGAATGCCAGTATGTGGACAGTAGGAAGAAAGGAAATGAATGGTTCTTGCATTCAAGGTGGCTACCATTTAATGGGGACACCAGGACAAATGCAGATACATATTAAAGGGGCCGAAGCAAGCAACATCAAAAGGCTCAGAGGAACCCATGGGAAATTTGTACTTCCCAAGCGCTTAGTACAGTGCTCTGCACATAGTAAGTGCTCAATAAATACGATTGATGATGATGATGATAAAGGCGAGAGTACCTGGAGTGATCAGAGTCCCCAAGAAAGGCTTGTGGTAGGTGGTTCCAGAGACTTTTACTTGGAGATCAGTTGTTTGAATCCAGGTCACGGGGGGAAAGGTAGATGATTTTAAATCAGGATGATGGTTTTAACTACCATGTGCCTGACACTAATAATACCCTGGATTTATATCAAACCTTTCAATCAAAGAGCTTAAAACTCCGTCTCCTCTATTATCTCATTTGTGGGCTAGGGGAATTGGGGTGGTGATTAGTGGATGGAAATAAACTAGGGATAATGTAGGGCAGCAGTGAGAGGTAAGGGTACAGCAGGATGAGGGATGCTGACAGCAGTGAGCCTGAAATATCTACTGGTGCCTGAAGTATTTGAAAGATTCTTATTTTTAATTTATACACCTGGTTCCAGCCAACTTGTAACAGTGAAAAATGTAAAAAGGCAATAAATGCAGGACTGATCAATCAGTTCATAGCATGTGCCAAGAGTCTATTGGCTGTAGACCTTCTCAGAGAAAAACAGAAAACACCTGATCCCTGTTCTCAGGGAGTTTAAAATCTAGCCCAGAAGACAGGCACTTGTAATACAGATAGGAGGAAGTGATAGAATATAACAGAAAAGTTCACAGATGTTAGAGGGGAGATGGGGTTGTGAGTCTTAGGTGATGCAGAAGGGCTGAAGTAGCAGTTGGGAGATATAAAGTGGAAAGGATAGAGATTAATTGGGGAAGGCTTCCTGGAGGGGATCTGATTTCAGAAAGGTTTTAACCGTGGGAAGAGATGTGGTCTGCTGGATAAGAAAGAGGGAGGAGCCCCAGGAGGCTAGGAGGGGTTGAAGCAAGAGGCGGCCAGAGAGACAAAGAGATCAGAACAAGACCTGAAAGGAACAAAGACGGTGAGCTCTGGTGGAGTGAGAGAAGAGAATAGATAAGTAGGAGTGAGATGATTGAGTGCTTTTAAATTAAATTGTTAGGAGTTTCTGCTTGATGCAGTGAGGAACGGAGAACATATTGAGGTTTTTGCAAAGTGGGGAGGCATGAGTAGAATGTCACTTTAGAAAAATGATCTGGACAGCAGAATGAACTATGGACTGGAGAGGGGAGAGACTGGAGGTGGGAAGATCAACAAGAAGGCTGATTGCAGGAGTCACGGCTGCACGTGATAAGTGCCTGGACCACAGTGATGGGCATTTGGATGGAGAGAAAAGGGGAGATCCTGGTAAAGTTGTGGTGGAAGAACGGATGGGATTTGGAGACAGACCGAATAAGGGGGTTGAAAGAGAGGAGCCAAAGATAAGGCCAAGGTTGCAAGCTTGAGTTAGGTGGAGGAGATGATTTGGGGTAGAAGTTGAAGAATTCAGTTTTAAACATATTGAACTTGAGAGGCTGGTGGGACATCCACGTAAGGATGTCCTAGAAGGAGAAAATGTGAGAATGCAGAAAAAGCAGAGTTCAGAGGCAGTGAAGTAGAATTGGGAGTCATCTGCATAGAGATGGTAGTTGAAGCTGTGGTAGCAGATGAGCTCCCCAGGGGAGTGAGGGAAGACTGAGAGAGGGTGACCCAGATCTGAGCCTTGAGACACACTCACTGTATAAGGAAGGGAGGCAGTGGGAGATCTGGAAAAAAAAAAGACCAAGAAGGATTGGCCAACAATATCAGAGGAGAACCAGGAGGGAAGTGCCAGATAAACTGAGGTTAGATGGGTGTTCCCAGAAGATGGGAATGGTCCACCGTGTCGACAGCAGTCAAGAGGTTGAGGAGGATCAGGACAGAGTAGAATCACTGGAGACCTTGGATAGAGTTATTTTAGTGGAGTGAAAGGGCTGAAAACTGGATCGTAAAGAGTCAAGAATGGAATTGGAGAAGAGGAAATGGAGGCAGCGGACATATACTTGCTTTTTGAGGAGTTTGGACAGGAATAGGAGGCGGAAGATGGTGCAATATCTGGATGAGGGAGTGAGTGAAAGGTTTTTTTAAGATATGGTTGATGTGGCATTTCTGAAGACAGAGAGGAAGGAGCCAGAGAGTGAGTTGTTGAAGATGACAGTCAGGGAGGATAGAAGAGTGAGCACAAGTGATTTCAGAAGGGGGATGGGTTTGGAAACACAGGTGTAAGGGAAAGATTTTGAAAGCAGGTGGGAAATGTCTTGAGAGACAGTTGAAAAGGGTGAGGAAGTAGATGGGGGTATGGGAGGGACCTGGGGAGCTGAGGGTGAGATTATGTGGGATTTATCCTTTATTGGTTTCAATTTTCTTAAAGTAGCTGGCAAGGCCAATGAAAGTGAGAGAGAGGGAACGTAGAGGTCACTGGGATATTCAGGATGGATTTACAGGTCTGGATTAGTTGGTGGGTACAGGGAGGATGGGAGGCAATGAAGGAGCAGAAAAGAGAGCAGAGTAATAAGAACCATCATGAAAAATTTGAAGTGGTAGAGGGTGTCCTGGATTTCTGCCAACAGCGCTCCATGGCACGTACATGGGAGTTAACAAGCTGGAGGAAATCTAGGGCTGGGGGTTGGTAGGGTGAGATTGATAAGAGGGACACAGTGGTGAGGAAGTTGAGTTCAGTGGAGAAAGCAAAGTTAAGAAAAAGGATATCTACATCAGGAGAGAGGAGATTGCACAGTGATTCCAATGTGGTCATGATGGTCTGAGGTAAGAGGAGGTAAGAGGAGTCCTCAAGATCAGAGGACTCTGTCAGGGGTAGAGTATAGTTCTAGGGTTTCACTTGATTGGGTTGCAGTATGAGTCTTGGTCTCAGTGGAAAGTCCCCTGCAAAATTCTCATTCTCCTACAGAGGAAATTGGCAGGGGACTTCGGCTGAAGCTTTGAATTATTTAGAATAGACTTCAACAATTCTTTGGTCTTGACTGGAAAGGAGAGATGTCATCCCACTCAACCACAGAATCAGGGTTTCTGAGCAGGGATGACACCAAGCAACTAGAAAAGTGAACTGAGTTTTCCTTGGGGGAGGCCAAAATGGAACAGACAAGAGTTCTGTGTCAGCATGCAGGCACAAGTATTTGTCAATTTTTTCCTTTCTGCCTGAAGAGATCCAGCTTCCTGCGTTATGGCCTTGGGGACAATGTGGTGTTGCAGTGTCCTCCAGTCCTGCAGGACTACTTCCATCTCTTCGTGACTCCGTGTTCAGGAGAAACTATATTTATAGTGCAGGGTCAATTCAAAAACAATATGCCCCAGAACCATACTGGTAAGCCTAAGGTCTGGAAAGCAACTTGGGACCCAGCTCGACAGAACTGGAGAGAATGAATCTTGGATTGTTGGTTCCAAAGAACAGCCCTAGTGTAACAATAATAATGGTGTTTGTTAAGCACTTACTATGTGCCAAGCACTGTTCTAAGCACTAGGGGGGATACAAGGTGATCAGGTTGTCCCAAGTTGGGCTCACAATCTTAATCCCCATTTTACAGATGAGGGAACTGAGGCACAGAGAAGTTAAGTGACTTGCCCAAAGTCACACAGCTGGTAAGTGGCAGAGTTCTCTCCTCCCCTATTCACTATTTATGAATGTCTTATGCCTATCAGTCTTCCCTGTTAGATTATAATCTCTTTGAGGGCAGGGGGTGTGTCTTTAGTATTTTTCCAGTAGCTGCTCAATGAACATGATTGCTTCATTGATAGGGAGGGCAGCGTCTGGGTTGAAGTCAAGCGGCCACCCTCCCACTCATCAATCAAAAGTATTTATTCTTTGCTTACTCTGTGCTTACTCGGTGCACAACACTGTGCTAAGCACTTGGATGAGTACAGAAGAGATAGTACTGCGCAGTACAGTAGCGTTAGTTACCTCCAGTGGTTGCCCATCCACTGCCATATCAAACAGAAACTCCTTATCATTGGCTTTAAAGCACTTATGATTTTGCCCTCTCCTCTGCCACCTCCCTGACTTCCCTACTACAACCCAGCAACACGCCCTTCACTCCTCTAACAACAATCTTTGCACTGTACCTCCATCTACCATCTCCAATCCCTGCCCTCTAGCCAGGAACTCCCTTCCCCTTCATATCCAGTAGACTACCACCCTCCCCTCCTTCAAAGATTTATTAAAAATCACATCTCCAAGAAGCCTGCCCCAATTAAGCCTTCATGTCCCCTACCACCACTCCCTTCTGCATCACCCCTGCACTTATATTCGTTCCCTTTATTCACCCCACCCTCGGCACTTATGTACACATCTGTAGTTTTTTTTTTTTAAGTGCCTGCCTCCACTCCCTAGCCTGTGAGCTCCTTAGGGGCAGGGAAAATGCCTACCAACCATTATATCATATTCTCCCAAGGACTTAATACAGTGCTCTGCACGTAGCATGTACTTAGTAAATACGATTGATTAGCAGACACTCTCCCTTTTCTCAAGGAATTTACAATCTAACTTGGGAGGCAGTGCAGGTAGAGGAAGGAACAGAGTTTAAAGACATGCATGCTGTGGGGGTGGGGAGGGTGGGGTGATTAGCTAGTATTTGGGGGTAAGGATTTAGCGCATACTTGGCGTTTGCATGTATATATGTATGCTAAGTAGGCTTTAGCTTCCAGAAAGAGTATTTGAGAGGTGGGGCGAGGCAGGCCCCTACTCTAATGGCAGTCTCCGAGTTGTAGGGCAAACAGACCTTGCCAATTCCCTGGGCTGTCAGCCTGGCACCTTTCACGACCTTTCAGTTCTCTGCAACAACAAAAGCCTCATTCAACTACTTCCCTCCTCCACCTTCCTCCTCCCCATTCATATACCAAAACATTCAGCAGGCACCATGCACATGCCGTCTTTTGTCCTGCCGGGTATCCCTGGGGACCAGAGAGAGCTTAAAATGGTGGTGATGCCACCACTCCCCATCTTTCCTCTTCCTCCTCCCCATGGGGCCCCTAAAGTGCAATGTTACAGGATGCTTAGAAGAGAAAGACATTAAAAGAGTTTGGGCCCGGGCACCTAATCCCCTAGCAATTCTTCTCCTCCTCCCGCTTTGGGCCGCTTCTCTGTCCAGCTCACAGAGCTGGAGGGACCCCAGCCCCCTCCTCCATCTGGGAAGGAGCCGAGAGCGGAAAACCTGCTGAATCACAACGGCGCAAAGATGGAAAACTACAGCCCCAGACTCCACGTGATGCCCGCCTGCCTGATCGCTCCCTCCCCTGCCCTCGCTTCACCCGCCCTTCTCCTTTGATGTTGCTTTCAAAATCTGGCGCAGCAGATTTTGGCAGAGCAGCCTTTCTGGCCGTTGGACGTCATTTGTGTGTTTAACTCTTTCGAGGACTTTTGGGGTGAATGGGACACTGTTCTCCAATTAATGATATTTGTCAACTATGGTACAAGTCCGTTGTGGGCACTTTATGGTTGTATTTTCCCAAATGCTTAATACAGTGCCTTGCATACAATAAGCGCTCAATAAATATGATGGAATGAATGAATTGAGAGGTTACTATGCGCAGAGCACTGAATTAAGCACTTGGGAGAGCACAAAACAACAGAGTTGGTAGACACTTCCCCTAACCACAAGATGGGAGCTTACAGTCTCCAGTCACTAAACAGGCCTACAAGCTTTGCTGGAGGCAGAATGCCAACTCCTTCTCCCCTTGAAGGGCCCCAATCCTTGGCTCTGCTCCCAATTCAGGCTTTTTTATGGTATTTGGTAAATAATAATAATAATGATGGTATTTGTTAAACCTTACTATATGCCAAGCACTGTTTCAAGCACTGGGCTAGATACAAGGTAATCAGGTGGTCCCACGTGGGGCTCACAGTCTTAATCCCCATTTTACAGAGATAGAACTGAAGCACAGAGAAGTTTAGTGATTTGCCCAAAGTCACACAGCTGATAAGCGGGGGAGCCGGACTTAGAACCCACGACCTCTGACACCCAAGCCCGTGCGCTGTCCACTAAGCCACGCTGTGATTACTGGGTGCCGAGCGCTGTACTAAGTGCTGGAGTAGATACAAGTTGATTAGGTTGGACGCAGGCATTTTGGTCTGTTCTTTCTCTTAAAACAGGATTACTCTTCCAAGATTACTCCACTTTCCTGATCACAATCTTAATTTCTGAATTCTGTTTTCAATTGGTTATGTTATATTCCTTTCCCGTGTCTGCCGCTCCCACTTAAATTGTGAGCCCCGTGAAGGTTCAGTCAATCGAAGCCAGCACTCTGAGAGAAACGGGGCAGGCTCTAGTGTTGGAAATAAGATGGTACGGGCCGGAACATCGTTCCAGTATGAAGAAAAGTCCCAGAACCACAGTTCAGACTCTGAAAGTTGTTCAGCTGTGGTGGCCTGGGTCAGAAAGGGGCTACCGATCTTGGTCCCACTGCCAGCAGGCGGAACTGAAAATGGGACTCCAGGCAGAAGTTGGGGGAAAGGGGGAATGAGAGGCAACAATAATGAAGTATTGTTGAACAATTAAGTAACGATACTTCATTATTATTGACTCCTATCACCTTGTACCAACTATTTCAGATTTAACTCCTTCCTCAAACCCGCCGTCCCCTAGCTCCCTCATCTCTTGCCCTTAATGACCTGGCCATATACCTTAATCAACAAAATTGAAACTATCAGGCATGATCTCCCTAAAATCTCTTTTTCTCGTCTCCAATCCCTCCCTCCTCAACTCTCCCATCTTTCCCAGCAGTATCTTAAGAGATATCCCACCTCTTTTGAAACATCTAGCCACTCCACCCATATCTCTGATCCTAACCCTTGGGACCTTATCAAAACACATGCTCCCTTCCTTCTTCCCTCCTTGACTGCCATTTTTAAATGTTCCCTTTCCATTGGCTTCTTCTTCACTGCTTTCAAACATGCTCATGTACCTCCTATCCTAAAAAACCCTTCTTTGACCCCATGGCACCCTTCCAGTTATCACCCCATCTCCATCCTATCATTCCTCTTCAAATTCCTTGTGCAAGTTGCCTACACCCACTGCCCCAACTTCCTCTCCAATTCTCCCCTTGACCCTCTGCAATCTCTCTTCCATTCCCTTCACACCACAGAACGTCCCTCTGTAAAGTCACCAATGACCTCCTTCTGGCCAAATCCAATGACCTCTACTCCATCCACATCCTTCTGGACCTCTCAGCTGCTATCAACACTGTGGACCACCCTCTTCCCTCCCCTTCTCCTGAAAACATTCTCTAACCTCAGTTTCACTGGCATTATCCTCTGTTGGTTTTCCTGTCTCTTTGGTCACTGATTACCAGTCTCTTTCACTGGCTCCTCCTCTGTCTCCCACTCTCTAACTACAGGATTCCCTCAAGGTTCACTTCTGGGTCTCTTTCTAGTCTTCATCTACACCCAATCCCTTGGAAGACTTATTTGATTCCATGGACTCCACTATCATCTCTATGTTGAAGATTCACCAATCTACCTCTCCAGCCCAAACATCTCTTTCCCTACAGTCTCACGTTTCCTCCTGCCTTTAAGACATCTCTACTTGGATTTCCTGCTGACATCTCAAACTTAACATGTCCAAAACAGAACTCCTCTCCTTCCTATCCAAACCCTATCCTCCCCCTGACTTTCCCCATCACTATATACACCACCCTCCTTCCTGCCTCACAAGCCCATAACTTTGGCATTATTCTCGACTCCCCTTCTAGACTGTGAGCCTGTTGTTAGGTAGGGACTGTCTCTACATGTTGCCAACTTGTACTTCCCAAGCACTTAGTACAGTGCCCTGCACATAGTAAGCGCTCAATAAATACAATTGAATGAATGACTCTTCTTCAAATCACATATTCAATCTGTCAGCAAACCCTGTCAGTTCTACCTTCACAACACTTCTAGAATCACCCTTTCCTCTCCATCCAAACTGTTACCACATTTATATCCCACCTTGACTATTGTACCAGCCCCCTCACTGACCTCCCTGCCTCTCCCCACCCCACTCCAGCATGATGTGATGGTTGTCATGGCCATTCCTCTGCCTTGAAGGTGGAGGGATGGCGGGGACACTAATGATATCCTGCTCAGAACAGGAGAAGCTGGAGAAGCCAGACCTAGAAACAAACTTTCAAGGGGGTGCTGACTCTGTTTGTTAAATCTTAATAACCAGGCCAAGGAACTAATGGAAGGAAGTTATGGGTCAGAGGAGGAAAGGCAGTCAATTACTCTCCCTAAAACGTGGTTGGCATTGGGCTTGGGCAGTAAAGACTGACTTTGATGGAGGAGAAAATTGAGGCAATTAAGTCTACCTTGAATTGAGGCAAATTCAGCTCTATCCATCTCCCTCTGATCTTTCACTACAAGATGCCACAGTGACTCTCTCCAAGTTCTCCCTAAATTAGGCTTCCTGTTTCAAGATTTTGAGACCACCTACTGCCGGCCAGGACACAAGCCCCCTCCTCTGTTTTAAATAATATGTTACTTTGTACTATCTGCATTACTTCTATTCTCCATTAGCCTGGTGACCATGCAGCACTGGAGTGATTTTCATTTGGCTGTACCCTCCCGCATATGGGCTACTCGCTGCCACAGATTCACAGCAGGCAGTGTAGGAAGGTGAGGAAAAACCAGCTCTGAAGACACTCCAAGTTCTGGAGCCCCAGATGGCTTTTTAGGGGGCATTTATTAAATGTTTACTATGTGTCAGGTAAGAACCCAAGTAAGATAAGAACTAATCAGATGGGACAGAGCCCCCACCCACACAGGTTCATGATCCAAAAGGCAGGGACAGCAAGTATATTATCCCCATTTTACAGGTTAATAAAGTGAGGCCAGGAGAGGTTGAGTGACTTTGTACCAGGTCACACAGCTGGCGATGACTCCCCAAGAGCCCCAAGCTCTTTCTGTGGTGAGCCCAAAACAACCTGCCTTTTTAATGACTGTTTGTGATCCCGCGAACAACAAGGAAGAGACTTTGCAAAGGTACTGAGGAGCTCTACCTGAGGCAGATAATTGCTGGCCTGTGCAGGGGCAGAGCTTGGAGGGAGGAGGGTCTTTCTCTCCCTGTTCTACTCAGTAACGGGCCTGGATCAATCAATGACTGCGATGTAGAGCCACAGCTGCCATGCCTAAGGCAGATAAAAGGCGGTTGCTTTGAGGCACTTAGAGGCACACGTAGAGAAGGGGCACCAGAAGCATGCAGGCAGAGGTGCGCGGAGATACAGAGAGAAGCAAGCAATGGAGAAGCAGAAGAGCCGCACTTGGAAGCAGAAAGAAGCATTGGCAGAATGGGCTCCTTTGACCATGGACTGGTATTGGACCCTTGGTGGACTGAGTGAGTATGTGTACGTGTCACTCCCTTGCACACTGGTAAAACTAAGTAAACAACTTTTCACAGTAACCTCAGTGATCAGAGGTGTGGTTTGACTTCTACTATGTGTCATGGAGGCTTCCTGGTGTGAAATGGGGTGGGCTTCGTGACACTTTCCATTAGATGCTTCTGCTGCTTCTGTTTAAGGAGACAAGAGGAAGGGAAACAGAATGATAGCAATAATAATGGCATTTATTAAGTGCTTCCTATGTGCAAAGCACTGTTCTAAGTGCTGGGGAGGTTACAAAGTGATCAGGATGTCCCACAGGGGGCTTACAGTCTTAATCCCCATTTTACAGATGAGGTAACTGAAGCACAGAGAAGTGACTTGCCCACAGTCACACAGCTGACAAGTGGCAGAGCTGGGATGTGAACCCCTGACCTCTGACTCCAAAGCCCGTGCTCTTTTACACTGACAAAGGACAAGCTGGTTTCTTTAAAGCCCTTTGTTTCACTCATCCATCTTTTCCCACAGTGATACCCATAATGGGTCTCCCCAACTTAGGCTTCTGCTAATTGAAAAGATTTTAAGGCAGTTTTACAGACTGGGCCCTAAGACATGTAGGTTAAAGATGCTCATTGTGATTGTCAAATCATCTCTATTTCCTGGAGTAGTCCAGTTAGGTATTCTGCTCTGTTTTCGCGTCTGTCTCCCAATTAGAAGGCAGTGACAGACTTCATGCTAGACAGGCACATACATATTTACAATCTTATAGTATTCAGAATCATAGAAGAACAGTGAATGACAAGGTTGTAAAAGTTTTCTGCTAGTGGTGAGTATAGCAATTATCAAGGATAGCAATTATACAGGAATTTGGATAAAAATATCAGTCATGGTGATAGCTTCAAAAACATTTACCCACTTACCCAGTAACTTCTATTGGATCAATGGTGATTTTCCCATATTGTAAGATTATTCAAGAATATAATTACCATGTTATAGCAGAATTATATAGCCATTAGGGGCAAATCATGCATAGAGCAGGTTCCCAATCAATTACTACTTGTTCATTCATTGACATATTTATTGAGCACTTACTGTGTGCAGAGCACTGTACTAAGCACTTGGGAGCATACAATATAACAATAAACAGGCACAGTCCCTGCCCACAACTAGTTTATGGTCTTCCAGGATCCTTTCTCCTGATAGAGAACTGTTTCCTCCCCACTACCTCCTCGTGGCTTACCTTTAAACATCTGAGCAGTCCCTCCCTTTCCTTAGGGGCTCCTTGCACAGAATGTCCTATCCAGAAGTCTAAATTGCTGAGGAGGAGGATAGTGGGAGGGAAATAAGACATAGCAGAGGATGTTTCAAATAAGCCCCATCGGCCAAGATAGGGAAGCTGTAGTGGAGCTGGCAGGGGGAAAAGTGAACTGTTATCCACCACCCTGGTAAATATAGAATTCAATCTTGTGTCCTAATGGGGAAACAGCATGGCCTAGTGGAAAGAGCACAGGCCAGGCAGTCAGAGGATTTGGGTTTTATTTCCAGCTCTGCCAACTGCTTGCCTTGTGACCTTGGACAAGTCACTTAACTTTCCTGTGCCTCAGTTTCCTCAACTGTAAAATGGGGATTAAATACCCATTCTCCCTCCTACTTGGACTGTGAGCCCCATGTGGGATAAGGACTGTGACTTAATTAACTGCTACCTACCCAGGTGCTTAGAATAGTGTTTGACACATAGTAAAGTGCTTATTAAATACCTTACCTTATCAAATACCTTACAAACTTGACCCCCCCCCCCCCAAAAAAAAAATTCCTACCTGAGAGAAAAGGAGTCAGCATATCTGCTCCAAAGCCAGAGAAGCAGCATGATGTACTGGATAGAGCATGGGCTTGGGAGTCGTGTTCACGGGTTCCAGTCCTGGCTCTGCCACTTGTCTGCTGTGTGACCTTGAGCAAGTCACTTCATTTCTTGATGCCTGTTACCTCATTCGTACAATGGAGATTGAGACTGTGAGCCCCACATGGGTAAAGGGACTGTGTCCAACCCGATTTGCTTGTATCCACCTCAGTGCTTAGTACAGTGCCTGGTACATAGTAAGCGCTTAATGAATACCATAATTATTATTATTATGGGGGTTTCAAAAGAATCTTCTATCCATTCCCAGGTTGCTCTGGACCTCTCCACTAAGCTTCCTCCCTTACTGACATGCTCTGCACATAGTAAGCGCTCAATAAATACGATTGATGATGATTCCTATGCATAAAAATATATTCCTGAACAGAGAATGTGGTCCATTGAAGCAAGGACCATATCCAGGTTCAGACTACCTCCTTTTCCAGAGGCTGAGTAAACTGTCACTAAATCAAGACAAAGGTGCACCTTGTGGGGGTGGGGCAAGGTGGCTTAGTGGAAAGAACACAGGCTTGGGAGTCAGAGGATGTGGGTTCTAATCCCGGCTCTGCCACTTGTCTGCTGTGTGACCTTAGGCAAGCCACTTAACTTCTCTGGGCCTCAGTTACCTCATCTGTAAAATGGGGATTAAGACTGTGAGCCCCACTTGGGGCAATCTGATTACCTTGTATCTACCCCAGTGCTTAGAACAGTGCTTGGCACATAGTAAGCACTTAACAAATACCATTATTATTATTATTATTATTATTATTATTATTATTGTTCTGGAGGAGGAGATTTGGGAAATCCCTGAAAGAGGAAGGTGGGGTTAGAGCAGAAGAAGATCTCTGCGATTGGATACTGCCTGCCAACCCTGTCCCCACCTGGAAAAGTTCAGGTGTAAATACTAAATGCCCTCTGAGTCCACACCTTAGTCCCATGGCCAGCCCCAGGGAAGGGCAGGCGGGGAGAAAGGAAAGGGAGAGAGGGATGGGACTGGACTGGACAGGACAGTGAGAGGCAGAAGGGCGGGGGACCAAAGAGTGGAAGGGAGAAAGCGGGGAGGTCCCCAAAGGTACATGACTCCAAGCAGAGCAATTAGATTAGGAAGTGTGCTATCTTTGCACTTGATACGGTAACCTCTGGGAATTTGATATTTGCCCCACCCTCAACTCCACAGCACATATGTACATATCTTCAAATCATATATTCTAAATTATTTACATTAATGTCTATCTCCCCCTCGAGGCTGTACACTCACTGTGGACAGGGAACGTGTCTACCAACTCTGTTGTGTTGTACTCTCCCAAGAGTTTAGTACAGTGTTTTGCAACCAGTAAGTGCTCAATAAATACCGTTCATTGATTGATTGGAAGCTGGAGCAGAGAATAAGCTGCCCTCTATCACTGCTTCATCTCAGGTTGATCGGGGTGGAACTGGTTGCATTCCAGTCAGATTGAGCTTTAAGGATGCTAATTTGTGAGAGAATGGAATGTTAGATTTAGCTTCACCCAAGGTTGAGTTTGTTCCAGAGGTAGGTATGCATTTTCTGGGCAACCACCAGGTCCTTCTAGATTTGTACTGAGGAGGCCCAGGGTAGGAGAAAGTATTTTTGTTGTTTAATTTTTTTTTTTTTTAACTGTGGAATGTTAATTTGTTTTTGTGCTTTTAGGGATATTTTGTTCTATGTTCTCCCCTACTTCGATAGCGAGTCTCTTGTGGAATAGGGACTACATCTCAATTTATTTCCTTAAATTTTTCCCCAGAGTTTTGCACAGTGATCTCTGCCCAATAAGTGCTTCATGAATGATAGTAATAAAAAGATGAAAGGGGGTCGGGCAGAAGGGAAACTGAGGCCTGGAGAAATTGTGACTTGTCTAGATGACTCAGAGTTATGGTTACACTGTAACCCTCAAGTTAGTCTCCCTTCCTGACTGTAGTCCCCTTAGCTTCAGCTTAACACAAAGCCATTAGCATCCTGGAAGCAGAGGCCTGTGGGATCAGCCCAGTAAGCCTATTGGGAGTGATAGAGGGTTGCATCTGTGCTTAGAGTTGAACACTTGTGAGCCCCTAAGCACCAACTGGTTTTTCTAGGTCACCTAAAGGCTACAGTGCTGGCCCTTCTTCAGATAACTTAAAAGCTCAGGTCATAAGCAATATCCCTTGTGCTAGTGGTAATAGTATTTCTAAGTACCTACCGTGTGCAAAGCACTGTACTTGGCCCCACGTAAAAGTACACCGATGAGAATTAGACATGCTCTCTGCCCCTCTCGCATTCTGAGAATACGGTGGGAATTTTGGCAATGGACACATAAAGGAAAGTGAAACGACAAAAAGTAGTAAAAGGGCATAAGAGGACGCAAACAAGAATAAATACCGCAGGCACTTCAGGATAACGTGGCTTAAGCAGTAGTTTCATACTCCTCCCTTTCCAGGCAAGGAAGACTTTTCGGGGTCTGACGGTCGCAAAGCCGCAGCCACAAGCATCCCGAGGCTGAAGTCCTAGAGGTTGAGAAGGCCTGGCAGCTGTGGTATATCTTCTGGGGGCAGGGCTCGTGCTCTGGCATCGGTAGGGGGAACAGCAGGCCATCGTGCAGCCTTTTCTTCTCCCCCTGCCATGATGGAGAGCGCAGGGTGGGGCCTGTGGCAGTTGCTTAAATCGTGGTGACTTTTCTCGGGGTGAATCAGGAGCACTTAAAAAATAAAAGAAGAAAACAAATTATCTGCTGGACCCTAATATTAAATGGGGTCATTTAGGGAAAGAATGTTTCTTTCTCCTCCTCTACCATTTATAAATGTCCTGTGCCTGAGAACCAGCAGACAGAGGCATGGGAATACTGTGTCTGTCAGCCTCCTTCAATGAACTGTAAGCTTCTTGAGGGCTGGGATGTAGTGGATTGAGCACAGATCATGGGTTCTAATCCTGGCCCCGCCACTTGTCTGCTGAGTGACCTTGGGCAAGTCACTTTACTTCTCTGGGCCTCAGTTACCTTATCTGTAAAGTGGGGGTTGAGACTGTGAGTCCCATGTGGGACAGGGCCTGTGTCCAACTTGATTTGCTTGTATCCACCCCAGCGCTTAGTTCAGTGCCTTGCAGAGTGTAAGCACTTAACAAATACCATAATTATTATTATTATTCTACAACCCAGCTCACACACTTCAGTCCTTTAGGGCTAGTCTTCTCACAGTGCCTTGCTCTTGCCTGTCTCACCACCAGCCCATGCCCTGCCTCTGGCCTGGAAAATCCTGCCTCCTCAAATCCTACTCCCCCCGTTCAAAGCCTTATTGAAGGCACATAATAATAATGTTGGTATTTGTTAAGAACTTACTATGTGCCAAGCACTGTTCTAAGCGCTGGGGTAGATACAAGGTAATCAGGTTGTCCCACATGGGGCTCACAGTCTTCATCTCCATTTTACAGATGAGGGAACTGAGGCCCAGAGAAGTTAAGTGACTTGCCCAAGGTCACACAGCTGACAAGTGGTGGAGCCAGGATTAGAACCCATGACCTCTGGCTCCCCAGCCCCCGCTCTTTCCACTGAGCCACGCTGGCACATCTCCTCCAAGAAGTCTTCCCTGACTAGCTCCTCCCCAGCCTTCCTCTTTGCCCACTCCCTTCTACATCACCTTGACTTGCTCCATTTGTTCTCCCCACCCCTGTCGGAGCCCCACAGCATTTATGTACATATCTATAATTTATTTATTTGTTTTGATGTCTGTCTCTCCTGCCTAGCCTGCAGGCTTGTTGTGTGCAGGGAATGTGTGTGTTTGTTTTTGTGTTATACTTTCCTAAGCACTTGGTACAGTGTTCTGCACCCAGTAAGCACTCAATAAATCTGACTGAATGAATGAATGAATCAATCAACAAGCAGCAGCATTAAAGGAAAATCCTGTAAGGCTTTCTGCTGGGTTGCTTGTTCTTTTCCCTATATACTCACTCTCTTGGAGATCTCATCTGCTCACATACCTTTGGTTATCATTTCTAAGTTAGCATTTCTAAGCCTCACAAATCCAACTCTCCAGCCCTGATCCTCCTTCCATCCTTGGTGATTACTGCATCAGCCTCCTTGCTGGCCTCCCTGCCTCCTGTCTCTCCCCACTCAGTCCATACTTCACTCTGCTGCCTGGATCATTTTTCTACAAAAACATTCAGGCCGTGTTTTCCCTCTCCTCAAGAATCTTCGGTGATTGCCCACCCACCTCCACGTTAAACACATTATTGGCTTTCAAGCACTCAATCACCTTGCTGCCTCCTCCTACCTCACCTCCCTACTCTCCTATTACAACCCAGCCTGCTTATTTTGCTCTTCTAATGCCAATCTTCTCACTAACCTTCTCGATCTCATCTATCTCACTGCTGGCCAATCGCCATTTCTTGCCTCTGACCTGGAATGCCCTCCCTCTTGACAGACAATTATACTCCTCCCCCATTCAAAGTTTTATTAAAAGCACATCCCCTCCAAGATGACTTCCGTGATTAAGCCCTCCTTTCCTCTTCTTCCACTCCCTTCTGTGTCACACTGACTTGCTCCCTTTATTACTACCTTTACCCCCCACCCACAGCCCCACAGCACTTATGTACATATCTGTAACTTATTTATTTATATTAATATCTGTCTCCCCCACTAGACCTTAAGTTCATTGTGGGCAGGGAATGTGTCTTTTATATTATTGTGTTTTTTATATTATTGTGTTGTACTCTCTCAAGTGCTTTGTACAGTGCCCGGCACAGAGTAAGTACTTAATAAGATTGATTGAATCATAAAATGAAAATTGAAAATAAAGTACACCAAAGGATTAAAAAATCGTAAACCTTCAAATTGCATGATTTTGTATCTCCAGTGCAAATCAATAACTTTTAGAGAAGTATAGGGTTTGAGGTTATCTTATCTATCCCTTCACTTTCAAGTGAGAGTTCATTAACCCATATAGATAGTAGTAGTATTTGCTAGGTGCGTAAAGTGTGCAGTGCTGGGAAATAATTCACAGATGGGAATTAGATCCAGTTCCTGTCCCTTGGAGGCTCACAATCAAAGTAGGAGGGAGAAGTAGTATTCAATCCCCATTTTACAGATGAGGAAATCAAGGCCCCGGGAAGTTAAGTTGCTTGAGCTCCTGTGTTATACTTTATTTTCCCAAGCAGTTAGTATAGTGCTCAAAACACGATCGATTGCTTAATTGCCAAAGGTCACACTGCAGGCAAGTGGCAGAGCCAAAATTAGAACCCAGGTCTCCTGATCACCAGGCCCTTGCTGTTTCCATGAGTTCATGTTCATAGCTAATTTTTATGTAGCTGTCAAGACTTTTATTCACTTATCCAACTTGCCAATCTTTTTCTTCTAAAATGTACATAATTTTACATGTGTCATCCTTGATTGGGCTTAACCTCTTCCCTACTCTCCCAAGTACTTAATATAGTGCTCAGTACTAAGGAGTTGGGTGTGTACAACTGAAGTGAAAGACCCAGTTTCTGTCCTTGGGGCATTTACTTTCTAGTAGAGAGTGGGGGCCGTGATCAGGAATGTGTAAGGTTATTTAGAAAGTGATTTTTGGAGAAAGTAGGTTTTTAGGCGAGCTTTGAAGGTGGGGCACAATCCTCCACTGGTTTTCTGGAGGCAGCTTGGCTGGAGGTAATTTATCTGTAATTTATTTACTCATATAAATGTCTGTCTCCCCCCCACCAGAACATAAGCTTATTGTGGGCAGGGAATACATGCTCATTGTTGCTTTGTACTCTCCCCAGCGCTTAGTAGAGTGCTCTGCACACAGTAAGTGCTCAATAAATACAATTGACTGCCTGTTTGAAGGTGGGGCTGATACAGCCTCGAAGAACAAAGTCTTCACTGCATTTTCTTGTCCCCAACAGAGGTTAGAGCCTTTCATCAGTTCTTCTTAAAAGAAGAAAGATGAACTATAGTTTCCTGAGATCAAATATTAATAGAACTTCATTAGCCCTTATAGATAGAACCGCACTTCCCAATTTTAAATCATTGAATGCCACCTGGAGAGGGAAAACAACAGAATCTGCTGACTCCGGGAAGAGGGAAAAACAGTCAGAGAGTGAGTTTCAAGCAGGGTGGGGGGCTGCGTGGGGGAGAATGACTCAGTTTCTTTCTTAAGGGATGTAGTGTACTTTCCCAAGCACTTAGTAAAGTGCTCTGCACACAGTAAGCACTCAATAAATACCATTGAATGAATGAGTTCATAAAGCATCACCACTGTCCAAGTGAACTGGCTCTGTGAAAGCAGCATGGTCTAGTGGAAAGAGCAGAGTCTGGGAGTCAGAGGTCTTGAGTTCTAATCCCAGTTCCACCACTTGTCTGCTGTGTGACCCTGGGAAGGTCACTTAACTTCTCTGTGCTTCACTTCCCCATCTGCAAGATGGAGAGTCAATCACTGTTCTCCCGCCAACTTTAACTGTGAGCCACATGTGGGACCTGATTATCTTGTATCTACCCCAGAACTTAGAGCAGTGCTTGGCACATAGTAAGTGCTTGATACCACAAATATTATAGCAAAGAGAAGATTTCCACAAGGTGAAAAATCCAGCAGCAGCATCATTTGCTCCAGTGGGGAGGGTAGAAAAGGGAAGCTGTGCGGCCTAGTGGACCCAGGTTCTAATTACAGCTCTCTCACATGCATGCTGTGTGACCTTCTGTAAGTCATTTAACTTCTCAGTGACTCAGTTTCCTCATCTGAAAAATGGGACATTCAATAGCTCTATTCCCTCCTACTTAGACTGTGAACCCCATGTGGGACAGGGACTGTGTCCCATTTGATTGTCTTGTATTTACCCCAGCAATTAGTCCAGTGTTTGGCACACAGTATGAACTTAAATACCACCACCATGATTATTAAAAGGAGTCAGCATAATCAGCATTACTTGTCCTCAGTAATTTAGGCAGGGAAGAGGCTGGCTGCATGACTATTAATCAATATTAATGTCTGTTTACTTGTTTTGATTTCTGTCTTCCCCCTTCTAGACTGATCCCTTTGTGGGCAGGGAATGCCTCTCTTTGCTGCTGAATTGTACTTTCCAATCGCTTAGTACAGTGCTCTGCACACAGTAGCACTCAATAAATACGATTGAGTGAATGAATGAATATCGGGTGGCTGGTTATAAATTACAGGGCATTTCTTTCATTCATTCACTAGTGCCTTTTAAGCATCTACTGCGAACTAAAAGCTGGGAAAAACTACAAGGATAAGAATTAGGCTTGGTGCCTGGCCCCTGAGAGGCTCACAGTAATCCTCCCATGCAGACATCTTGAGGGATGTTAGCTTGCCACAGATCTTCTCCACTTACCCTCTAGGACCTACACTCAATCAGAGTGACTCTCTCAGGGTGATAGAAGCAGCGTGGCTCAACGGAAAAGAGCACAGGCTTTGGAGTTAGAGGTCATGGGTTCAAATCCCAGCTCCACCAATTGTCAGCTGTGTGACTTTGGGCAAGTCACTTCACTTCTCTGTGCCTCAGTTACCTCATCTGTAAAATGGGGATTAAGACTGTGAGCCCCCCATGGGACAACCTGATCACCTTGTAACCTCCCCAGCACTTAGAACAGTGCTTTGCACATAGTAAGCGCTTAATAAATGCCATCATTATTATTATTATAAACTCGCCCTATACTCAGAGTAGGTATGGGCGAGCCAGGGCAAATCAGTGGGTAGCCCACGGTTGCCTCTGATTGCAAGCACAAGGTGGCCCTAGTAAGCCTTGTTTGGCTTCCCACTACCAATCCATCACTCCGTCCTCCTACTCCAGTGAGATTTGCTTTGGTGTCTCGGTTCTGTGAGGTTTTCCTCTGAAAATAGTCCTCCGGTATTTTACATGAATAAAAGTATTTTTCCTTTCCTCTTCTCCCACTCCCTTCTGAGTCATCCTGACTTGCTCCCGGTATTCACCGCCCCTCCCAGCCCCAAGGCACTTATGTACATATCTGTAATTTATTTATTTGCATTCATGTTTGTCTCTCCCTTTAGACTGAAAGCTCAGTGTGGGCAGGGAATGTCTGTTTACTGTTATATTTTACTCTCTCAAGTGCTGTGCACACAGTAAGTGCTCAGTAATTACAATTGAATGAATTCCTGCTTCCCCCACCTCACTTGGGAGAAGATAAAATTAGGTAGTTAATGTGAAAGCACTTTTGAAAAGTAGAAGCGTTAGATAAATAGCAAGACATCATAATCGAATAAGCTAACACCCTTTCCAGTCCAGGCTGCCCCAGCTCCACTGATCTATAATTCCATTTATTCTGACGGTTTTGACACCTGTCTATATGTTATGTCTTGTTGTCTCTCCCCCTTCTAGACTGTGAGCCTGATGTTGGTTAGGGACGGTCTCTATATGTTCCCGACTTGTACTTCCCAAGTGCTTAGTACAGTGCTCTGCACACAGTAAGTGCTCAATAAATGACTGAATGAATGAGAGAAGCCAGGCCGAGATGAGGGGGAGCTGGGCCAGGGTGAGGGGGTGCTGGTCTGGGCCAAGGAGGAGCCGGGCCAGGCTGCGGGGCTGCCGGGCAGGGATAAGGGGGTGCTGGGCAGGGATGAGGGGGTGCTGGGCAGGGATGCGGGGCTGTTGGGCCTGGCTGAGGAGGAGCCATGCCAGGCTGAGGGGCTGCCAGCCTGGGCTGAAGTGTAGCTAGGCTAGGCTGAGGTGGAGCTGGGCCGGGCTGAGGGGGAGCCAGGTCAGGGTGAGGGGCTACTGGACCAGGCTGAGGGCCTACCAGGCTGGGTTCAGGGAGTGCTGGGCAGGGATAAGAGGCTGTTGGGCCTGGCTGAGGGGGAGCCATGGTAGGCTGAGGAGCTTCTGGGCCAGGCTGAGGGGCGGCTGGGCTGAGGGGGAGCCATGCTAGGCTGAGGAGCTTCTGGGCCATGCTGAGGGGCTGCTGGGCTGAGGGGGAGCCGGGCCAGGCTGAGGGGGAACGGGGCAGGGCTGGGGGGAAACCGGTTCGGGCTGCAGGGGGGAACCAGACTGGGAACCCCAGGCCGGGCTGAGAACCTGTTGGGCCAGGCTGAGGGGGAGCCAGGCTCGGCTGATGGGAGCTGGGTCAGGCTGAGGGGCTTCCGGGCTCGGGGGGAACTGAGCAAGGCTGAGGAGGTGCCAGGCCAGGCTGAGGGGGGAAACAAGCCAGGCTGAGGGGCTGCTGGGCCAGGCTAAGGGGAGCTGGGCCAGGCTGAGGGGCTGCTGGGCCAGGCGGAGGAAGAGCAGGGCAGGGCTGAGGGGAGCCAGGCTGGGCTGAGGGGGAGCTGGGCTGACGGGGAGCTGGGTTGGGCTGTGGAGAGCCAAACTGGGTTGAGGGGAGCCGGGCCAGGCTAAGGGGAGCAGGGCTGGTCTGAGGTGGAACACGTCAGGTCTGAGAGGGAACCGGGCTGGTCTGAGAGAGAGCTGAGGGGGAACCGAGCCAGGCTGAGGGACCATTAGGGCCGGCTGAGGGGAAGCCGGGCTGGGATGAGGGGGAACTGGGCTGGGCTGAGGGGAAACTGGACAGGTCTGAGGGTCTGTTGGGTCAGGCTGAATGGGTGCCAGGCTGAGGGGAGCCCAGCCAGGCAGAGGGGCTACCAGGCCAGGCTGAGGTGAGCTGGACCAGGCTCAGGGGCAGCCGGGCAGGGCTCAGGGGCAGCTGGGCCAGGCTGAGGGGCAGCCAGGCTGGGCTGAGGGGAGTTGGACCAGGCTGAGGGGTTGCGGGGCCAGGCTGAGGGGAGTCGGGCCAGGTTGTGCGGGAACAAGGCAGGGCTGAGGGGCTGCTGGGCCAGGCTGAGGGGAGCCGGGCCAGGCTGAGGGGAGACCAGCCAGGCAGAAGGGCTGCCAGGCCAGGCTGAGGTGAGCCAGGCCAGGCTGAGGGGCAGCCGGGCCGGTCTCAGAGGCAGCTGGGTTGGGCTGAGGGGCTGCCAGGCCAGGCTGAGGGGCTGCCGGGCCAGGCTCAGGGGCTGCTGGGCCGGACTCAGGGGCTGCCGGGCCGGACTCAGGGGCAGCCGGGTCAGGCTCAGAGGAGCTCAGCCAGGCAGAGGGGCTTCCAGGCCAGGCTGAGGGGCTCCCGGGCCAGGCTGAGGGGCTCCCGGGCCAGGCTGAGGGGCTCCCGGGCCAGGCTGAGGGGCTCCCGGGCCAGGCTGAGGGGCTCCCCGGGCCAGGCTGAGGGGCTGCCGGGCCAGGCTGAGGGGTTGCTGGGCCAGGCTAGGGGGAGCCAGGCTAGGCAGAGGGGCCGCCGGGTTGGGCGGAGGGGAGTCCAGCCAGGCAGAGGGGCTGCCAGGCTAGGCTGAGGTGAGTGGGGCCAGGTTGAGGGGCTGCCAGGCCGGGCTCAGGGGCAGCCGGGCCGGTCTCGGGCAGCTGGGTTGGGCTGAGGGGTTGCCGGGCCAGGCTGAGGGGTTGCCGGGCCAGGCTGAGGGGTAGCCAGGCTGAGGGGAGCCAGGCCAGGCTGAGGGGAGACCAGCCAGGCAGAAGGGCTGCCAGGCCAGGCTGAGGTGAGCCAGGCCAGGCTGAGGGGCTGCCAGGCTGGGCTCAGGGGCAGCTGAGTTGGGCTGAGGGGAGCACAGCCAGGCCCTACACTGTGAGCCTGTTGTTGGGTAGGGACCATCTCTATATGTTGCCAACTTGTACTTCCCAAGAGCTTAGTACAGTGCTCTGCACACAGTAAACGCTCAATAAATACAATTGAATAAATGAATGAATGAGGTGAAACGGGTCAGGCTGTGAGGGACTGCCAGGCCGGGCTCAGAGCAGTCGGGTCGGGCTGAGGGGGAGCCGGGCCAGGCTGAGGGGGAGCCAGGCCAGGATGAGGGGGAGCCGAGCCACACTGAGGGGCAGCCAGGCCTGCCAGGCCAGGCTGAGGTGAGCTGGGCCAGGCTGAGGGGCTGCCAGCCAGGCTGAGGTGAGCCGGGACAGGCTGAGGTGCTGCCAGACCGGGCTCAAGGGCAGCCGGACCAGGCTGAGGGGCAGCTGGGTGGGGCTCAGGGGAGCCCAGACAGGCAGAGGGGCTGCCGGGCCAGACTGAGGGGTTGCCGGGCCAGACAGGGGTTGCCGGACCAGGCTGAGAGGAGCCGGGCCAGGCTGAGGGGCTGCCGGGACAGGCTGAGAGACTGCTGGGCCAGGCTGAGGGGCTGCCGGGCTGGGCTCAGGGGCAGCCAGACTGGACTCAGGGGCAGCCGGGTCAGGCTCAGGGGACCTCAGCCAGGCAGAGGGGCTGCCGGGCCAGGCTGAGGGGTTGCCGGGCCAGGTTGAGGGGCTGCCAGGCCAGGCTGAGGGGTTGCTGGTCCAGGCTGGGGGGAGCCAGGCTAGGCAGAGGGGCAGCCGGGTTGGGCTGAGGGGAGTCCAGCCAGGCAGAAGGGCTGCCAGGCCAGGCTGAGGTGAGTGGGGCCAGGCTGAGGGGCTGCCAGGCTGGGCTCAGGGGCAGCCGGGCCGGTCTCGCAGGCAGCTGGGTTGGGTTGAGGGGAGCCGGGCCAGGCTGAGGGGCTGCCGGGCCAGGCTGAGGGGCTGCCGGGCCAGGCTGAGGGGTTGCCGGGCCAGGCTGAGGGGTAGCCAGGCTGAAGGGGAGCTGGGCCGGGCTCAGGGGCAGCCAGGCCTGCCAAGCCAGGCTGAGGTGAGTTGGGCCAGGCTGAGGGGCTGCCAGGCCGGGCTCAGGGGCACCTGGGTTGTGCTGAGGGGAGCCCAGGCAGGCAGAGGGGCTGCCAGGCCAGGCTGAGTGGGAACAAGGCAGGGCTGAGGGACCCTCCCCCTCCCCTCCCCCCACCCGCCCTGCCTTACCTCCTTCCCTTCCCCACACCACCTGTATATATGTATATATGTTTGTACATATTTATTACTCTATTTGTCCATGTTCTATTTATTTTGTTAATATGTTTTGTTTTGTTGTCTGTCTCCCCCTTCTAGACTGTGAGCCCGCTGTTGGGTAGGGACCGTCTCTATATGTTGCCAACTTGTACTTCCCAAGCGCTTAGTACAGTGCTCTGCACACAGTAAGCGCTCAATACATACGATTGAATGAATGAATGAATGAGGGAGAGCCGGGCCAGGCTGAGGGGTTGCAGGGCCAGGCTGGTGGGAGCCGGGCCGGGCTCGGGGGCTGCCGGGCTGGGCTTGGGGGCTGCCGGACCGGGTACAGGGGCAGCCAGGTCGGGCTCAGGGGAGCTCAGCCAGGCTGAGGGGTTGCTGGGCCAGGCTGAGGTGAGCCGGGCCAGGCTGAGGGGCTGCCAGGCCGGGCTGAGGTGAGCCGGGCCAGGCTGAGGGGCTGCCAGGCCTGGCTGAGGTGAGCCGGGTCGGGCTGAGGGGCAGCCGGGCCGGGCTGAGAGGAGCCAAGCTGGGCAGAGGGACTGCTAGACCAGGCTGAGGGGAGCTGGGCCAGGTTGAGGGGCTACCAGTCCGGGCTCAAGGGCAGCCGGTTTGGGCTGAGGGGAGCCCAGCCAGGCAAAGGGGCTGCCAGGCCAGGCTGAGGGGAGCCGGACCAGGCTGAGGGGCTGCTGGTTTGGGTTGAGGGGCTACCAGGTCAGGCCGAGGGGAGTCCAGCCAGGCAGAGGGGCAGCCTGGCCGGTCTTAGGGGCAGCTGGGTCGGGCTGAGGGGAGCCCAGGCCAGGCTGAGGGTTTGCCGGGCCAGGCTGAGGGGGAGCCGGGCTGAAGGGGAGCCGGGCTGAAGGGGAGCCTGCCTAGGCTGAGGAGGGGGAACAAGGCATGGCTGAGGGGGAGCCGGGCTGAAGGGGAGCCTGCCTAGGCTGAGGAGGGGGAACAAGGCATGGCTGAGGGGGAGCCGGGCTGAAGGGGAGCCTGCCTAGGCTGAGGAGGGGGAACAAGGCATGGCTGAAGGGGAGCCTGCCTAGGCTGAGGAGGGGGAACAAGGCATGGCTGAAGGGGAGCCTGCCTAGGCTGAGGAGGGGGAACAAGGCATGGCTGAGGGGGAGCCGGGCTGACGGGGAGCCTGCCTAGGCTGAGGAGGGGGAACAAGGCATGGCTGAAGGGGAGCCTGCCTAGGCTGAGGCGGGGGAACAAGGCATGGCTGAGGGGGAGCCTGGCTGAAGGGGAGCCTGCCTAGGCTGAGGAGGGGGAACAAGGCATGGCTGAGGGGGAGCCGGGCTGAAGGGGAGCCTGCCTAGGCCGAGGAGGGGGAACAAGGCATGGCTGAGGGGAAGCCGGGCTGAAGGGGAGCCTGCCTAGGCTGAGGAGGGGGAACAAGGCATGGCTGAGGGGGAGCCTGCCTAGGCTGAGGAGGTGGAACAAGGCATGGCTGAGGGGGAGCCGGGCTGACGGGGAGTCTGCCTAGGCCGAGGAGGGGGAACAAGGCATGGCTGAAGGGGAGCCGGGCTGAAGGGGAGCCTGCCTAGGCTGAGGAGAGGGCACAAGGCATGGCTGAGGGGGAGCCGGGCTGAAGGGGAGCCTGCCTAGGCTGAGCAGGGGGAACAAGGCATGGCTGAGGGGGAGCCGGGCTGAAGGGGAGCCTGCCTAGGCCGAGGAGGGGGGACAAGGCATGGCTGAGGGGGAGCCGGGCTGAAGGGGAGCCTGCCTAGGCTGAGGAGGGGGAACAAGGCATGGCTGAGGGGGAGCCTGGCTGAAGGGGAGCCTGCTTAGGCTGAGGAGGGGGAACCAGGCATGGCTGAGGGGGAGCCGGGCTGAAGGGGAGCCTGCCTAGGCCGAGGAGGGGGGACAAGGCATGGCTGAGGGGGAGCCGGGCTGAAGGGGAGCCTGCCTAGGCTGAGGAGGGGGAACAAGGCATGGCTGAGGGGGAGCCTGGCTGAAGGGGAGCCTGCTTAGGCTGAGGAGGGGGAACCAGGCAGGGCTGAGGGGGAGCCTGGCTGAAGGGGAGCCTGCTTAGGCTGAGGAGGGGGAACCAGGCAGGGCTGAGGGGGAGCCTGCCTAGGCTGAGGAGGGGGAACAAGGCATGGCTGAGGGGGAGCCGGGCTGAAGGGGAGCCTGCCTAGGCTGAGGAGGGGGAACAAGGCATGGCTGAAGGGGAGCCTGGCTGAAGGGGAGCCTGCTTAGGCTGAGGAGGGGGAACCAGGCAGGGCTGAGGGGGAGCCTGCCTAGGCTGAGGAGGGGGAACAAGGCATGGCTGAGGGGGAGCCGGGCTGAAGGGGAGCCTGCCTAGGCTGAGGAGGGGGAACAAGGCATGGCTGAAGGGGAGCCTGCCTAGGCTGAGGAGGGGGAACAAGGCATGGCTGAGGGGGAGCCGGGCTGAAGGGGAGCCTGCCTAGGCTGAGGAGGGGGAACAAGGCATGGCTGAGGGGGAGCCGGGCCAGGCTGAGGGGGAACCAGTGAGGGCTGAGGGGCTGCCAGCCCAGGCTGGCGGGGGGGAACAAGTAATGGCTGAGAGGGAGCCGGGCCAGGCTGATGGGGGAACCAGGCAGGGCTGAGCGGGAGCTAGGCCGTGCGGCGGGGGTCGGAGCTTGTTTGGGGCTCACGTGACGGGCGGCGGGCGCCGCACTGAGCATGGGCGAACCCGGCCGGGCCGCGGGGCTCCTGGCGGGGACGGTACAGCACAGCGCGGCGTGGAGCGGGGGCGGCCCTTTGTTGTCCGCCCCTCGGCTGGACAGGAGGAGGAGGGGGAGCAGGAGGAGCAGGAGGAGGAGGAGCAGCAGGAGGAGGCCAGGCCGGGCTCCTTGGCCCGCTCCGCCCAGGGGAGCCGCGGCCTACGGCCCGGAGCGGCCCCCGCACGACCCGGCCGGGCCCGGCGCGGTGAGTACCCGCCCGGGGAAACGGGCAGCGGGTGGGCACCCACCGAGCTCCGAGGAGGACGTGGGCGGCGGGTGGGGGGCAGTGTCCAGGGCACCGTGTGGCCGGGAGCCTGCCAGCAGGCCTGCCCACCGGGCCACCCGCCCCCTCCTCCCCGAGGGTTCAGGTTGCACGCACGGAGGGGCTGCTTTGGGCCCAAGACACACACACAAAAAGAAGGGACAGATAGAGCATCGATCCCTCTGTCAATCAATCAATCAATCAATCGTATTTATTGAGCGCTTACAGTGTGCAGAGCACTGTACCAAGCGCTTGGGAAGTACAAGTTGGCAACACATAGAGCCAGTCCCTACCCAACAGTGGGCTCACAGTCTAAAAGGGGGAGACAAGAGAACAAAAACATACTCACAAAATAGAATAGATATGTACAAGTAAAATAAATACTGTCCGGTCGGGATGGGGCAGGGGAGGGTCACCCCGGGTGCCACAGCCTTTTAGACTGTGAGCCCACTGTTGGGTTGGGACTGTCTCTATATGTTGCTAATTGGTACTTCCCAAGCGCTTGGTACAGTGCTCTGCACATAGTAAGCGCTCAGTAAATACGATTGATGATGATGATGCCACCCGGCGCAGAACACGAGGGTGAAGTTGGTGCCGGCTTCAGAGGGCATTTGCCCCTGGGAAGTCGGAATGCCCCTTTCAGCCAGGGCTGGCCTCCGTCAGCGGGAGCAGTGATCCTGCCCTTATATTCGGTAGGCCCGGGGCCCTCCGGTTTATGCATTTAGGAGCAGGAGCCCTGCATTCATTCGTTCAGTCAGTCGTATTTATTGAGCGCTTACCGTGTGCAGAGCACTGTACTAAGCGCTTATCTGTGAGCTGGGCACCTGGACAGCAAGGATCTCCTCGGGTGGAGATGGAGCCCATGCGTTATTCCTCTCCAGCCGCCCGGTACCTTCTTGGTCTGAAAAGAGGCGGCCAGGGGACCCAAGGAGAAGTCTGAAGAAGAAAAACATTCCGAGAGGCCCTCATCTCACTCATAACTAGTGGCAAATTGCGGTTCAGTAATGCTTGGAGGTGAAGGGACCTGCTACCCACCATTTTGTTCATAAAACAGCCTTCTAGAGAACTAGACTAATAATCGTTTATGGTATTCGTTAAGCGCTGACTATGTACCAGGCCCTGTGCTAAGCATGGGGTAGAGACTGTGAGTCCACTGTTGGGTAGGGACTGTCTCTATATGTTGCCAACTTGTACTTCCCAAGCACTTAGTACAGTGCTCTGCACACAGTAAGCGCTCAATAAATACGATTGATTCAAGCTAAGCAGATTGGATAAAGTCCATATCCAACATGGGTTCACAGTTTTAGTCCCTATTTTGCAGACAAGGTAACTGAGACGTAGAAAAGTTACATGACTTGTCCAGGGTCACACAGCAGACAAGTGGCGGACAGGGATTAGAACCCAGGTTCGTCTAACTCCCAGGCCTGTGGCACTGGGCCACACTGCTTCTCATTATTATCAGATTTCTTAAGCAGCTGTTATATGCCAGGGCCTGGGTGAGCCCGCGGTTGGGTAGGGACCGTCTCTATATGTTGTCAGCTTGTACTTCCCAAGTGCTTAATACAGTGTTCTGCACACAGTAAGCGTTCAATAACTATGATTGATTGAATGAATGAATGAATGAATCAGTGCAACATAATCAGACCGGACAGCATTCATTCAATTGTATTGAGTGCTTACTGTGTGCAGAGCATTGTACGAAGCACTTGGGAGAGTACAACAGTAAACAGACATATTCCATGCCTACAACAAGTGTACAGCTTAGAGTGGGGGAGACAGACATTAAAGTGGAGGGGCTTATTCAGGGAAGGCCTCCTGGAGGAGATGGGCCTTCAGTATGTCTTTGAAGGGGTAGGGGGAGCGTATGTCGGATTTGAGGTGGAAGAGTGTATCCAGGTCAGAGGCAGGAGGTGGGCCAGGGGTTGGCGGCCAGATAGGCGAGATCAAGGCACAGTGAGAAGGTTAGCATTAGATGTGGCTCACAATCTAAGGGGTAGGGAAAGGAGGTGTCTTGCCCCTTTTTAAATGGGGAAAACTGAGGCACAGAAAGATTGTCACTTGTCACAACAGTCCAGTAGCAGAACTGAGACTTGAACCCCTGTTCTTTCCCATTTGGGCACCACTGCCTTCCAAGGCCCTTTATATTCCATGATTCCAAGGTGAGTGTGGAGTGGTAACTTTTCAGAGGTGGGTTAGCTCTTTCAGGGCATGAGGACACTGATGCACGCTGGTAAGCTTAACGACGGCTATTTGTTTCTGGTTGCCAGTGGGGAGACCAAAGCTTGGAGACATTAGGAGATTTGCTTCAAGTTTGCAGTAGAAACTGGGGACAGAACTTAAACTTTTGGATTCTCAGTCCATGGCTGTGCAGATTAGACTAAGCTGCCTTTCACTATAAGCAGATCTGAAAATGGTATATAAATTTACATCCAACATCTTTCTCTCTCTCTCTCTCTCTCTCTCTCTCTCTCTCTCTCTCTCTCTCTGTCTCAGTATATAAATTCCTGGGTTATATTGATCTACGTACATTATTTTTCACCAACTTAGTCATCCTTTTCATCTTACATACTCTTGCTAAGCAGCTTGGACTAGTGGAAAGACCGTAAGACTGGAAGTCAGACAACCTGGGTTCTAGTCCCAGCTTTGCCACTTGCCTGCTGTGTGACCTTGGGTGAGTCATTTAATTTCATGGTGACTCAGTTTCCTCATTTGTAAAATAGGGATTCATTCATTCAGTCGTATTTATTGAGTGCTTACTGTGTGCAGAGCACTGTACTAAGTGCTTGGAAAGTACAATTCTGCAACATACAGTCCCTACCCAACAACGGGCTCACCTGTTCTCCCTCCTTCTTAGACTGTGATCCTGATGAGGGACCTGATTATCTTGTGTCTACCCCAGCACTTAAATATTTTGTTCGGCACATAGAAAGCACTTGACAGATACTGCTATTGTTATTATTAGCATTATTATTATCATCTGCCTGTTTTCCCCAGTAGATTGTAACTCCTTGAGGCAAAGATCTGCCTTTTGCTTCCATTCACTCCCAAGCACCTAGTGCAGCCCAGAAAGAATTAAAGGTAGGAATTCAATAAATACTAATGGTTGGAGAAAGAGATTAGAGAGTATATGTATGGTCGCTGCATCACTAGCAATATACACTGTATATACCGGCTATATATATGCATTTCTTTGAAGTCCTGCCCCATATGTTAGAAGTTGCTGTTTCTGGCAGAGAGCTTCTCTATCCACGTGTGTGGATGTGACTGAAAATGGCATTGTTTAGTTAGACATTCCATTTTACCTTGTATGCGTACGTCAAGCTAGTTCTTCACTGTGCTAATGTGTTTTCTAGCACATAAAGTGAGATGAAGGCCTAGTGCTATTTTCCAATTTAACTTTCAAATTCATCTTATATATATGATAGATGTATCTCCAGAGGCTACGTTCCTTTTTGGCTATAGAATGATTATCATATTTATTTTCCAAAGCCACTTTCGCATTCTCATTTTTGTCCTGCCGGTATCCCGGTGAGGTAGGAAGAGGTAGGTAGCTTTATTTCCATTTTACAGATGAGGAAGCTGAGACCCCGAGAGGTTAAGTGACTTGTCCAAGGTCACCCAGCTGGTCATTGGCAGAGCTAGGATATTACTGCATCAGCCTCCTCTCTGACCTCCCATCTCCTGTCTCTCCCCGCTTCAGTCTATAATTCACTCTGCTGCTCAGATTATCTTTGTACAGAAATGCTCTGGGCATGTCACTGCCTTCCTCAAAAATCTCCAGTGGTTGCCTGTCAACCTATGAATCAAGCAAAAACTCCTCACTCTCAGCTTCAAGGCTCTCCATCCCCTCGTCCCCTCCTACCTCACCTCCCTTCTCTCCTTCTGCAGCCCAGTCCGCACCCTCCACTCCTCTGCCGCTAACCTCCTCACTGTGCCACGTTCTTGCCTGTCCTGCCATCAACCCCCAACCTATGTCCTTCCCCTGGCGTGGAACGCCCTCCCTCCGCACATCCGCCAAACTAGCTCTCTTCCTCCCTTCAAAGCCCTACTGAGAGCTCACCTCCTCTAGGCGGCCTTCCCAGACTGAGCCCCCTTTTTCCTCTCCTCCTCCCCATCGCCGCCCCCCCGCCCTACCTCCATCCCCCCGAAAGCACTTGTATAGATGTACATATTTATTACTTTATTTTACTTGTGCATATTTACTACTCTGTTTTATTAATGATGCGTATATAGCTATAATTCTATTTATTCTGACTGTTTGACACCTGTCTACATGTATTGTTTTGTTGTCTCTCACCCCCTTCTAGACTGTGAGCCCGTTGTTGGGTAGGGACTGTCTCTATAGGTTGCCAACTTGTACTTCCCAAGTGCTTAGTACAGTGCTCTGCATACAGTAAGCGCTCAATAAATACGATTGAATGAATGAACACTGTGGTCCCCTGGTTCCCAAACACATGCTCTTTCCTTCGCACCCTTTCTACTGTATTTTTCCTCTCTTCTCCTTCAGCTATGATCAACTTTGCCCGGGACCAATTCACAGCTTTCTCCAGGAGCATCTCCCAGCCGGACACCTATCCCAGCATCTTTCTTGCGGAGGGATCCTGGGGACTTACCATCTAGCTCCTTTTTCCACATACAGCCGAACCTGGGCGAAGGAATCGATTATAGTGCTAATGGTTCATTCAGTGCTGCTCACACGCTCTCGCCCCTGCCAGTTTTGTTTCTTCTAAGGCAGTGACCGCAACAAGTGAGTAGGCGGGTATGGGCACAACCTGTTGAGAAGCGCACACGATCATTGTATTGAATTGAATGTGTGGAATGACTCATTTTACATTCAACATCCAGTGATGGCCAAAGTGACCTCAGCATAATGCTGAGACTTTTGTGCCCAAGGGCCATAAACGAGCGGGTGGTCAGTCGCCAGCTCAGCTGCCATGGTAGTGTCTATAATATTTGCCCCTTGTTTTAAGCCGTAATATTTTCAGGTTTCCTCCCCAAGGTTCCCTGGGTGGTTTTTGGGTCAGAAACCTTCACCTTTTATAGCAGAGTCCCAGCAGGGATTCCCCTTCCTCTGGCTGTTTCATTCTCTCTCACTGTGGTGAGATATGGGTTGGACATTTTGGGGGGCTGGAGGGGTCGTTAATCAGATCCGATTGGTCGGTGGGGGCCTTTTGGGTTCCTCAACTCCATCGTTCCGTTGTGGGCAGGGACTTTGTACAGTATAGTACAGTGCTCTGCACACAGTAAATGCTCAGTAAATATGACTGATTGATTGGTTCTTTGCTGGGGAAAGACCTTATGTCATTTCCATTCAGGGTTTCCATAAGGAGAGATTGCATCTACGTGGTCAATTTTTCCGTTACAACATTTCTTGGATCCATCCACCCCTTGTTCTCCATCCAGATAACCTCCCACTCTGACCTAGGTGCTTGAAATAGCCAAGTAAACCACTGAATCAGCATCCTCAGTGGTCTCTCTCTGCCTCCAGTCTCTCCTCTCTCCAGTTCACGGTGATTGCCGGAAACTGATTTTCTAGTCGGTAGGAGAGTGTCCCATGGATTTTCCACGAGTGCAGCTCCCAGCTGCTCACTCTGAATCCTAAGGCATCTGCTGTCAGAGGGACTCGAGAAACTGTGCAGCCCATTTCCATGTTAAGAGATAGGAAACTGAGGGCCAGCAGAGAAAGAGAGTCAGAGAACAGAGAGAGGGTCTGAGAGCAACTCAGTCTCACCGACTGAGAAGGGGTAGGGAGAAGAAGAAGAGGGAAGTTCTAGGAGTACTCGAGGGGAGAATTTCCTATTTAAATAAATAATTTGAAAAAAATGCAGCAGGCTGTTTGCATCCACTGTAGCTCTTCATTATCAATTAGTGGTATTGCATTTGATCTGTGACATCGGGACAATTGGCATTCACCCCACAGTACTTACGCATATCTTTAAGTTATATATTATAAATTACTGATTCACATTAATGTCCATCTCCCCCTCTAGACTGTAAACTCGTTACGGGCAGGGAACGTGTTTGCTAATCCTGTTGCGTTGTACTCTCCCAAGAGCATGTTAGAGTATTCTGCCCATAGTAAGCACTTGATAAATACCCTTGGTTGATTGGTATCTACTGAGCGTTTACTGTGTTCAGAGCAGTAAGAGCTTGGAAGGATACAATAGAGTTGCAAGTCACGATCCTTGCCCTTGAGGAGTTTACAGTCTAGTGAGGAGCTTACGGCCCCACAATTTATCATTGGGGGCTCCCCTCCCTGTGGATGGTTTGGACCTGACTGGGAGAAGAACCTCATTCTTTCATTCATTCATTCAATCGTATTTATTGAGCGCTTACTGTGTGCAGAGCGCTGTACTAAGCGCTTGGAAAGTACAATTCGGCAACAGAGACAATCCCAATGGAACAATGGGCTCACAGTCTAGAAGGGGGGAGACAGACAACAAAAAAACCCCAAGTAGATAGGCATCAATAGCAGCAATATAAATAAGTAGAATTATAGATATATACATATTATTAATAAAATAGAATAAGTGTGTACGTATATATGCTAGTGCCATTGGTTGGGGAGAGGTGTAGAGCAGAGGGAGGGAGATGGAGCAATGGGGAGGGGAGGAGGGGCAGTGGAAAAGGGGGGCTCAGTCTGGAAACCACCAGGCCGGATGGCCGGACATGCCGAGTTGAATCCTCCGGGCAGATTGAACCCCGAACGCTGAGTTGAGGGACTGGCAGAGAGAGAGGAGGGAACTTGGACCCAGAAGCCTTGAGTGTGGGGCAGTGACTGCTCTCAATCACTGCAGAGATGGGTAGGTGGAAATTAGCGAGGGGAGAGCCTGAGGTGAAGAACTACAGCATCCCTTGAAGGACTCCAGGCCAGCCCTGGGAGTTGGAAACCAATTGGAAACGCTTTCCAGTTATTCCAACCAGTCCATCGACAGTAGGACTGAGAATCATCAGCTTTGCAAGGAGTCGGCATGCAATTCTGTCAGGCCTGTGATAGAGAAGGCTGATTTCCTTTTCTTTCTTTTATTATTATTTTTTTTATCTGCAGCCTCCTAGAGGAAGGTGGACGAGGAGGTTGGATTTTGAATGCTTAAAACTTAAGTACCAAATGGGACCTCACTTAAATTGGCCACTCTGCACTATCTGTTCCCCCCAGGAAGGGGAGCGGTAGTGAATCCAATCTGCTCCGTGGTAGGAGAAGGGAGACTTGTTGGAAAGCAGCTTCTTGAGACGAGCCAAATTTGCTGTCCTTCTATTGGCTACGAAGAAGAAAACTATAACAACAGTTAACTTTTGCCAGCCGCTGATTCAGTACTTACTCCGAGCTGGGGCTTCATGAAACTTGCTCTAAAAGTGTGCAGCCTGGCAGTTGGGCCTGTTCTATTAACAAATGTCTATATGTTGATGACACCCTATGTGTATAGTGGGGTAAATTGTCTCATCTGCGAGAATCCGTCCATCTGTCTTTCCCTGCAAAAAACCCTCGGAGTCAGCCTGTGGTTATTGCAGCGTCGTCGGGTTTTACATCCTTCTGGGTGCCTGGATATTTTTTTTTGTTGCTGTTGCCATTGTTATAAAAACTAGATTTATTTCCAGAAAACCAAGATCCGGTCTATGTGATCCCATATTATGCTGCTGTGGGTGGAAGGAGAATGAAAGGGAGTGAGACTACCTGGACTTCCTGGTGAAAGAGTTCCTTTACTTGCCCGTAGCCCAGCTCTGAGTATTCATCGCAGCCCCTTTTCGTGCCCACGGGAGGAGGAAACCCACTTGAGATCTATTCAAGGCCAGCTGGTTGTGGGCAGGGAATGTGTCTGTTTATTGTTATGTTGTACTCTTCCGAGGGCTTAGTTCAGTGCTCTGCACACAGTAAGCGCTCAATAAATATGATAGACTGACTCACTGAGAGTTTTTTTTTAATGGTATTTATTAAGCACATCCCAGGCTCTATACTGAACACTGGGGTAGGTACAACATTATCAGGTTGGGAACAGTCTGTGTCCCACATGGGGCTCACAGTCTTAATTCCTATTTTACAGATGAGGTAACCAAACAGGGAAGTTGTGACTTTCCCAAGGTCACACAGCTGCCAAGTGGCAAATCCGGGATTGGAACCCAGGTCCTTGGAGTCCCAGGCCCCTGCTGTGTTCACTGGGCCGTTCTGTTCTCCACACTGTTGCCAGGGTTTCTGTGTTGCTCCCATAGGATTTTAGCCTTTGCTGTTGCTAAACTGCATGCAACACAGTTGTGTCAGTGGGCTGCATGCAACACAGTTGTGTCGCCAGGCTGCATGCAACGCAGTCATGTCGGTCGGCTGCCTGCAACACAGTTGCTTAAGTGGAACCTTTAGATGAGATTTGTGTTGTTCCATGAGGAAATTCAGAGTATGGATTTAACAGGAGAGTTCCCCAGGGCTTCCTTTCGGCATATAATAAGCTCTTCATTTATTTAGCATCATTCTCAAAGGTGCTCAAAGGACGTTGAACATTATCTCTGCCTGGGAGGGAGGAGCCATGAGTCCCCTGGGGTAGTTTTGCCCTTCCCCAGTCAGAGAGGTTTGCTGCACACTGTCTAGGGCACTAACATAGCCTAAGGAGGACATAGACACCCAAGACCTCCTGACTGGGGCCCTCTGAGAGCCCCACACGGGGGCTCTTTGCTGCCTCAGGGGTACAGGTCCCAGGGAGCCCCAATTCAGGCCCTAGTTTCACACTGCTGCTCGGTTCATTGCCCTAAAACATTATTCTGTGTGTGTCTCCCCACTTCTCCAAACCCTCCATTGGGTGCCTTCATTCCTCCCTGTATCAAGCAGAAACTCCTGCCCATTGGCTTTATGGCACTTAATCAGCTCATGCCCCCCGTACTTGGATGTGGTATTATTGTCTCCCGGGAAATAGGTCAATAGTCATATCCGGAATAGTCACCGTACCTCGTTCTCACCTGTCCCGCCATCGACCCCTGGCCCACGTCATCCCCCGGGCCTGGAATGCCCTCCCTCTGCCCATCCGCCAAGCTAGCTCTCTTCCTCCCTTCGAGGCCCTATTGAGAGCTCACCTCCTCCAGGAGGCCTTCCCAGACTGAGCCCCTTCCTTCCCCTCCCCCTCATCCCCCTCTCCATCCCCCCTTCTTACCTCCTTCCCTTCCCCACAGCACTTGTATATATGTATATATGTTGGTACATATTTATTACTCTATTTATTTATTTTACTTGTACATATCTATTCTATTTATTTTATTTTGTTAGAATGTTTGGTTTTGTTCTCTGTCTTCCCCTTTTAGACTGTGAGCCCACTGTTGGGTAGGGACTGTCTCTATATGTTGCCAATTTGCACTTCCCAAGCGCTTAGTACAGTGCTGTGCACATAGTAAGCGCTCAGTAAATACGAATGATGATGATGATGGTATTTATTGAGTACTTTCTGCGTGCAGAGCTCTGTACTAAGCGCTTGGAAGGGTACACCAGGAGCAAAAGACATCATCTCTAGGGGCTGACAATCTAATGGAGGAGGATGACAAGCAGATTTAAATTATTTACAAATAGTGGGAGCCAGAGGAAAAGCAAGTAGTAGCTTGAGTATGTCAGGATGGAATAGCTGAATAAATATTTTAATATACATCTAGGCAGAAGTGTTGAGGGTGAGCATAAATAAATAAGCGCCAGAGGTGACCACTAAGTTGATGCGACGTGACATATTGGGAATTTCAGCTGAGACTCTGGGAATGTGTCTGCTAATTCTGTTGTGCTGTCCCAAGTGCTTAATATAGTGCTGCATGTAGGAAGTGTTCAATAAATACCATTGATTGATTGAGTTGGGCCCTTGGGAGAGCTGTAGGCTGGTGTAACATTTTTATAGTGCCATTTCTCAATTCAGAGGCTCACAATCTAGTTGGTAGATTGTTTAGGTCCTTTGCATCACTACTTTTGGCTCCCTGTTCCTCTGGCCGGGCCACTGCTGATCATTCTCTCTGATCACTGGGTGGCTCAGGGAAGGGAGTGATACGCACAGAAGCCGAGAGGGGAAGGAGGTAGAAATCAATGGCTAAAATAAGGCGTGGGGATTTCAGTTATCTGACCCTTTGTCCATTGACAATTGCAAGTTATTAATATGACTACTACAAATAATAATACTAACTGTAGTATTTGTTATGCACTTACTATGTGCCAGGTGCTACACTAAGCACTGGGAAGGATACAAGCAAATCAGGTAGGACACAGACCTATCCACATAGGGCTCACAGTCTCAATCCCCATATTACAGATGAGGTAACTGAGGCACCGAGAAGTGATGTGACTTGCCCAAGGTCACACAGCAGATACAGCTTGATATTTGCTAATGCTTTCTTCATTTAATTGGATATTGGAACAGGAACCTCTCTGAGTAGCTGCTGATTAAATTTATAAAAAAGGTCCTAGAAAGCCGCAACCTTCTTGGGCAGGGGACGTGCCTACTAACTCTAGCTTCCCAAGCACATAGCGCAGTGCTCCATGCACAGCAGGAGAAGCCGTGGCCTAGTGGAAAGAGCATGGACCCGGGAGTCCGAAGACCTGGGTTCTAATCCTGGCTCTGCCACTTGTCTGCTGGGTGCCCTTGGGCAAGTCACTTCACTTCTCTGTGCCCCAGTTACCTCATCTGTAAAATGGGGATTAAAGCTGGGAGCCCCATGTAGGACTGTGTCCACACTGATTATCTTGTATCTACCGTAGCGCTCAGTACAGTGCCTGGCACATTGTAAGCACTTAACAAATACCATAAATAATAGATACCATTGACTGAAAGCTGACAGATATTTCCATCATGGCCTATGCTCTGGGATAGGCACACATTCTCCTCCCCCTTCTATTCATTCATTCATTCAATCGTATTTATTGAGCGCTTACTATGTACAGGGTACTGCACTAAGTGCTTGGGAAGTACAAGTTGGCAACATATAGAGACAGTCCCTACCTAACAACAGGCTCACAGTCTAGAAGGGGAGTCAAGAATAATGCCAAAGTTATGGGCTTGTGAGGCAGGAAGGAGGGTGGTGTCTATAGTGATGGGGAAAGTCAGCGGGAGGACAGGGTTTGGATAGGAAGGAGAGGAGTTCTGTTTTGGACATAAGTTTGAGATGTCAGCAGGACGGGGGGTTTGAGGAAGGAGTTAAATCTGAAATAGTTGGTACAAGGTGATAGGAGTCAATAATAATGAAGTATTGTTACTTAATTGTTCAACAATACTTCATTATTGTTGCCCCTCATTCCCCCTTTCCCCCAACTTCTGCCTGGAGTCCCATTTTCAGGTCCACCTGCTGGCAGTGGGACCAAGATCAGTAGCCCCTTTCTGATCCAGGGCCACCACAGCTGAACAACTTTCAGAGTCAGAACTGTGGCTCCGGGACTTTTCTTCATACTGGAACAGAGTTCCGGTCCGTACCATCTTATTTCCAACACTAGAGCCTGCCCCGTTTCTCTCAGAGTGCTGGCTTTGATCGACTGAACCTTCACGGGGCTCACAATTTAAGTGGGAGCAGCAGACACGGGAAAAGAATATAACTTCTAGACCATGAGCCCGTTGGTGGGTAGGGACTGTCTCTATATGTGGCCGATTTGTACTTCCAAGCGCTTAGTACAGTGCTTTGCGCACAGTAAGCACTCAATAAATACGATTGAATGAACAAACGCATCCACACGTCTCCCCCTGGCATCCATTCCCCAGGATTCTGATTGCTCCTTATGTCCCGTGACTGTCCCCTCCGCTAGACTTTAAGCTCATTGAGGGCAGGGAATGTCTATGAACTGTTGTTTGGTACATTCCCAAGCGCTTAGTACAGTGCTCTGCACACAGGAAGTGCTCAATAAGTACGATTGATTGATTGACCACCCCGTACCCCCAAAAAGGTGGAACTTGCAGCTGGAGAAGGAGGGCTACTGGGTCTGGTTTTCCCTGGGGCGCGTGTGGGGCTGTTCTTCCTTCCTACTCAGCAGGCCAGTGCTACTTTAATGAGCAGATGCTGTGCTGGAGGATACCTGAAAGGCACAGATCACTGTTTACTATGGAGAGTCAATTAGTTTGTTCCAGAGATGCCAGAATGCCAATCTGCAAGCTAAAAATACCCGAGAAATGATGGGGCCGACTTTGGGGTAAAGCCTTCCCCGTCCGACCTCCCGGAGGGGCCTGATGACTGCTCAAACCAGTTAACACGGTTTTCCTGGAGTCAATTAAGAGTGCTAAGCAAAGAGCAGTAAACAAACAAAATATAGTTTTCCAAATGCACTATTGTTAAATGCATTAATATCTTCCCCACATCCCCAAAGAAAAACATTAAAAAAAATTAGAACAGTGGTAAAATAATGTAATTGCTTGATCAAATAGAAATGAAAATGTGTACTACTAACAAAATAATTTGAATTCGTTTCATGTGTACATATTTTATTAATTTTCCAAGTGGTGGGCTTCATATTCCTGCCTCTCTTGCTCAACTTAAGGTTACGCTTCTGAAATATTTTATTTTATTTGCGTTTCTAGGGTTTGTAGGGAGCCGGGGGAATTCTTGGCCTGAAGCTGGAATGGGTCTGGTACTGAGAATGACCACGCTGAATGATTTTGCCCTGGTTTGGTTTGGTGAAGAGATACTCCTGGATTTAGTCAATCAATTGATCAGCAGTATTTAGGGAACACCTACCGGGTGGAGTATGTTTGTACATATTTATTACTCTATTTATTTTATTTGTACATATCTATTCTATTTATTTTATTTTGTTAGTATGTTTGGTTTTGTTCTCTGTCTCCCCCTTTTAGACTGTGAGCCCACTGTTGGGTAGGGACTGTCTCTATATGTTGCCGACTTGTACTTCCCAAGCGCTTAGTACAGTGCTCTGCACACAGTAAGCGCTCAATAAATACGATTGATTGATTGAGTAGGGTACTAAGGCCTTAGGAGAGTATGCTAGAAGGCACGATCCCTGTCTTTGAGGAATTTACAATCTGGATGGAGAGACAGTAAGTTATAAATAGGAAGAAGGAACGTGGTTAATTTAAATTAGTGCTTAACTAATAGGGTTTGGGCAAAAGTGGAAAAGGTAGTGGGTGGCGAATACATAAGTGGATGATTGCCACCCTTAGTGAATTGTGTAATTTGCTCTGCACACAGTAAGCACTCAATAAATGCTATTGATGATGGTATGATGAGGGATATTGGGGTCTGAATCTGCAGAAGCAAATGGCTAGTGGAAGGAGAATGGGCCTCGGAGTCTGAGGACCTGGGTTCAAATCCCAGTCCTGCCACTTGCCTGTTGTTTTGGGCAAGTCACTTCACTTCTCTGTGCCTCTCCTCATCTGTAAAATGGGGATTCAATACCGGTTTTCCTTCCTACTTAGAGTGTGAGCCCAGCATGGGATAGGGACTGTGTCTGACCTGATTATCTTGAAGGTACCCCAGCACTTGGTTCACTGCCTGGCATGTAGTAAATGCTTAACAAATACCACTGTTATCATTATTATTAAATCAGGTGTTTCAGGTCTTTGGCTCTTGCTATCATTAGCTTTTCAGAGCAGCAGAGCATGGAGTGGATGTTGGGGGACCTGCTTAGGGCCTGGACATTTGCTTTTTAGCAGGAAGGAATAGGAACTTAAGGAAGGCCTGGGTTGGAGCAGAGTGATGTGGAAAGCCATAGGGATGCCCAGTGAAGTTCACAGATTCTGTCATCCCTGAGGAGAATGCCGGGTCTTATTCTGTGGATTTGGTACTCTTGGGGAGGCAGTGTCACTCAGCGGGGAGAGCAAAGCTCTGGTAATCAGAGACCGCGGTTCTAGCCCCAGCTCTGTCATTGATCTACTGGGCAACCTTGGGCAAGTCACTTCACCTCGCTGAATCTTAGTTTCTTCATCTACAGGACCCTACTGTCACTACCCGTAGATTTTAAGCAGCAGAAAGGACAGGGACTGTGCCAAATCTGATCATAATCTACCACAGAGCTTAGCATAGTGCTTGGTGCATGCTAAGTACTCAATAAATACTATAATTATTATTTAAAGTAACTGGGTCCCTGGAAAGTCCAGGTAACCAATAACAACTTGGTGTGCACTTACCTGAGAACAATTCTTTTCAGTTTGGCTACTGGGACTTCTTTAGATGTTCTTATCTGGCCTGTGATCAGGTAGCCTGTCAGTTTGAACACCTGACATTTGGGCAGGCTGTTGAGCTCTGGCTCACCTTTTAGCTTCTGGCAAATCCAAGGCTCCCTGCTAGCTGCCCCTGAAGGGACCATCTTGGTCAAACAGCTGCTGGAGCTCGGGGCAGGCTGAGCTCTGAGGTCTGAGTAGCTGACCCCAGGGACTACCTCCATCCCTGTATGCTCGGTCAGGAGGGGCAAGTACAGAGATGGAGCTTCTGGCCCCCAGGAAGCGACTTTGGGACCCAGGGATCTGGGAAGCTGGAGTCAATAGCCGTGGCAACCTCCATCCTCACCCCCAGCAGTGACAATAGGGTGGGATAGGAGGGCAGTCTGAAACTTGGATGTGGATTCCCTCTGGCTTTCCTGATTTTTGACCCCATCCGTAGAGCTGAAAAAGCTAGTTTTGAATTGAAGAAAAAGCACTTGGTTTGTTTGTGTATGAGGTGGGGGGTGGGCGGCGGGGGGAAGGAGAGGCACAGCCCCGAGTCGAAGTCGGTATTTGCAGCATGACTGGGGCTGTAGAGCAGTGATGTAACCAGGTTGTTGTCTGCCTTTTAGAGGACAGTGACTCTGTTGCCAAGGAGACGGCAGAACACGCTACACCAGCCTGATCTCTTCCCTGACGTCAGGGCCCCCCCTCCCCGACACCGACACCGCCTGGATGCCTGTCTTGCTGTTTCCAGCCCAGCTGGTAGCATGGACGGGGGAGGCCTAGCCCTGACAAGAGAGCGCCTGTAAACCACTAAGCAAATGGTGAGAGAAACTGACTGTTGGGCAGGGTGAAGCTAGAAATGAACCTGTGGCCCAGAACCAGCTGCCCCGCCTTCCAAGGATTAGCTTTTCTATTTTTCCTCTTGTTCTGGCCCCCATTTTAAATTTCCTGCGAGGGAAGGTCTGTGGGTGGGAAGGGCTCAGGCTAAAGGGCTGGGGGAAGGGAAGAGCGGGAGAAAAATACACATACCCATCCTTGACTGTTCCTGGTTGTGGAAAGGGGAAGTCGTGGAGAGACGGAGGGGTTTGGATTTGGGGTGATGTGGTGGTTAAGACAAGGCCAGTGGCAGCAGCAGGAATGAGGCAGGGTGGGGTTTAGGGGATCTGGAGAATCATTGGTTCTCTCTTAAGGAGGGACATGGGATGTGGCGGCTACTTCTGGTAACTTTTCCTTTTCACTTTGTCCTTTTCTTCAGCTGGAACTGCTCTGGACTTTCCGCTCTAGTTATTTTTTTCTGTGCTCAGTCTTTCTTTTTGTTCCTCTGGGCTTCTCACTCTCTCGCTCTCTCTCTTCCCTGTCCATTATACCCTGCATCATGTCCACTCCAAAGAGAGACAAGCCATCCCTCTCTGCTTTGAGGGAAAGCATCACCCCCTCGATCTTTGGAGGGGGTAATCAGCAGCCTCAGCATTGAGGAGCCTTTACTTATGAGGAGATTGTCTGTGGCACATGACTCAGACCAGGGAGGGAATGTTGGAAAATGTCTCCCAGCACTCAAGTGGCCAAGATCCAGGAGAGCCGTACCCTTTTGAGGGGAAGGTCTCAGTTTGGGGACAGTGGGAATGGGGTCATATTCTTGGAGATGGAATCCTCTTCAGCAGCCCCCAAAGCAGAATTTTTGACTCAAAAGCTTAGCCAGTCCCAAATCTGTGGGGCCAGTTCACCTCTCAGAAACCTCGACCTCCACAGGTACACCTTTCCTCTGATTGAATTCCCCCAACTCTGCTGCCAGATGAGTGAAGGCCGGATGGAGCTGGTTAGCAAAGGCCGGTGGCAGAGTTAGTTTCCAGGATGGGCAGGCATGTGAAGAGGAAGAATTTAACCCCTAGAGAGCTGGGTTGGAGAGTCTCTCTCTCACTCCCCTTGCTCTTCCTAAAGAAGTGTTGGCTTTTTCATCGTCTTTTGCAGGACATCAAAGGCCAGTACTGGACTGACGATGATTCTGATGGTGACAATGAGTCGGAGGAATTCCTCTATGGAGTCCAGGTAAGATGCTCGCTGTTCCCCCTCCTGTCGCTGAGTCTCAAGACCGTAGCCAGGGTAGGGCCTGTGGTCTCTGGAGATGCACTTAGGTGCTCTGCCCTGGAAACCCTAGTCAGCCATGCTGTCAGAGATGGGAGAAGGCCCAGAATAGGGGCCTGGGGCAGGTGGGAAGGAGGCAGGGAGAACAGCGAGTATGTTATCATTTCTGATGCTGAATTGGGCTTTCTCCACTCATCAGTTTCATCTCAAAAGGCAGATCCCTTGTCACCTTCTTTAAACTTCCCTGTACCCCATGGAAGGTTGGCTGGTAAATACCCAGTAATTACCCAGCTCTAGAGTAATTATGGGTTCTTACTGTTGATTCGGTAATGACACTGAGGAGGTTGAAAGGTAATTTCCATGGAGGCTGCACTCATGCTTCGGAGCTAGAAATAACTGTGTCATTATTTTCTCATTACATTGTACTTTCTATGCACCCTACCAGCCATTGAATGGAACTCACCCTGCACACAGGGGTACCCCCTGGCTGAGGGTATCAATTCTCTAAATGACCTCAGACTGCAGGGGGCAGGCCCCCTTAAAGGCTGGATCATTATTCACAATTACCGAGCATCACCGAAGCTCTAAGTATGGTCTGGTCGAAGCCTGGCCTCTCCATCTTGGAGACGGAGCCGCGCCCTGAACACTCTGAATACCCAGCTGGCTGCAGGGCCTGGAGCCCCTAGGTGCCAAGGAAGCAGATGCCCCCTGGGACCTTCTCCATCTACTTGGTGCTCCATATTGGGGTGCAGGTACAAACAGGCTGGGGGAAGGATTGAGGTACTGAGCCTAAGCAGAGCGTCTGGCCCAAGGGTTCCCAGTTATATCATGCAATGGGGCCCTGGGGCATCGCAGAACAGGGGCTGCCAAGGACGTGGCCTGAAGGAAAGAGCAGCAGTCTCTGCCACTTGTCTGCTGTGTGACCTTGGGCAAGTCACTTCACTTCTCTGTGCCTCAGTTCCCTCATCTGTAAATTGAGGATTAAGACCGTGAGCCCCCCCGTGGGACAACCTGATCACATTGTAACCTCTCCAGCGCTTAGAACAGTGCATTGCACTTAGTGCTTAATAAATGCTATCATTATTATTATTATTATTCTCTGTACCTCAGTTACCTCATCTGTAAAATGGGGATTAAGACCATGAGCCCTATGTGAGACGTGGACTGTGTCCAACCTGATTAGCTCGTATCTTCCCCAGTGCTTTGTACAGTGCCTGGCATGTAGTAAGTGCTTAACAGATACCTTAAAAAAAAAAAAGCATGAGTCTGGAAGTCAGAGGACCTGGGTTCTAATTCTGGTTTGGCCAGTTGCCTGCTGTGCGACCTTGGGCAAGTAACTTCTCTGTGCTTCAGTTTACTTATCTGTACAATGGGGATTAGATACCTGATCTCCCTGCTATTTAGACTGTGAACTCCATGTGGGACAGGGACTGTGATCAATTTGATTTACTTGCATTTGCCCCAATTCTTAGAACTGTGCCTGATAGAGAGTAAGTGCTTTACAAATACCGTAACCCCCCCCCCCCAAAAAAAAAATCCTCACCTAGGCCTTGACCCCTTCTGCCCCTTTCCTATGTGCCCCCATTCTAGAGCTCTGAGCAGGGAAATCAAATCTCCGGCCAGGTCCTATTGCCCTGCCTGAACAGAGAGGTCAGACAGCTGAGAGGAACATTTGGCCAGAACCGCCGGGGCCGGCCAGGGTCCTCAGGGAGCTACTTACAGCCTCCTACCTTCCAAAGCGTTTCATTAGCATCCAGATGTATCTTGCTCTGCTCCTGTCCCATCTGAGTGTGGAGGCTGCTCTGGGAGCCGATGAGGCCAAGCTGTGCTTCGTCCTCTTAGCTTTCTTACCTTCTCCTTGCCTGTTCAGTCGCTCTCTTGTTTCAGATTTAAATGTGTTTTCCAGCTTGTGAGAAAATAAGGGGTCTCCTGAGACGGGCCACAGCCTGGCAGGGCAGAGGCGGACCTTTTTGGTTCTCTGCCCGGGCCTTGAGTCTCGTGGAGCCAAGTCCCTTGCCAGGCCTCTCCTTGGGAGGAGCTGGCGGCGGGACCCCGTGCCGCCCGATGGCGTCTCCAAACTGAACTCCAGTGCCCTAGAGGTGTAAAAAAGCCTTCCTCTCTCCCTCTGCCCCACCCTGTCCCTGGCTCGCTGCCTCTACCCGTTCCGGGCCCTCCCTCTGCCTCTCTGACACCGGGTGCTGCGGTGCCCAGGGAACCTGTGCGGCGGACCTGTACCGACACCCACAGCTTGATGCCGACATAGAGGCCGTGAAGGAGATCTACAGTGAGAACTCTGTATCCATCAGGTACGGAGCCTCTGCCCGGGGGCGTAGTGGGTTGGAGCGGTCGGGGTAGGTCACAGGGAAACCAGTCTGGAGGGCATCAGTCACGGGAACGGTCCACTTTTGGGCTCGAGAACCTCTGGGGAGGGGTAGAGCATCCATTCCTGCTTCAGAGATGTCATTCAGGAGCCACATGGGGAGTCCTGATTCTCTTCAGCCCCAGATTTGTGCTTCTGTGGCAGTAGGTTCTGATTTGTATCCTCAGTCCATCAATTGGTAGAAGCAGCGTGGTCTAGTGGAAAGAGCCTGGGTGTTGGAGGACCTGAGTTCTAATCTCGGCTCCGCCCTTTGTCTGCTGTGTGGCTTTGGCAGATCACTTAACTTCTCTTTGTCTCAGTCCCCTCATCTGTAAGATGGGGATTAAAACCATGAGCCGTATGTGGGACAGAGATTGGGTCCACCCCAATTATCTTGTATCTACCCTGTAAACCACTAAGCAAATGATGAGAGAAACTGACTGTTGGGCAGGGTGAAGCTAGAAATGAACATGTGCCAGTTTCATGAACTGTATGCCAGACACTTTACTACCAATGGCTGATTGAGTGACACGTACTATCGAAGCAGTCCGGGGCTGGAGGTTGGTAGTGTGAAATCCACAGAGGGACAGAGCTGAAGGGATTGAGTCTGGGCTCTCACTGTGCATCTATGTGTTTCTTCACAGAGAATATGGAACTATTGATGATGTGGACATTGATCTCCACATAAACATCAGCTTCCTAGATGTAAGTAACACTGGGGCATTTCTCTAAGGCCTGAATCTGGCTGGGAGAATCTGGATCTGTTCATGGGGCAGGGAGTTGTGTGGCCGGATGTTCCACACACAGTATCACTGTAGGGTATACTGTGTGTGGGTGTGTTTATTTGTGTATCATCACTCTGAATGCCTGAGTAATTGGATGTCAGCTCCCCTGAAACTTTCTGGCGTTCAAGGTTGTATCCTGGAGACGTGCTTTCTCCAGTGTTTGCAGTCAGGAGCTATCCTAGTGGGATGGGGCTGTGGTGGTCTTGTTGGTTCAGGGTGGTGGTGGTTGAGGGGGAAGGAAGAGTAGGAGTTTCTGTAGGAGGACATATGGAGTGATTTTTCCCCGCAGCTGTTTGAGCGGGACTCCTGACTGCTGTCCTTCCAGGACTCAGCCAAGAACCGGAGAGTTTCCAAGACACAAAATGGTGGTTTTCTGGCCCGTTAGCTCTTTGAAGCCTTTCCACTCTCATTGTCCATTTCCTCTTCTGAAATCTCTGCCCTGTCTTTGCCCCTGTCCTGAGATGTTGACCTGATGATGAGCAGGGTTTCCCCTTCCCTTTACTTTTGCGAGCTCCTTTCTGTCCCTTTGGTGGCTCATGCTGTGGTTCTCTCCCTAGGAGGAAGTGTCCACTGCCTGGAAGGTCCTCCGGACCGAACCCATCGTTTTGAGGCTGCGGTTCTCCCTCTCCCAGTATCTGGATGGACCCGGTAAACAAGACTCCGAGGGCTCTTTAACCACTTCCTCTCTGGCCTGTGAACCTGGAGCAGAGAGAAAGAGGGAGAGACCCCTGGCTTTACCGTGCACTTTTGGTTCTGACCTCAACATCTTGTCCTCAGTCGTTCTCATTAACCCCTCCCAGCAGGAGGGGCGGATAAATTCAGTAGTAGACTATTATGGGATTCTTAACCTTGGTCAGCTCATAAGCAGAGTTGTGACTTCAGATAGGTTATGTTTAGTGCTTCTTCTTTCTCTACACCATCTCTCCTACTAACAGAGAGGGAAATCAATTTACTGTGCTTATGCATTCTGTTGAAACTTGGAAGTCACATAACTTCAATTCCATGTTCTCCCCGCTCCACCCAGTCAGTCAGCATGGCCTATTGGAAAGAACACAGGCCTGGGAGCCTGGGTTGTGATCCTGGCTCTGCTGCATGCCTGCTGTGTGACCTTGGGCAAGTCACTTCACTTGTCTGGGCCTCAGTTACCTTATCTGTAAAATGAGGATTCTTACCTGTTCTCCTCCATACTTAGATTGTGAGCTCTGTTTGGGACAGGAACCATATCCAACCTGATTATCCTGTATCTTCTCTAGCACTTAGAACAGTACTTAAAACATAGTAAGCACTTAACAAATGCCATTGATGATCACATGCCTAGTACAGTGCTCTGCACAGAGTAAGTGCTGTGAGACCTACTGATTGATGAATTGAGTGCTGAATGTATGCAGCGCATTGTACTAAATGCTTGGAAGAGTTGGATTCAAAGCACTCTTCCTCTGAGTAATTTTGGGAAGCAGATTGAACTCCCAAAGTAGGTCGCTGAAGCCCAAGAAACATTAGGTGACTTACCTAATGTCAGTCTGCTCCCAAATTGTAGCACAGGTAAGTTGGGAATCCAGAATCCTCAAGTTCTTGTTTAGTCCAGGGATTCCTCCTTTCCCTTTGGCACAAACTGGTGTATTGAATTCTTCCACGGTCTGTAGAGGATGAATCTTCTTTGTATTTTCTTTGCAGAACCATCGATTGAGGTTTTTCAGCCGTCCAACAAGGAGGGGTTCGGATTGGGTCTTCAGTTGAAAAAGTAAGGCTACTCACCTGCTCTACTTGGGGTCAAGTGGAGTAGGGGGGGAAGGATGATGGTTTTTTTCCCCAGATTTCCCACCAGGATCTACTCAGCTACTGCCCTTCACCCTGTGGTCTTAGCGGGAAAAATTTGACCTGATTGAATCTTTCAGTATCTTGGCCATGAACATGAGCACTGGTCCTTGTGCCCACCAAGTGAAATCCGGCAGTGGGCCTGAGAAATTCTCCTCTGTCTCCTCCCTCTTACTCCTCTTTGTTGCAGACAGATGCTTGGGATCACTTAGCCTAATGAGATGAAGAGCAGAATCAGAAGATGGGGGTTGGCTTGGAGAGAGAGAGAGGGCGGCCTCGATAATGGTTGGCAGAGCTAATTTATATATCGAAGGCCAGCAAGCATTTGTGCACCTGCCTCATTTTGGAAATAATAGTAACTTGAAATAATGTAAATGAGAAGCAGCACGGCCTCGTGGAAAGAGCATGGGCCTGGGAGTTGGAGGACCTAGGATCTAATTCTGGTCCTTGTCTGCCATGTGACCTTGGGCAAGTCACTTCACTTCTCTGTGCTTCGGTTACCTGAGCTGTAAAATGGGTATGAAAACTGTGAGTCCCTTGCGGAATGTTGTTGTTTATTGTTGTAGTGTACTTTCCCAAGCGCTCAGTGTGGTACGCGCTCAATAAATATGATTGAATGAATGTGTAACATGGACTGTGTCCAACCTGATTAGCTTGTATCTACCCCAGTGCCTAGTATAGTGCCTGGCTCATAGTAAGTGCTTAACAAATACCATTAAAGAACGAACAAACAAACAAAAAACTCCCTGAGTCCCTGAGAAAGTTGGCTAGGTTGGGTGATGTTGCCAGAGAAACTGAGTTTTTGAGGGATCCGGGGTTCTCGTTAAAGATGGGGAAAGTAAGGTGTGGGAGGAATATTGTGGGAGATGAGATAGATTTAACATGCTTTCCTGAAGGCATAAAGTTTTGAGGAGGGGTTGGGGGGGTGGGGGGTGGTGTGTGTGTGTGTGTGTGTGTGTGTGTGTGTGTGTGTGTGTGTGTGTGTGTGTGTGTGTGTGTGTGTGTGTGTGTGTGTGTGTGTGTGTGTGTGTGTGTGTGTGTGTGACTATTTCCTATAGTATCCCAGAGGTCCATCCTGTCTGGCAGAGCTTGGGTTGGAGAGCAATTCTGAAGTGGTCCAAGGGTCCACGTGTGTGTGTGTGGGGGGGGGGGGGGGTTTGGGTGTGTGTTTTAGGGTACCATTTCAACACTGGACAATGAACTGAATCCAGGTCAAGTTACTTGTCACTGTGACATACAGCTGCTTGATAGCCATTGAGCAGTGAATGAGTCAGTGAGTCTGAGGTGGCCAATATCTGTCATGAGGGCTCTGTTAGTAGTGCCCACCTCAAGAGGTCAGAAACAGAGGCTTTTCAGTGGTCTCAGGGCATGGGGGAAAGCGGAGCCAGTGTGTATGGAGAGAAGGAAGATGAAAGTGAACGTGGGAGGGTTCCAACTTCCCACCCACTCCCAGCCTTCTGCTGTTTCCCCCAGGATTTCTTGGGCAGGTGATTTCTTTCCGGGTTACTTTGTATGGGGAACTGAGCAAATATGAAGTCATCTCAGGGCTCTGTTTGAACTCCCAATCCTGATTGCTAATGTGGGCACCTTGAACTGCTGCACCTCCTCCCTTACATCTTCCTAGTTGGCTTGGTGAAATTTTCTGTCCTGACTTCCCCCAGGATCCTGGGGATGTTTACATCCCAACAATGGAAGCATCTCAGCAACGATTTCTTGAAGACCCAGCAGGAGAAGCGGCACAGCTGGTTCAAGACAAGTGGCACCATCAAGAAGTTCCGGGCTGGCCTCAGCATCTTCTCCCCAATCCCCAAGTAAGTGAGATCTGGGGGCTGCCATGCTTTCCCTGCTCACTCTGTGCCAGAGGAGGAGGAGAAGGAGGAGGAGGGGATGTGGAGGAAGGATTTATTTTATTAGGTGACCTTATTTCTTTCATGATCAGTCTGTTGAATTTTAATGCATGGTTAAAGCTATTTTAATTCAGTATTACATAATGATAATACTAATACTGCTGCTACTACAAATAATAGTGGTACTTAAGTTCTTCTCATGTGCCAAGAACTGTACCAAGAGCTGGGGTAGATATAAAAAAGATAAAGACATTTCAGACTCACTCCCTGCCCCACTTGGGGCTCCCAGTCTAAGGGCGAAGGAGAATGGGTCATCCCCATTTTACAGATAAGGAAACTGGCAGAGAGAAGTTGAGTTTTGCCTAGGTCGACAAATAGTCAAGGGCAGAGCTGGAGTTAGAACCCTGATCTTTGGACTTCCAGTTCTGTGCTCCTCCCACTATCAGTCATATTTATTGAGCACTTACCTTGTGCAGAGCACTGAGTGCTTGGGAGAGTACAATATAACAATGTAACAGAGTTGGTAGACCCATTCCTTGCCCACAACAAGCATATAGCTTAGATCCATGCTGCTTCTCTAATGGCAGCTGATCTATTTAGCATTAGATGATGGCAGATCTGGCAGTACCTTTTCACTGAACTGGATGCAGTACATAACACTTAGAAAATTAAATATACCCAGTTTTCTGTAGCAGGGTTGCTTTCTGCAAAAACCTTCGTTAAAGAAAACTCATGGTATTATACTAGTAGTTTCTGGCCCTGTATGCATGCACACAAACCATTTCTTCTGACACTGCTTCAAGCTATATGCAAACAGTATTCCATTGTTGGAAGACCGTTCCCTAATTCCTAACAGTGTTCAAGTCAAAACATGGAATGAAAATACATGCTGTAACAGAATTGAATCTATTCTGTTTGCATAGTTGTGGCCAAAAAAACTCCAATTTGATATCTTTCATTATTGGTACAAATATTTACATTGCTATTTGATCACATAATTATGTTGATTGTTTTCTAATCCCTTGTTTTAGTGACCAAAACAGTACAGTATAAATATGTTAAAATTTTGGATCTTGGGAACACATTAAAGCACTTTAAATTATTTCCAGTGGGAAACTAGACTTCATTTAGCACTCTTTTGCTTACAACTCTATTGGTCATGGAGCCAGTTGAGAGCAGGAGATGGAGTGTAGTGGCCCTAACAGTCAGTCTCTGGAACAGATGTGTTTTATTCTCCCTCTCCAAAAGCCCATAACTCTTCTCTTTCGCTCTGGAGCTCAGGCATGGCTCCTACTCTTCCCTCCCATCTCTCTAGGTCTCCCAGCTTCCCCGTCATCCAGGATACCATGCTGAAGGGTAAACTGGGGGTGCCAGAGCTCCGAGTTAACCGGCTCATGAACCGCTCCATCTCCTGCACCATGAAGAACCCCAAAGTGGAGATGTTCGGCTATCCACCCAGCACCCAGGCAGGTCTTCCTGGCTCCCAACACCCGTGGCCATTACCTTTCCCATAGGGGACATCTCCTTGGTCTCTAGGTTGAGTTTGCTGGTCCCGGCAAGAGCCAGGAGGAGGGTCCGGCTGGATTCCATGTCCAAACTGGCGGGACCATCTCTTAGAATGGGATGGCCAGTGTCCTGTAACTATCTGAAGGGATGCTGATGAGTCTGGGAGTTGACCTATCAATCAATCGTATTTATTGACCATTTACTGTGTGCAGAGCACTGTACTAAGCGCTTGGGAAGTACAAGTTGGCAACATATAGAGACAGTCCCTACCCAACAGTGGGCTCACAGTCTAGAAGGGGGAGACAGAGAACAACACCAAACATATTAACAAAATAAAATAAATACAATAGATATGTACAAGTAAAATAAATAAATAGAGTAATAAATATGTACAAACATATATACATATATACAGGTGCTGTGGGGAAGGGAAGTAGGTAAGACGGGGGGATGGAGAGGGGGGCGAGGGGGAGAGGAAGGAGGGGGCTCAGTCTGGGAAGGCCTCCTGTAGGTGGTGAGCTCTCAGTAGGGCCTTGAAGGGAGGAAGAGAGCTAGCTTGGCGGATGTTGGGAGGGAGGGCATTCCAGGCCAGGAGGATGACGTGGGCCGGGGGTCGACGGTGGGACAGGCGAGAACGAGGCACGGTGAGGAGATTAGCGGCAGAGGAGCGGAGGGTGCGGGCTGGGCTGTAGAAGGAGAGAAGGGAGGTGAGTTAGGAGGAGGCGAGGTGATGGAGAGCCTTGAAGCCCAGGGTGAGGAGTTTCTGCCTGATGCGCAGATTGATTGGTAGCCACTGGAGATTTTTGAGGACCTAGAAGGAACCCCTTCTCTCACCTGTGGGGACGTAGGATGCTGCAGCAGGCATCTGAGCACAGAGGGAGGGTAGGAGCAGTGAAGATAGAGGACCAAGTGCTTTAGCTCATCCGGGCCCTGGAACTGGGCTAGAATTGTGCCATCCAAAGGGGAATCTTGTGGACCAGCCAGCCATTTAACAAGCGTACATTGGCTGCCCCCTATGTTCATAGCACTGATTTAAGTGCTTGGTTAAAAACTGTACATGTTAAGAATAGATGTCATGCCCCACCTCTTGGGGCTTACAGTGTAGTAGGGGAGGCAAGACAAAATTCTAACCATCATAACTATGTACATATAATTAGAATCATTACAAGATGAGAGAGCAACAGGTTGTTGGTGGGTTGGACGATGGAAGAAATTAATCCAGGAAAGCTCCCTGGAGGAGGTGCTTTGCATGAAAAGAGGGGACAGGGCTTTGGAGGTGGGCACTGGGTGACCAAGAAGGCATGTGCGGTTCATCCTGAGGCCCTGGGGCCCAGCAGCAGGGAGGCCTCACGCATCTGGTTCCGGGACTTTCTGCAGGTCAGCGGTCATTGCAAGAACATCCCCACATTGGAGTATGGATTCCTTGTCCAGGTAAATTGAGTCATTGGCCCTTCACCTATTCCCCTCTCCAGATTCCATCCGGAGGAGTTAAGTGACTTGTCCAAGGCCACACAACAGACAAGTGGCAGAGTGGGATTAGTACCTAGGTCCTTTTGACACCCCAGGCCCATGCTCTTTCCACTAGGCCACACTGCTTCCCTGTTGTTGTCTGTTTCCCTTCCTTCACCTAGTCAGGCATTCTTCTCCCCTCTTCCTTAGACTAGGTGAAGCTTCCTCCCTTGACTTCTCACTCTAGTCTGTAAACTCTTTATGAGCAGGGATTGTGTCTTCCAACTCTATTGTATTATAGTCTCCCAAATATCTAGTACAGTGCTCTGCACACATAGCATTCAAAAATACCATTGATGCTATAACAATAATTATGGCACTTCTTAAGTGTGTACTACGAGCTAAGTGCTCGGGTGTATTCAATAATAATAATAATCATAGTGGTCCTTGTTAAGCACCTCTGTACCAAGCACTGTGCGAAGCACTGAGGTAGATGCAGGATAATCAGATCAGACACAATCGCTATCCTGTACTGCGCTCACAGACTAAGTGGCAGGGAGAGCAGGAATTTAATTCCTATTTTATAGATGAGTAAATTGAGGCCCAGCGTGGTTATGTGACTTGCCCAAGGTCACACACAGTTGGCCAGTGACAGAATTGGGGCTTGAAACTGTGTTTTTTGACTCCCAATCCCATGTTCTTTCCACTAGGCCACACTGATACTGTTATTGCCATGTATCCTATAGCATGATAATTGTGTTCCTGCAAACCTGCATGTTAATAGTTTCAGAGGGAAATAAGGGCAAGGGGGAATATGGTTTGAAAACAGGTGAAATATTATTTGGCTTCTATCACACCAGGAAAAATTTAGGAAGTTTATGGAAAGCTAAAAAGCTTTGATATTTCTCTGACACTTATCCTATACTTGTAAGTGGTCGTTAAAAACTCACGGAGAACCAAGGTGCCACTGCTTAAAATTGGTGTTTAGTAAACAGTGAATTTTAAATATTTGTTCTTGATCCCCTTTGCAATATTAACAAAGGATTTATAGAAGGCTACCACTTGATTCTGCCATTTGCTTGAGAGAGCCCTTCTGGCATTGTCTTCTAATTCACAGCCATTTTCTGGTAACTGTGTTCCCCTGTGCCATGGTTTTCTTTTATCCAAATCATGAAATAAAAATCCAAGTTATAGAAGAAATGACTATGCTTTGAATTTGTATAGTTCTTGGACATCAATTAACTCATTTTTGTCTTCCCTATGAGGTAGGGAGGGGCAGGTATTATCCCCATAATGAAGAGGAGGAAACCAAGGCCGATAGAGGGTTAAGTAATTTTCCTGTGGCCTCACAGTAGGACAGTGGCAGAGCAGGAACTTTTTACCCAAATCTCACTGCCTCTTGGGGCTCTTTTATGACCCTGGAAGTGTGTATTCCCATTCCCATGTTTTCATGGATGTGGAGACATCAGCGTGGGTGTTCATGTGAATGGATGAGTATGTGGGGGACTCGCTTTGATTCCATTGTGTCTCAACTGTACAGATCATGAAGTACGCAGAGCAGCGGATCCCGACCCTGAACGAATACTGTGTGGTGTGTGACGAGCAGCATGTTTTCCAGAATGGATCCATGCTGAAGGTAGTAACCCTCCCCTGCCCGCCCCTTCATCTCCCCGGGTGGCAGCCTTGGGCATCCGGGAAGGGGAGAAATACTTGGGCACCCTGGGTAGCCTGTGAGATGGTATTTCTTTCCTATATCTCTTGACTTGTTTTCTTGTTCTCTTTTTCAGCCAGCCGTTTGCACTCGCGAGCTCTGTGTCTTCTCCTTCTATACGCTGGGGGTGATGTCTGGAGCGGCGGAGGAGGTGGCCACCGGAGCAGAGGTACCCTGAACCGGAGTGGGGTGATAAGGACAAAAGAAAATCCAGGACAAGGGAAAACCGGGCTGAGGTCTGTCCTGGAACTAGGTGGGAATATCCCGTCTCCGAAGTTGCAGAGAAGAAACATAGGTCTCCTCAGTGACAATCAACCAATCAATTGTGGCATCTTTTGGGTGAAGAGCACTGTATGAAATGCTTGGGGGAGTTTATTGGAAGCAAAAGATGCTCTCCCTGTCCCCAGAGGACTTACATTCCGAAGTGGGGAAACATGCTGACATAAATGATTTTCGAAAGGCAGGAGCAGGAAGAACAGATATAACAAGTAGTAAGCTTGAATGTGTCAGGATGAATAGTTGAATAAATAATCGGATATATAATTGCTATAGATGCTAAGGGAGGAAGTTGGGTTGGCATTACCTGAGGTGCTGGGCGTTCATTATGGGGAGGCTTCCGGGAGAGGGGGAATTTTAGGAGAGCTTTGAAGATGGGGAGAGTTGTGATCTGGCGGATTTGAAGTGAGGAAGAAGTTTCAGATAGCGGGAGCAGTTTGAACAAGGTGTCAGAAGTGGGAGAGAGGGCTAGTGGTTAGAACAGGTCCAGGAGCAAGGACTTTGGGGTTCTCCTTGTTCTGCCACTCAGCTGCCCCATCTGTGAAATGGGGCTAAAAAGTGTGAGTCCCTTTTGGGGTGGATGTCAGATCTTTCAAGGCAGGCACTGCATTCCTTGTGGCCCCTGAATACTGTCTGGGATACTTTGGGGGGCTCCTTTAGCACTTGCTGCTGCAGGAGCAAATGAGCTATCAGTTTTTAGGGGTTGTCCGGTGGTTGTGAAGGGACTTTCAGGAGGGTAGAGCCTTGTTCTATCTTGTGTGTGCTTTTTTTTTGGAAGCCACACAGCTCAAAGTCCACTTCAGTTGTATTTCGGGCCATCCAGTTGGCTGCCTGGGCCTTCCTACAGGGCTAGTGGCTCTGCCTTGGGCACTTCTCCTTGGGAGACCTTTCCAGGTGGTCGCTCTGGGAGCCTCTGCCCATTAGTCAGGTGCTTCTTTCTGGGAGAACGTGGCTCTCTGCCCCTCCCGGCCCCGCTGTGCTACCCTTCACCTCTCGCTCTCCTTCGAGGTGGTGGACTTGCTCGTGGCTATGTGCCGGGCTGCCCTGGAATCCCCAAGAAAGAGCATCATCTTTGAGCCTTATCCCTCCGTGGTGGACCCCAATGACCCTAAAACTCTCGCCTTCAACCCCAAGGTAATTATCAAGCTCTGTTTGGGCAGGGAGTGGTGGAGTGGGGAGGAAGGGTAAGCTGAGAGGGGCATCTTTGACCTCTTGGAGACATGTTGGCTCCTTGAGAACCCCACACTGCCCCAACAGCACAAGGTTACCCCAGGGGTGGAGGGGAGATGGTTAAGTGCCTGGCTTCTTCTTCAGTTCATCACCAATGCCTGATCCCTTGTGGTGTGAGAACCTTGGGAGTTTTCTGCAGCTCGAAGTGGGCATCCTGAAGCATCGTGGAGCAGTGTGGCTTAGTGGAAAGAGCCCGGGCTTGGGAGTCAGAGGTCATGGGTTCTAATCCCGGCTCCGTCACTCGTCTGCTATGTGACTTTGGGCAAGTCGCTTAACTTCTCTGTGCTTCGGTTACCTCATCTGTGAAATGGGGATTGAGACTGTGAGCCCCAGGTGGGACAGCCTGATTACCTTCTATCTCCCCCAGTGCTTAGAACAGTGCTTGGCAACTAGTAAGCGTTTAACGAATACTATCATTATGACTATCCTGGGAATGGGCTGAGCCCACCTCCCTGAGCCCTGCATCTCCTTTGTCTCTCACAGAAGAAGAACTATGAGCGTCTCCAGAAGGCCCTGGACAGTGTGATGTCTATCCGGGAAATGACCCAGGTATCTCAGTTCCAACTAATCTTTGTGGGAAGGCAGCAGGCCCGAGGGCATCCCTCCTCCTATCCCAGTGACTCTTGCTCTGTCTCCCGGAGACCAGAACCTTTCTCTTTTGAACCTTCCTCTCCTTCCAGTCCCAATTCCTGCTGACACCCAATCAGTCAAAGCATTTACTGTACATTCATTCATCCATTCATTGTCATATTTGTTGAGCACTTACTGTGTACAGAGCACAGTACTAAGCGCTTGGGAGAGGACAATACAACAGTAAACGGACACATTACCTGCCCACAGTGAGCTTACAGTCTAGTCGGGGGGAGGTGCAGTCAGTTAGTAAATTAGTATTTATTGAGTGCTTACTGTGTGCAGAGCACTGTACTAAGCTCTTGGGAGAGTACAGTATGACAATATAACAGACACATTCCCTGCCCATAATGAACTTACAGTTTAGAGCACTGTACTAAGTGCATGGGAGGATACTTCCTAGACTGTGAGCCCGTTGTTGGGTAGGGACCATCTCTATATGTTGCCGATTTGTACTTCCCAAGCGCTTAGTACAGTGCTGTGCACACAGTAAGCGCTCAATAAATGTGATTGAATGAATACCATATGACAGAAACAGAAGATACAGTCTCTGTCCCATAGAGGTTTACAATCTATTACGTGACCTCCCGAAACTAGTTCATTTTACATTTTTCCACGTGCCCTCTCTTACATCTCTCTCTCTTTTCAACTTTTCTCTGCATAATTAATTCTCGGTTCTGGAAAGAACACTGGGTGTCAATCCTGTTTCTCTCCTCTCTGATTTTCCATGGAACTCCATTTGGCCAGAGCAGTTCTTTAAGACTTTGCATCCTAACTTATAGGACAGAACAAAGAGCTCCAGCCAGTCTCCAGCTGTTCCCTCAATTGCCTCACCAGTGTTCTGTGCAAATGGTTTGACTCTTCCTTCTTTCTGTGCAGGGCTCCTATCTGGAAATTAAGAAGCAGATGGACAAGCTGGATCCTCTAGCCCATCCCCTCTTGCAGTGGTAATCAATCATTTATTGTGTGCCCTTGGGAGAGTACAGTATCACAAAGTTGGTAGAGGTGTTCCCTGCCCACAATGAGCTGGCAGTCTACAGGGGGACACAGACACTCATATAAATAAATATATTACAGATATGTACATAAGTGCTCTGGGACTGAAGGAGGGGTGAATAAAGGGTGCAAATACAAGTACAAGGGTGATTCAGAAGGGAGTGGGAGAAGAAGAAATGAGGGCTTAGTCAGGGAAGGCCTCTTGGAGGAGATGTGCCTTCAATAAGGCTTTGAAGGTGGGGAGAATGATTGTCAGTTACGAAGAGGGTGGACGTTCCAGGCTAAAGGCAGAACATGGGTGAGAGGTCAGTGGTGGGGTAGAAGAGCTCGAGGTAGAGTGAGTAGTTTGGCATTAAAAGAGCCAACTGTGCAGGCTAGGTTATAGTAGGAAATGTGGGAGGTGAGGTAGGATGGGTCAAGCCGACTGAGTGCTTCAAAACGTTTCTGTTTGATGCAGAGGTGGTTGGGCAACCACTCTCAAGGAATGGTGTGACATGTATTGAACATTTTTGTAGAAAAATGATCTGAGCAGCAGAGTGAAGAATGTCTTGGAGTGGGGAGAGACAGGAGACAGGGAGGGCAGCAAGGAGATTGATGCAGTAATCAAAGCGGGATAAGATAAGTACTTGGATTAAAGCGGGAACAGTTTGGATGGAGAGGAAAGGGCAGATTTTAGCGATGTTGTGAAGGTTGAACTGCCAGAATTTGTTGACAGATTGAATATGTGGATTGAATGAGAGAGATGAGTCAAGGAGGTTTACGTGCCTGTAAGACTGGGAGGATGGTGGTGCTGTCTACAGTGATGGAAAAGGTGGGGAGGACAGGGTTTGGTTGGGAAGATAAGGAGTACATATACATGTTTGTGCATGTTAAAATTGAGGTGTTGACGGGTCATCCAAGTACAGATGTCCTGAAGGCAGGAAGAAACAGTGCTGTGCACACAATAAGCACTCAATAAATACGATTGAATGAATGAATGAAACTTGAGTGGTCCCAACTTCATGTTCGTCTTTTCCCCTAGCACAGGCATTGAGGGGTCTCGACTTGTAGCAATCTTGGGAGCTGGTTCTGGACAGGCCTAAAGGGTACGAGAATCAATGGGTTTTGTTTTTTTTTTTTTTAGTTGTTATTGGTTTTTTTGAAGCCTCCCCCCAGGAACTGGGTGGGAGGGGGCAGAAGACGTTAGTTCTAGGGCAGTTGGACAGAGTGATGACTCTCTGGGATGTTGGGCTAAGAGGCCAGCAGGAGGAATGAAAGCCTCCATTGGATAGTAGGGCACTAGGGGAGTGCTGGGTAAACAGGGAAAAACTTTATGCGCTTACAGTGTGCAGAGCACTGTACTAAGCACTTGAGAGTATACCCCCCAAGGATATAGGCACTGAGAGTAAGGACATTTGGGTTCTGTTCCCAATCTGTTACCATTGGACTTAAGCGCTTAGTACAGTGCTCAGCACACAGTAAGCACTCAATAAATACAATTGAGTGGACTGATTTTAGGCAACATACTTGGCTGTTTCCCTCTGTCCCGATTTCCCCATCTGAGAAATCAACAGAAGTCCATGCTCCCAGAGATGAAGGGGTGGAGGGTGAGGTTGGAATTGGTTAAGTGATGATGATAATGATGATGATGATTATGGTACTTAAGTGCTACTATGTGCCGAGCACTGTTCTAAGTGCTGGGGTAGATACAAGTTAATCAGGTTGGACGCAGTTCCTGTCCACATGGGGTTCACAGTTTTAATCCCCATTTTACAGATGAGGTAACTGAAGCGCAGAGAGGGTAAGTGACTTGCCCAAGATCACACAGCAGACATGTGGCAGAGGCAGGATTAGAACTCAGGTCTTCTGTCTCCCAGGCCTGTGCTCTATCCTCTAAGCCATGCTACTTCTTGTAAGGGAAAGGTGCTGTAGGTGGGGATAGGGTTAGAGTTGGTCGGGCCTTTAGGGAGAACGGAGAGAGGTGTGGTGATAGGTGGGCAGGGGTTATTGTTAGGGTGACAGACCTGAACCAGACCAGGGCCAGGCAATCTGAGAGCCATTCTGCTGCAGAGGACCCTAGCTTTGGCTGAGGAAATAGAACAGCTGTTGGTTCTGCCAAAAAAATTTCTCCTTGTCATCTCCCTCTTCTGGGCAAGCTCATATCCCATTTGAGTAAAGGACTTTTTTTAATGGTAATGTTAAAGTGCGTCCTGTGTGCCAGGCACTGTTGTAAGCGCTGGGGTAGATGCAAACTAATCAGATTGGACACAGTCCATGTCCCCCATGGAGCTCACAGTCTTAATCTCTGTTTTACAGATGAGGTAATTGAGGCCCCTAGAAGTTAAGTGATTTGCCCAAGGTCACACAGCAGACAAGTGGTGGAGCCGGGATTAGAACCCAGGTCCATCTGACACCCAGGCCTGTGCTCTATTCAGTAGGCCAAGCTTCTTCTTTTCACCTACTTTCACCTAGCGGGATAACATTTTCCACCTCTTTTTGACCATCCTGTGCTCCAAAAAAAAAAAACCAAATGCATTAGTGTGTTTTTTTTTTTTTAATGTATTCACTAACCACTTACTTACTTTGAACCAAATAACTGTCCTGAGCCCAGGAGTAGATACAAGATAATCAAATTAGATGCACTCCTTTATGCCTCAAGGGGCTCCCTTTCCTAGGAGCCTGAAGAACAGGTGTCTTATTTCCGTTTTCCAGGTGAGCAAACTGAGGCCCAGAGAGGTTAAGTGGCTTACCCAAGATCACCCAGTAGGCCAGTAGCAGATCTGGGACAAGAGCCAGGCTGCCTCCCTGAAGAGCTAGGAACAAAAAGGAATTCAAAACTGGGATTTCAGATAGGGCAGGTGTTTCCAACTCCCCTAGGAATGGGTATTGGTCACAGGATATTCAGAAGCAAAATAAACTCATTAATGTGAGAGCACTTTGGGAATAAAAGCTGTACAGACAGTCGAGGTAGCAGAGGTTGCAGAAGTAGGAAATGCCATTCACTAGCTTTTCCAAAAAATATGACTTCCCCTTGAAGCTCCGGATGATGACTACAGGGCCAGGCTGCAATGAGTCAAAATCTTTCCTGGCAGGGGCCAAAGAAGGTCCTTGACTATGGAGGACTGATACCTCAGCTCTTTGCCTAGGCTAGCCAGTTTGTTGTATGTGATGAACCCAATTTTCTCCCTTTCTTTTCAGGATAATCTCCAGTAACAGATCACACATCGTCAAGCTACCTCTCAGCAGGGTAAGTGACCTCTCCTCTCTACGGTTCTCCAAGTTGTGGGGAGGCGGGGAGCATCAAAGTGTCTTCTAGTCCTCTAGTCTCTGTGAGGGGCACCCATTCCCAACCCTTACTCCACACTGGCATAGGTGGGAAGATTTGTGGAAGGGCAATTCAGTAGACCTGGATCCAGCTTGCCCTTTGGGAAGCCAGGCTGGTGGGCAAGGGTGAAGGTCTTGTGAGCTGCCCTGAGAATATCTCCATCCTCAACAGGCTGAGTATATATACTCTTCATAAGAGTTTGATTTTGTCCAGGCTGAAACTGTATAATAATAATAATAATAATATTGTTAAGCACTCACTATGTACCAGGCACTTACTAAGTGCTGGGATAGATGCAAGATAGGTTGGAGGACACAGTCTCTGTCTCACATGGGCCGCACAGTATGAAGAGGGAGAACAGATACTGAATTTCCATTTTACAGATGAGGAAACTCAGGCACAGAGAAGTCAAGTGACTTGCCCAGGGTCACTTAGCATGCAAGTGGCAGAGCCGGGATTAGAAACCAAGTCCTCTGACTCTCAAGCCTATGCTCTTTCCACTAGGTTACATAGCACCTCAAGGTTTTGGTTGTGACCTACTGCCTTTCCCCATCCATGCCCTTGTTAGTTCCCTTCCCTCCCCTGATCTCGCTGTCTGCTTCTCTGTCCTTTCTGCTCTTATGTTTCCCTTGGTAGCAGCTGAAATTTATGCACACCTCACACCAGTTCCTCCTGCTGAGTAGCCCTCCGGCTAAGGAAGCTCGGTTTCGCACGGCCAAGAAGCTTTATGGTAGCACCTTTGCTTTCCAGTGAGTCTGGGGTTGGGCTGGGGTGGGGACAGTTTCCCTTCATGTGCCCAACAAGATGCTGAACCCTTCCTTGGTCCGTCCAGGAGACATTCTCCATGGAAATAAACTTCAAATCCAGTGGGAATTAGCCTCCCCTGGGCCGGGAGCAATCCTGTGCCATTCATTCATTCATTCATTCATTCAGTCAGTCAGTCGTATTTATTGAGCTCTTACTGTGTGCAGAGCACTGTACTAAATGCTTTATTGTACAATACAACAAGAAACAGTGACATTCCCAACCCACAATGAGCTTACAATCTAGAGGTGGGGAAGCAGACATCAGTACAAATAAATAAAATTACAGATATGTATATTAAGTGCTGTGGGACCAGGACGGGGGGAAGAGCAAAGGGAGCAACTTGTACTTCCCAAGCGCTTAGTACAGTGCTCTGTACACAGTAAGTGCTCAATAAATGCAATTGAATGAATGAATGAGCAGGTCAGGGTGATGCAGAAGGGAGTGGGAGATGAGGAAAAGTGGGCTTAGTCTGGAAAGGCCCCTGGAAGAAATGTGCCTTCAATAAGGTTGAATGTGGGGCAGAGAGTAATTGTCTGTCAGATTTGAGGAGGGAGGGTGTTTCAGGCCAGAGGCAAGATGTGGGCTAGGGTTTGGCGATGAGGCAGGTGAGATCAAGGCACAGTGAGAAGGTTAGCACTAGAGGAGTGAAGTGTGCGGGCTGGGTGGTAAAAGGAGAGAAGTGAGGTGACGTAGGAGAGGGCAAGGTGGTTGAGTGCTTTAAAGCTGATGGTGAGAAGATTTTGTTTGATTCAGGGTGGATGGGCAGCGAGTTTTTTGAGGAGTGGGGTGACATGTCCTGAATGTTCTTGTAGAAAAATGATCTGGGCATTAGAGGGAAGTATGGACTGGAGTGGGGAGAGATAGAAGGCTGGGAGGTCAGCAAAGAGGCTGATGCAGTAATTCATGCATGATTGTATTAATATAATAGCATTTTTGGATGGAGAGGGCAGGGCAAATTTTAGCGATGTTGTGAAGGTGGGACTGACAGGATTTGGTGACGGATTGAATATGTGGGTTGAATGAGAAAGAGGAGGCAAGGATAACGCCAAGGTTCAGGTTTGAGAGACAGGAAGAATGGTGTCATGGGGAGGACAGGGTTTGGATGGGAAGATAAGAAACTCCATCCCAACTCAGCCCCCAGCCTGAGGGCACAAAGTGCTTTGGAAATAATAATAATAAAAAATAATAATTGTGGTATTTGGTAAACACTTGCTATGTCTGGGACAAGCACTGTACTAAGTGCTAGGGTAGATGGAAGATATGTGATCCCACGTGGGGCTCACAGTCTAAGGGGGATAGAGAACAGGAATTGAATCCTCATTTTGCAGATGAGGGAACTGAGTCACAGAGAAGTGAAATGACTTACCCAAGGTCACACAGCAGAGGTACATGGCCGAGCTGGCATTAGAACCCAGGACCTCGGACTCCCAGGCTGGTGCTCTTTCCACTAGGCGATGCAGCTTCCTAGTGAAGCCACAACTGGGTGTCCTTCCTGTCTATTTTACCTGTCCAACAGGAAGGAAGAGAGGCGAGAAGTCCCAAGGGACCCCATGACCCTCCTGTGGTCCAGATTGGGCAGACAGCACAAGATTATGCAGATACCAAAGGTTATTCATTGCAGTGACCTGAACGGGCAGCTGAGATTTCCAAGCCTAGTGCCTCCTGGGAAGATGGGATAGTGTTCAACTCAGATCATTCTGCGGTTCTCTCGGCTAGCCCCAACGCAGAGGGAATCTGCTAGAAAGGGTGATCAGTCACGTAAACAGATGTATCGCCATTTCTCCTGAATTTCAGATTCCTTCTACATTCGCAGTCCACAGTAAACACCCACTAATGCAGTGTTCCAATTAAATCTTGCTTGGATTCTCCAAGGTGGGAGAGGGTGTGTTTGTGTATGTCTGGAGGGTGGGAATGATTGTGGTGAGGTTGTGTGCAAATAGAATGAGTGGAATCATGGGTGTGTGTGTGTGTGTGTGTGTGTGTGTGTGTGTGTGTGTGTGTGTGTGTGTGTGTGTGTGTGTGAGAGAGAGAGAGAGAGAGAGAGAGAGAGAGAGAGAGAGGAGAGAGAGAGACTGACTGAGGGTGAATGGTTCTATAGTAACTGCTTCTCCAAGACTGACAGGGATATTATGCCCCTTGACCCTGTCTTGCAGCGGATCTCATATTGAGAACTGGCACTCCATTCTTCGCAACGGGCTGGTCAACGCATCCTACACCAAACTGCAGGTAAGAGGATGTAGAACTCTATTGAGACCTGACCTCAGTCCCAGGAGAGAGGGATTGGTGGGAGTGAACTTGCCAACCCTCTGGGTCCCTGCGATTGGCCAGAAAGTCATCAGCTCTGGAACCCACCCAGATGTCTTGTCCCAGGGCTTTGGAACTCCCCACCTCTCACAACTTGCCCTGTACAGTCCAGACCGTCTCCACCCAGTCTGATTTCCCTGAACACATCAGCGCTGTGTCTTGGGGTTTGTCTGAGGTTGCTTGGTTATGTCTTTGTGCCTAAGGTCATGTCTTCTGAGCAGCTCGCAGTAAATTTGTGATGGGCTCTCATGCTCACTATGTCCCCTCCTTCCTCCTCCCACCTCCCTTCCTCTCAGCTCTGCTCCCCCCATCTGCGTTCATAATAGGTGTCTTGGGGACTGTGTTTCCTCGGATTTTGGCTTTGAATGAGCTGGAAATCTGCGAGTGATGAGGGGGAGGCCACAGTAGGGCATCTTCCAGGAGGAAAACAATGTAACCCTGCAGCCCCAGCATAGTTCCAGGCCTGGAAACCCACCTCCTGGCAGGCTGTAGCTGGGCCAGCTCCTTAGCTTCTTCGACCCAGTAGGCTCCTGACCATGGGTTTCAGGGAGGGTGGCGATTAGGGGGCCTGAGTAGATCAGGAAGGGGATGAATGGACAAGCTCCCCTTGCCCAACTCCCTTCTCCTGGTTCTCTACCCTGCAGTGGGGCAATAGGGGCATGGCCCGTGTGCCAGGCAGGCCTTGGCCTTGGTATTCCTGGGGGCCTCCCATGCTTGCGTTGCTCACACTGGTGTTTTCCTGCAAGCTGCATGGAGCAGCCTATGGCAAAGGGATTTATCTGAGCCCCATCTCCAGTATTTCCTTTGGATACTCAGGTAAGAGGCACCGCACGGTTCTTGTCTCTGTTCATGCATCTGCCTTCCCACATAGACACGTCGTTTGTCCCTGCCCACCTGGCTCTTGCGATCTTCTTGACCCAGCTGGGAGTCCAGTTGTCCATTTGCCTGAGGCTGAAGTGGGAAGATTTAGGTCTCCGTCCCTAGCGGGGTGTGAGGTAGGGGTTGGCCCTCAATCAGGGCAGGAAGGCCAGTGGGAATTGTTCTTGCCAAGTTTGCATCCAACCCACCGGCTGCCTTCAAACTTGAGACTCTACCTTCAGCCACCGACTCTCCCTTCAGCCACCCTCCCAACAGACCCAGGCCCTGCAATCAGTCAAGCAGTGGTATTTATTGAGTGCTTTCTGTGTGTAGCACACAGTACCAAGCACTTGGGAAAATACAGTCTAATAGAATGGGAGCTGATCCCTGCCTACAAGGAACGTGTGGTCTCTAGTCTCACCGAGCGGGACTAACTGGGTGAAACTCCTAACTGCCAAAAATGACTGCAGAGAGTAGCCTGGTTCCCTGCTTTTGTTAACTTGCCCTGTCTGTAAATTCCAAATGTCCCCAGGGTTGATATCACCCCTCACACCAAGGCTCATTCACCTATCGGTTGGGTAGGATTTCCAGAGGTGCTTTCCGGGTAGGTTCCTGAGCCCCCGTCATTTGGGATGGCAAGACTGTGGGCAGGCTTTGGCTGGTTCCAGTGTTTACTAAGGCATAATTTTTCTCATGCTGTCATCCTCAGAGGCACTCAAGTTTGTTGAGGGTAGCATGACCCCTGCCAACTGTAGCTTTCTATGTGTATCCTCAGCCACCTAGAAGAACCCTGACCTCCCATCTGGCACATCATCTTCATTCTGAAAAGACCTCTCTCTCTCTCTCTCTCTCTCTCTCTCTCTCTCTCTCTCTCTCTCTCTCTCTCTCTCTCTCTCTCTCTCTCTCTCGTGAGCTCTCTCCATCACCCCCTGGAGAGCATGTCCCAACTCTTCTTCTTCCATTGCTTCTTTCCTCTTTCACCGTGAGCATTGTGAGAAGGGGAGAACCCGTTGGGGATGGAGGTTCCGATGAATTGGGCATAAGCTGTTGGAGTTGAAGGAAAGCGATTTGGTCCGGGGATGCACTGATGCTCCTGGCTTATGTTGCTTCTCCTACCTCTTCAAAGTTAATAAATGAATTGCATTTACTGAGCACTTACTGTGTGCAGAGCACTGTACCAAGTGCTTCGGAGAGTACAATATACAGAGTTATTGATTTTCTTTTTAACCATTTTTAGTGTTGCGATATCGGCGTGGAAACAGGCTGTTCGGGAGTCCTATCAGGCTTCTTGCTGCCTGAGACAGTATCAGTGGAACAGGGACAAAATCACATAGTTGTATATAGGGGACATTCTGGACTTGCTAGCTACCTGCATCCCCCCCACCCAACCCCGCCACCCCACTCACACACTATCCATGACTCTTTTTGGGGAGGATGGTGTTTGCTATGAGAATCCCGCAGGCATTCTTGCCAGTGATATAGAAGGTAAGCAGTGGAGACAAGGCAGCAGATGGTGCTATCGGCTTCCTTGTTGATTCAGGTGTATGTTTGATGGACAGCTGATTTCCTGCTCTGCTGGGGGGACCATGCCTTCCCTTCTCTCCCCCCCACCCCCCCCAACATTGCACTGCCCCCTGCCTGGACTCTGAGAACTAAAAGCAGGTGACAATGTGGAAAAGTTAATTATACTCTCATTAGGGTTCTGCACTCGGGTAGAGGTAGAGTGAACAGATAGTTGCATCTTCCAGGTTCAGTCATCCAGGCATTAGAAAGCCGTGGCCAAAATGGAATTTCCCCCTGAAAAACCGAGTTGGGAATAAACCAACCCCTTGTGTAACCACGTTGAGAGTCAGGAAAGTGACTTTCCTGGCTAGAACCAGGCTACAAAGACACACAACCCGGTTTGCTTCCGAGGGACAAACCAGACGTTTTGCCAATCTGGAAAAGGGGCCTGGGGTTCCCAGGCTGGCACAGTGGGCTGTGGTTTGGCCGTGGGCCTTGTAAGTGGCTGCCAAGTTCATACCCATGAGTGATTAGTAGAGACAGTCTAGTTTGGAGTTTGTCCCAGAGATGTTGAATGGAGCAGGTGCAGTTTAGCTCCCTGCTGGTTATCCCTGGTTCCTGGGTGGCATTGTGCTGTAACTGGTGATGTAGTTGTTAAGCATTCTTGTGGGAAGGAGTTGCTTCCGAGAGCTTTCGGTGTGAGGAGATCTCTTTTGAAGCCAGGTATGGGAGAAAATGTCGATAGTAAGCGGGGAGGGGGAGCTGAGACCCCAGGTTTACAATGACTGAGAGCCAAACACAAAGCCCCTCTCTGCCCATAAGCAATTTGTGGGAACAGATTGTGCTTCCAGCTCTATTCTGTTGTCCTTTCTCAAGAGTTTAGGGTAGTGCTTTGTACACAGAAAGCGCTCAGTAAGTATCATTGATCGACTGATAAGGACCCATTAGTGTTCCCTATCAAGGCGGTTCAGAGCCTGAAGCCACTTGGCTCGGCAGGTGGTGGTCCATTCTAGTAGGAACAGAAGCCTGAAGCAGGACCCGCTGAGGCGGGCCTCACAAACTAAGCTCTGCTTAGGGTGGGCTGAGGATAGAGAATGACAAGGGACTGCCAAGGATCCTTGCGTTTGCCAAGGGAGTGAAGCTAGATTTGGGCAGAGCTGACTCAGATTCATATAAACCCGAGAGGAGTCAGAGGCTGATGGACCAGGAATCTTGGAAGTTAGAGGGAAAGAGTGAGATTCAAGGACAAGGGCATTGTCCTGTGAGCTTGTTGTGGGCAGGGAATGTGTCTGCTTATTGTTATATTGTACTCTCCCAAGTGTTTAGTACAGTGCTTTGCACACAGTAAGTGCTCAAGAAATACAATTGAATGAAAGAATGAATAGTCCAAGCACCATGAAGCAGCTTTGGAAAAAGAGACATTAATCAAAGTTGGAGTCTCTGTTCGGGTTGAAGTGGTTCTAAAGTTCAGTGAATACTACTAATTGACGAATTGATTTTGCTCTTGTGTTTTTTGGTATCTTTGAGAAAATACAGGAGCTGGGATGAAGGGTGTTGTACTTCTTTGCTTCCATTTATTCAGTCTTTTGAGGGGGTGGATTAGAAGACAGTTACAAGTGTTGCAGTTACTTTTCCTGAAATCTCCACTCGTCCATAATGGGAGTGATCTCTGAGTTAATCAGCACCACCATCCTCCCTATGCTTCAGTTATCTCATGTGAAAATGGGAATTAAGACTGTGAATCCCATGTGGGACATGGACTGTGTCCAACCCAATTAGCTTGTATCTACCCCAGTGCTTAGTCTGTGCCTGTCCTATAGTAAATACTTAACTAATTCTGTTGAAGGGGGAGGAAGGGCAGGAGAGAGAAGTAGCATGCGAAGTTAGTGTCTGATCAGGGGAAGAAGGAAGTCCCACCTTCCAGTTAGATAGGAAAGCCTTCAGGAAGGAGGCTGGATTTTACAGACCTCTAAAATTCCTCCTCTTCGGACTGGCCCCTATCTCCTGCTTACTTCCCTCTCTCCATCCTCCCCTTCCACCCTTTTTCATGGCCCCAAATTGTACACTGGAGGGGTGGGGACCCATCGGGTGTCATTGGTCTTTGCCCCAGCTCCTGGTGGTTGAGGCTGCAGCAGTGTTTTTCTCTGCTCCTGGTGTTGGGTGAATGCTTCTACTCCATCCCTGTGCAGTTTCTCTCCCTTTCCCTACATTTCACTCACCGCAGCAGTGGCCCGGCGGCTCCGGTAACTTTCTGCCCCACCTCCTCAGGGCTGTGGTTTCATCTTGTTCTTTGTGCTTTCTGTGGCAGGCATGGGAAAAGGTCAGCACAGGATGCCCTCCAAGGATGAGCTGGTCCAGAGATACAACCGAATGAACACCATCCCACAGGTAACTAGGGCAGGCCACGGGGCAGATTTCTTCCATTTCCAAAAAGCCAGTCACCTGGGAATGGGATGATGGGGATGTATCAAGGGAAGTGGTGGCTACTCAGGTGCTTCACTGCTTTTCTCTGGGTCAGGGTAAAGGTTAGAAATGGGTCAGAGGTGGGGAATTCATATTAATCTAGGGGTCCCTGATAGATTTGTATGATATTCTTGGAGAGTTTAAAGAGAAGATACAAGTTAAAATCTAAGCTAAAGAGATACTATGTAGGCATTCAGGGGCACATACATACACATATGCACACTTTTCTTTCATAGCACGTTGTTTTCAGTATGTGTTTTGGAAGGAACACTATTAGGGAATTAGAGAATGTTCTTCCCACAATCCATGTCTGATTGGACACAAAACCATATCGTGTTGAAGGAAATGATTTTACATCTGGAGTAAGCTCATCATGGGCAGGGAACATTATGGAGAGGGAATTATGCTAATTATGTTGTATTGTACTCTCCCATGTGCTTAGCATTTATTCATTCAATCGTATATATTGAGCACTTACTGTGCAGAGCACTGTACTAACCACTTGGGTGAGTACAATACAACAATAAGCAGACACATTCCCTGCTCACAATGAGCTTACAGTCTAGTTGTGGGGAGACAGGCAGTAATATAAAAAAATAAATTACAGATATGCACATAAGTGTTGTGGGGCTGGGAGCAGGGAGGAATACAGGGAGCAAGTCAGGGTGATGCAGAAGGGAGTGGGAGAAGAGGAAAGTGGGGTTTAGTCAGGGAAGGCCTCCTGGAAGAGATGTGCCTTCAATAAGGCATTGAAGTGGGGGAGAGTAATTATAAGCAATTAATAGGTATCACTGATTGATTGAATCGGTCAAGACATAAGTACTGTAGTGTGAGTTTTCAGGAATATTTATATTGCACTTAGAAAAAGAACAACATGTGGACATAGTCATTTAATTACATAGATAAATGGTGCATGAATCTGTAAAAAACAGTACTTAAATCCAAGTTAGTCATGGCATGGTTGTGGGCTGCAGATGAAAAGGGAGCAAGAGACAGTTGTTTGAACTAGAAGGCCTCAGAGAAGAGATGACTGTGCATCTCTGGATGGCTCTAGGTGTTCAGGGCTGAGAGAGGTAAGACCCGGGACTGGTCTTAAGCAGAATATAGATGAGGGACATTGGCATGGCCAGGAGGCAGAGCTGGGACTTCAAGCAGCCTGCCAAATTTAGCCCCGTTAGGGTCCGGAATACTGCTGTGACCTGTAGTGCTAGATTGGAAGCTCCCGGAGTGGGTGACAAATGGCTAGATGACGAGAAGGTTGGTGGTGGCGGTGGTGATGATGATGATGGTGATGATGAAGAGGTTGAAGATGCTATCTGGTCTGTCCCTTTCAGCCCGGCAGCCTTCATTCTCGGTCCTCAGGGCAAGGACAGCCAGAGAGAGCGTGGGGAGCTGCTCTTGACTCAGACTTCGCTGTGCTCTTGAATCTCTTACAGACCCGATCAATCCAATCGCGGTTTTTGCAGAGTCGGAATCTGAACTGTATAGCACTCTGTGAAGGTAGGAGGGGGAGGGGGTGGGCAGCCCTTCTGCTTTTGTTCTCTTTCCCCCTAATATGGGGGCTCTGGCAGGAGGGGGCAGATGTGGGAAGAGTTCCTACTTCAGGTAGCATTGGACCAAGCTGCAGGAGATGAGCAGGTCTAACCCCCAAAGGCTTCCGACTCCATTTATTTCCCTCTGAGCCGAGGGGCACTTAGCTATTATCCCAAGGGTTGGAAAGCTCAGGGGGAACGTATTGGCCTGACCAGATTAGGCCTCGCACCCTGTCTCCTATGGAGCTCAGTGGGGTTCCAAGCTACCGTGACCTGGGTTCCCGATGCTTCTGAAATGCCTCCGGGGCTCTAACGATGACTGTTGTTCTGCTTCCTCAGTGATCACCTCCAAGGACCTCCAGAAGCACGGGAACATTTGGGTGTGCCCCGTGTCGGACCACGTCTGCACCCGCTTTTTCTTTGTGTGAGTTCTGGGCCCAGGGGAGGGCAGAGGATAGTTTGGGATGCCGGGGCCTCCCGGCTCAATGCAGGGTCGCAGGGGAACTGGGGAGCCGGGGATTGGGCCCTTTCCCACAAGTCTCCTGTTTGTCAAGGGTGCCGACGGGAAGAGCTTCTTTCATGGTGGGAGTCTGGAGGACCGAGATGGAGCGTAGCCCCCAGTTTCCCTCCCATTGCCTGAGTGTCCTTAGACAAGCCACTCACCCGCTCTGTGCCTCAGTTTCTTCATCTGTAAAATGGAGGTCATACTGATTCCCTCCCCCAACCTACCCAGTCGCACAGAGACGAGGCAATGGATGTGAAAAAGCTTTGGAAAAATCAGGCATGCTCTTTCTTCCATGAGCAGGGCTGAACTGGCATTCCCCTCCTTAGGCTGGGAGAGCCCAGAGGTGCAGCCAGGTGTGATGGGGACAGGGGGAGGCTGGGAAGTCATCTCCCCAGCATCGCGGGGGGGGTCTCTCAATTCTGGGCCCCTCGGAAACCTTCCTCCAACTCCCGCCATTCTCCCATCCCCTGCAGGTATGAAGATGGCCAAGTGGGAGATGCCAACATCAATACTCAGGACCCCAAAATCCAGAAGGAAATCATGCGTGTGATCGGAACTCAGGTTTACACAAACTGAGGGGGCACCTGGCCCCTCCCACTCCCAACTCCCCGGGCCCAGGGCCCCACTCTGCCCTCCCCGCCGGGGCCAGAGGGAGCTGCCCGGGGAGGGCCGGGCCGAGGAGTCCCAGGAGAAGCCTCCTGGGCGAGGGACCAAGGGGTGAGGGATCGGGGGAAGGTAGGGGAGAACACCGGCCCCCCATGGCAAAGGGGGATTGGCTCCGGGGCCTGCTTCCACAGCTGGGTGTCCCGGGCTGCTGTTTCTCATCTGGTTGGCTCAGCCCCGGCTCAGATTTTTCACGTGACTCCGTCCTGTTTGTAAATAAACCAATAAAATGGAAGGTGCTGCGGACTGGAAGGGTGTGAGGCCCTTTCACTCTCTGGCCTGCTCCCCTCTCTTCCCCCAATCGTGCTCCCTAACCTCGTCCCCTTCCCCAGCACCAATGATGAAGCGGTTCTCTCCCCTCACCATCCTCTGTCTAGTCCCCTCTGGCTGGAGTCTGGGCCTGGTTGCTAACCACGCTCACCGGTTCAGGGTGGTCCCATGAAACCGGGGCGTTAATCATGATGCTCCAGGATACTCATAACCTGATTTTGAGTCTGGGGCCCTGGGCTTTGGAGGGACATGTTCAGCAGAAGGCAGCCTGCAGTACCACCCACCTCTACCTCTGGTTGGAACTGAGTCATCCCAAAGCTGAGGGGCTCCTAGGTGGACCCCACATTCAGTCAATCAGGACTTGAGTGCTTGCTCAGTTCAGAGCATTGTGCTAAACACTAGGATGAGAACAGTAGAAGAAACAATAATCTCTGCCAGTGAGGAGCCTACAATCTAGCAGGGGATATGAACCTGCAATATTTTATATATAGGAGGAAGAAGTGCTCTACTAGTAGGGTCTGTAAGATGTACTAACATGTTGTGGGAAGTAGGGAGAAGAAAAGTCCTCAGTAGGAGAAAAAGGGCTGCAATGATAAGGATGAAGTAACTTGGGGAGAAGGAAAAAAAACATAATCAAGGAAGACCACTTGGAGTAGGAGGGATTCAGAAGGGTTTTGAAATTGTGGAGAGCTGGTGGATTCAAAAGGGGAGGGAGCTCCAGGCAGGAAGAAGGGTATCAACCGGGATTGGAGGGAGGAGAAATGAGAATAAGGCACAGGTGTGGGAGAAAAGAGCATGCTGAGTCATCATCAAGGGTATGTATTGAGTGCTTTCTATTTGCAGAGCACTGTACTTAGCCTTTAGGAGGGTACAGTACAACAGAGTTGGTAAATACTTTCCCTGACTGCAGTGAGTTTACAGTTTAGAGGAGGTTGTGGTGTAGTGGGAGAAGAAGAGATAGGAGGGAGGAAGAGAGCTGATGGAGTCCTTAAAGCCAGTGGTCAGAAGTTTCTGTGAAATGCCAAGAGGAATGGGTAAACATGGGAGGGTTTTGAGGAGTGAAGAGATGAGGGCAGGATAACATTTAGGAAAGATGATCCCACTAATAGGGCAAAGTAGGGGGAGTGGTGAGAGGAGAGGTGGAAGCAGGAGACCCACAAGGAGACTGTTAAAGTAGAATGGGTTATGATGAGGGTCTGGACCAGGGTGATAGCCATATAGGTGAAGAGGAAAGGTCAGATCTGGGAAATGTGGAGGAGAAACTGGTGGGGAATATTAAAAACAAGTCTCATCTGAAAACAAAGAATAGAAAACAAGCTTTATTTTAAACATTCTCAGCTGGAAAGTACACCCCTAGAAAATCCAGAGAGAGTTGGCTGGGACAGAAGGGACGGTGCATGGGAATCCAGGCAGGGGCATGGCCTTTTCCCAGGTGTTGGGACAGATCCCAGGGGGAGGACCCCGACCCTTGTTCTCGTTTCCTCTTCTGCTTTGCTTCCTCCTGCTGTACCTTCCCCTCCTGGAGCAGTCAGTTGCTACTGAACAGAAGCCAGAAAGGTGTGGGAAAATAGGGGGAGAGGTTGCTGAGGTGATTTCCACAGATTTGGGGGATGGCCTGGGGCTCCAGCCTCTAAAGGAGGTGTCCCCTCCCTCCCAAAGAAATGGGTGAGAAAGTCCCTCGGTTGGGGTCAAATTTGCATGTGGCTTACTCCAGGAGAGTCCATTTGGGCCCACGAGTTACTAAGCCACTGGCCTAGGGCAAGAAGTCATTGGGCAGACTTGCTGACCAGGAGCAGGAACCTTGGTGGAAGGAAAATGAACCCCTAGACTTCCCACTGTAAAGCACCAATGGATATGAAAGCAAGAGGGGAATGGAGGCAGTCTTCTTCCTGGGAAGGGGGTGACAGGGAGTAGGGGACAGCATTGTCACTACATGTTGGTTGGGAGGGAGACATGTTGGCTGGTTTGTGCTCCATAGTGGCTCAGGAGGCTTAGCTGAGACTTCTTTTCCCCGACTCTGCACCCCAGAGTTCCCCGATTGCGTCGGCCAGCACAGAGAGAGGGGGTGGGCAGAGCTCCAGACTGGTTGGAGTCCAGCCTCTTCCACTCCTCAATTCTTCTCTCACCCCATCTGACCCCCCCAGGCCCCAAACTGTGGATAACCTAGTTTCCTTCAACGTGCCTCAAAGTCAAGGAGGGTGACTTTAATCTCTTCTGGAATTGATCCTGAGAGTCTTGTCTCCTAATCAAAGGGCCTGGTCCACCCTCCCCAGCTCTGGATCAACTCTTCACCTTCTGTACATCTTGCCAGCACTCAAGGTTTAAGGGGATGGGCCTTGTCTTTGGGGTGCATATCCCTTAGGCTCAAAGTCTGGCAGGGGACATGCTGGGAGTGATCTCCCTGCCAGCGATCCCGTGGAAGATGTAAGCAGCCTTGCTCTCACTGTCTCACCTAAATTATGAACAGGGAAGAAGTGTGGCCTAATGGAAAGAATGCAGGCCTAGGAGTCTGAGGACCTGGGTTCCAATCCTGACTCCACCACCTGCCTGCTGTGGGACCTTGGGCAAGTCACTTAACTCATCTGTAAATGAGGGATTAAATCATCCTCCCTTTGACATAGAGTGTGGACCCCATGTGGGGTAGGAACTGTGTCCAACCTGATTATCATTTATCTAGCTCAGTGCTTAGTACAGTGCCTAAAACATAGTAAGCACTTAACAAGTACTATTTAAAAAAAGCCCAAACAGGAATCAGCTCTAGACTAATGGAAACCACCTCAGAGCAGTGCTGATAATAGTAATAATGGCATTTATTAAGCACTTATTATGTGCAAAGCACTGTTCTAAGCGCTGGATGCTTCCTCTCCGATCACCCATACTACCTCCTTACACAACCCATGGGTAGGATTGTCATTTCAAAAGCCTCCCAAGGAGGTGTATAATCCTGTAAGGATTATGAAGTCACAAACAATAGGCCTTTTATTCAATTGTACTCTCTCAGGCGTACAGTACATTATTTTGCACACAGTAGGGACATAATGCAGAATGCTTTCTCCCATCTAAGTATCCACTATAGTGCCAAGCACAGAGTTGGGGGCCCTTTACAATGCTCTGCACTTAATTAGCACATACAGTGAATATAATTGTAAGCTCCTTAAGGGCAGAGATCACTTCTACCAACTTTATTGTGCTCTCCCAAGTGCTTAGTACAGTGCTCTGCACACATTAAGTGCTCAATAAATACCTGCTCTAAATACCTGCTCTGGAGGCTGAAGTATGGCTGGGGAGGTGGAGAACCAGCAGAGTGAGTGGAAGGGGGGCGGTCCCTCTGGAGCAAAGAGAACTGGATGTGGCTAGCCTGCAAGGGCTCTGAGCCCAGAGGGTTGGGAGATTGGCTATGTCAGGAGAAGGAACCAGGGCTGCAGCTAACTCAGGACAAGAGCACGTGCAGCAATTGACCAGAGCCGGGAGGATGCATCTAGAGCACGTTGTGGCCCACGGCTCCACCCGTGCTCCAGAGACCTAGATGTGGGCAAGAGGTGGGGCCTCAGCAGTATATCTCCCACTCTGGTGCTCAGGGAACAGCTTAGGCCCGCAGCCAGGAACAGGCCCATGCTCCCACTGATATATTGAGCATATCTTCAAGCAGGTGAGCTAAGACACTGATCAGGAGGCTTTAAACCTCAAACCTGCATCTCTGGACCAGAAACTGTGTAAACTTACTATTGATTGGTCACAAACCCGAGAGTATGCACTGGCCCCTGGAAACACCAAGAAAGACCAAAGTCGGGCAACAATGTTTCATTACCCAGGGAACTGATTTTTTTGATGGTATTTGTTAAGTGCTTACTATGTGCCAAGCACTGTTCTAAGCACTGGGGTAAGTACACTTGTCGGCTGTGTGACCTTGGGCAAGTCACTTAACTTCTCCGTACCTCGGTTACCTCATCTGTAAAATGGGGATTAAGACTGTGAGCCCTATGTGGAACAGGGACTGTGTCCAACCTGATTATCTTATGTCTACCCTAACAGAACAGTGCCTGGCATATAGTAAGCACTTAACAAATATTATTATTATTATTATTACAAGGTAATCAGGTTGGTGACAGACCACATCCCACATGGCACTCACAATCTTAGTTCCTAATTATCCAATGGCTGATTATCCGATCCATCATCTTCCTCCTTCCTTTCATCGTCTTTTCTTTTGTGGCTTCACTGCCTATTGGCACCCAATCCTGTGATAAGTAGTGGGAGGGAGAAGAGGAGAGACTAACCGTTATGCTCTTTGTAAGCAGCCCTGAGTGAAAAGTTTGCTGGGAAGAAGATCAAAACAAACGGGTAAAATGAGGCTTTGAATTATCTGTGAATTTCTGGATGCCTAGGAAAATAAAGATTTGATTGACTTCTAGGTTAGATATCTGACATTACCCTTGGAACTTGCAGCCAAGAGAATATGTTGGACATTCCGCCTTTCTTGGTCCCTTCTTGGGTTATTTTTCATTAGTCATGTTTCTTCAGGGACTCTCGGGCTATAACCATATAGAATGTAAGCTTGATGACAGGCTTGGTGACACTCAACTGCCAGACACCTTTCTGGTCCCAGAGAGGGGAAAACACCTATTGTCAATTCCTCTGAAACAGGGTAAAGGAGGGACTAACCCAGACTGAAGGTTATTTGGACAGAGAGATAAGGAACTCATATATATATATATATATATATATATATATATATATATATATATATATATGTGTGTGTGTCTGTGTGTGTGTGTGTCTGTGTGTGTGTGTCTGTGTGGAGGCTGTTTGGTGGAGGAAGAGGAAGGAAGTATATGAATATATGAATATCTGTAGTTGGACTTGTAGGCAATTATGTTACTGTCTTCATGTATAAGGATGATTTTACTATCAGGTAACACAGGGTCACTGACCAACTGTGCCTTGTAGAGTGGATGGGGAAAAAGTAAAGAGGCAGGGGAAGGGGTTCCTGCAGGGATGATTTCTGCGAGGTCATGCTGGGTCACTGATCTGGCAACTTTCCCCTCACCACCCAAGACAAACAGCCCTGCAGGTGTGTACGTGTTTGCATGGGGACACCTGTACGCATGCCTGCACATTTGTCCACAAGAGACCTTCCCCTTAGAAGAATTGGTTGTCCCCACATCGTGGCTTTGGTGCGTGAGAGCACAAAACAGACAAGATACCAAAAGGGAAACCAAAGAACAACTCCCCTCCCCAGCCACCAAATAAAAAGAGCAAACAAATAGCATCCGTGGTAAAAGGTTTTTTGGAAAGCGATATGGATTTGACAGTCCTTTCAGGAAAAGGGGAGTACGGATTCTGTGCAGTCGTTCCCCTGCTCAGTACACACTTGATCCAGCTCAGCAGCTGTGGGGGGAAACATTAACTGTGCAATTCCTCATGTGGCCCAGACATTTCATGTAGCCCTTTCCCCTCTCCCTCCCCATGCCTCCCCCATACAGCAGCATCGCTCACGTGAGGCTTAAACTCAGCCCACCAAGTCTGAGTGGGGTCCAGGTGAAGTAACCGACCTAGTCTCAGGAGTCTGAGTTCAGGCCTGAGAGTCTGCATTACAGAGAAAGAGAGAAAGAGCAAGCATGAGAGTGTGAGAGAGAGAGAAAACAGCTGAGATGACCTCCACCCGGCCACAGACTGATCCCCCAAGGATCCTCCCCGACCTGGTTTTCCATCACCACTCTGTCTCTGTGTTACCCTTTCAAAAGAGCTTCCCATCAACCATAAAGTGAGGCCTGCTTTTTCATCCTCCTCCTTCTGCAATTGAAGCCATTCCTCTTCCTCATTCCACCTTTGGGCCGCAGCGGGAGTGACAAGCTGCTCCGTCAAGCCCTTTAGCAGTTGGAAAGAGAGGGAAGGAAGGGCATGGAAGAAAGGGGATCCTCTTCTCCAAAGATGGGGGTACGGTCATTTTGTGAACCTGCTCAGTTTTCAGCTCCATCTCTTCTTGCCAGTGACAGCCTCACTCTGTGGGTCACTCTTCTCTGACAGCAACCAGGGCTTCCACATGCCAGCGGCCGCTCACATTTCCTGGGCGATGTTACTTTGTTTCCCTGGCTCTGTGTGCCTCTCTCTCTGCCCCGGGAATATGAACATCAACGGGGGTGGTATCTCATTCTCCTTTAGGACCTTTCATCCCAGCTGGGATGCACCCTTTCTAGGCCAGAGCTATTCCACCTGCCACTCAAATGCAGCCACTCTTGGTGTGGAAGGGCCCAGCTGACCCTTCATCGGCTGGCATACTTCATGGCCAACACCATGTAGCTGGAATGCACTGGGACGCCAAAAGGCAGAGGTCTCAGCAGTGGAATTGTCTCTGGACATTGAGGGCCAAGGATCCTTGACCAATCGGCAGGCCCTCTCCCCACGAACTAAGCCTGTGCAATGATGGGCGGCTCTTTAAGAAGCAGGAAAGAGCCGGATCCCTTGGAGACGGATCAGGTCTGGCTGCTGCAGGGGTATGACGAGAGCATGAAAGGAACGCAATTCAGCCCTTTTCTCTAGAGAAAATGGAAATGCAGCTGGGAGCCGGGAGCGGGGTTGAGGAACAGGAAGTCTTAGGGGATGAAGGGAAAGCGTAGAATGGCAGGAAACGTGAGTGTGTTCAGCGGAAGCCCAGACTCTCCTACGGTTTAGCAGAGGGGCTGAGGGAACACCCTAAGGAAACCAGGGAGCTTTCCTGCCTTCACCTTTCTTTACTCGGCGTGGCGGGTCACCCCAGGCTGTCTGAACCATGGCTTGCTGAAGCCAAGCAGCTCGAGGCTGATATCAGAATCCTGCTGGTTGATCTCAGGAGCCTGGGAGCCCCATGCAACCCAGCCTGGTGGCCTAAAAGGTTAGGAGCTGGTAAGTGGAGTGGCAAAGCAGCAAAGATCTGGGGCTTTTCAGTCCCTGCAGGACCCTGCGAGAAAGCTGCTTGGACACTGGCTGGTGATGAGGGAGGACGCCCCATCTCCCTGACTGTTGGCCACTCCGTCAGGAGAGCAGATCAGACGAGAGCGGGGGACACTCGCCTCTTGAGAAAGCACAGAAGGCCAGCCCCTGACTTAGGAGAAAGGAAGGATATCGGCATTTCAGAGAGGGATGCCAACGGGCAAGCCACGAGCAATAAACAATTCCTACGGAGATGATTGTGCATGTACCGTATATAAGCACCTATGAGATGCTGTTGCATAAGAGATGCACCCTTTTTTCAAAACAATGAAAAAGTTTTTTTTTTTGAGAAACTCGCACTTCTTTTGACTATGTCTCGGGCACCTGGGCGCTCTCATTTTTAAGCTTCCAAATATTGAAAATTGCCTCATCTCACATGCCAAAATATACGGTATTTAACACGATCCACCCAGGAATCCCTCAGCGCTTGGCAAACAGGAATAAAGCCTCACAGACACCCACAGGAGGGGAGGAAGCGGTCCATCACCCATTTTACAGATGGGTAAACTGAGGCACAGAGAGGTGAGGTGACATATACAAGGCCACGGGGCAAGTCCAGGACAGAGCAGGTAGCCAGATGCCATCAGGACTGGTTTTCCACAGGACTCCCTGGGCTATCCCTAGGTCAGCCCTCGGCAGAGAGGAGGGGTGGTGCAGAAGGGCAGAGGGGGTCTCTCCCTCTGAGGGACCGTTCTCTAAGAACCCCTGGCATCCCAATTCTGCTAACAAACGTGGCTCTCTCTCTGCCAAGGAAGAGAATCAGGGCAAGTTTAGGAAGGGAGGCTGTGTAGACGTCTGTGGGGTGGTGGAAGGGGGGCAAGCGGGCAGTTGAGCTGGGGGGACCCCTCCAGGCTGAGGGGTTCCAGGGGCATCAGGCTGGTGAAGGGGATCCCTGGCTGGACCATCGCCCCAAGCCCCCTCTGAAGCTTCCAGTCAGGGGTGGCTTGTTGGTTCCCTCGGTCTCCTGCAGAAGGACAACCTTCCTGCCCAGGAGGGCTGGGAGGTGCTGTGATAGGTGGCCAGAAGGCATTGTGAAATTCCCTTTTCTGGAACCTTTCAAACAGGGAATTGATGCTTTTCTTTCTGGGATTGTTTGTGAGGGGGTGACTTTGTCTGGAGGCAGGGGCATGGGCTAGATGACCTCTGCAGAACCCATAGGACTCTGGGATGCTGCCCAGGGTGCGCTGGTCAGCGATCGATCCAAAGACACTGGTCCAGGAGGCAAGGCGCCCACCTTGGAGGGATCCAGAGGGTGAAGCAGCCGTACCCAGCCGGGGGCTGCTTCTCTCAGGATCCTTCCTGGGCAGGGGTCAACGATATTTCCAGCCCAGACGGTACTCAAAAATACTGTACACCCTTTGCCACCCCCCTTGCGGAACCAGTCTGGGAACAGACCAGCTGAAAACCGGACTGTCCAGGATAAAAACTGGATGAATGGCCACTCTGTGCTCCCAGGCGTTGCAAAACTGTGCTCAGGATGCGGGCACCAACCCCCAGCTCCAGCAACATTGGCAAAACCATTCTCAAAGTCGAGGCCAAGGACTGTCCTCCGCCCACTTTCATGGGCAAGGCTGCCGTGCTGAACTCAGGGTTGAGTTGGCAGGTGGGAACCCCGCTGACCCTCCTGCCCTGGGTGAAGTGGAAGTTGGATCCCAGGCTGCCACAATCTGGGCAGCTTTTGACTTTTGGAGAGCGGAAGTGGAAACCGCTCTTACCCCAGATTCTGTCCTGCCCAGGATCTTCACGGGCACAGGGCATTTTTCCTTTTTTTTCTTTATTTTTGTTTTTTTGGTTAAAAAAAGTCACTTTCACAGACTCCCTAAAGTCGATTGTCTTTTTTGTGGGTTGGTTTGGGTCTTCAAATGCAGCAGAGCTCTATGTTATGTGCCAACTCTCTTTAGAACAGCATTCTGCTCTGAAACGTGGGGAAAGAGGACAAGGGGTCACAGAAGGGGCAGGTGCCAGTGGTCCAGTGAAGGGAGGGAATAAAGAGAGCAGAGAGCAGCCCAGGCACCCTTGTTTCTCCTCCAGCCCATGACGCTTCATCTGAATCCAGCAGAGTGGGTGGGGAAGGGGGCATTATCAACAGTGTCCTTCAGGCTCCTCATCTCCACCCCTTGCTCTTTCGCCACAAAGCATCAGGTGGAGAGGGGTGAGGCCCCACCAGCACAACCAGAATCTGAGGCTGCCTGACAGGGGCCTCTCCTGAAGCCTCTGCAGACCTCAGGGAGCGGTAAGTTTCCCCCAAGCCCTGTCACAGACTAAGGCATCTGCCCCACCCGCTGCTGCTGGAAGGCTGAAGATGGGTTAAAAAACACGAGAGTTTGGGGCCAATCTCCCCTGCCCTTCCCTGCAACTTTTCTCCTATTCCCACTCCGGACTCCAGATGCCAGGAAGAAGGCTATTTGGCCTTGAGAAGGCAGAGCAGTGGGTCTCAAGGGAGGGAGGAAGGGAGGGGATAGCTGGCGTTAGGGGAAAGAGAAGCAATTGCCCACCCCAGGGAGTGGCCCGAGCCCGACAGATTGGGATGACAGATTGGAGTGCTATGATGGGGAACAATCTGGGATGGAGCTTCTCCATTTGGACACCAAGGGGGAATTTTCTCTTAGGTTGCTTTTCTGCCCAAAGGGGCCCTAGGATTCATTCCAACCACTCCTGTCTGGATGCATATTTGCAACTGCACGTTGGCTTCCCTGTTCCCAGGACAATAGGAAACTTGGCTTCTATGTTGCGGGGGTGGGTTGCCTTTTACTCAGTCCAGGTGGCATTCTGGGGTCTTCAGGAAGACCAGATGCCAGCCATCCTTAGGGCACACAGCCCTCAAAGCAACAGGGCCTACCAGGATGTAGCCTGCCGGGGACAGGGATGACCCCTTGAGTTGCGGGTGGAACCTCGGTCTAAGGCCCAGGTGTGCCCATTCTGGCTACATTTCCCTGTTATTGAGACCCAGAGGCATAAGCTAATTTTGCCAAGGGTCGGGGCTAGCTAGTTTGGAAATTTGGGGCCAGCTGTTTAGGTCAGACAGAGTTAGATGGAGTGAGATTACCTAGGAGGTTTGGTGGGAGGGAGAGGGATTAAGGTGACTTTCCCATCACTTGCACATAAACCCAATCCTTAGCTACTTTATTTTGCAAAGGGAAAAAGGGGTAGAGAAAGGGTTGACGGGGAATGAAATATCAGACAGAAAAATTTCCACTGTTCCAAGTCTTAACCCTCTCCCAGAGCCCACGTAGTCACTGGGCCACTGGATTCCAGACCCCTGCGAATAGAGCATCTTCAGTCCTCTCAGGGGGTGTTGGGGGGGGTTTCCCTCTTTTTGGGGTATTTTCTTTGCCGTTTCTGAAATGCTTGCAGCTTCAGCAGATACTGTACCTTTTTCTTTTTTGTGTTTTTTTTTGTTTTTTTAAATTAATTTATTTATATATATTTTAAAAAAAGCAAGAGTCCTTTGGTCCCTAAACTCTAAGGAATGATATGACTTTGAAAGAAGTAAATTCCATCTCCCTGTGCCAGTGATAAGCTGGGTGGGAGGGTCAGTCCCCTCCCTACTCCCCATGGGATATATATATCTGTATCTATATATATCTTTATAAGTTCAACATCCTGCTAGCCTTTGCTTTTTCCACCCAGGTATGGAAAAAATTTCACTTTTTTATCCTTTTAAAACAAAACTGCTCTCCAGGTAAGACCTACAAGCCTCACCCTCTCTCACTGGCTTTGGTTTAAATCCATGTCAAACCTCTGACCCAGGTCCTCCTCTGAAACAGTAGCAGCAAACAAATGCTTCGAAAGGTAGGTTTTCGGCTCCAGGCCTCTCTCGGACGTTCCATTCGACTCGGGATTGGGTTCGCTTTCCTTTTCCCGAACGGCGGCCGTTGTCCGACCCGAGGAATAGAAAGTCTTCCCACAGTCACCGCCCCTGGGAACCTCTCCTCCCAGCAACGTTCTCCCACGTCCCTTCATCCAACTTCATTTCCTCTCTTTCTTCTCTTTTCGTTTGTTTTTTTTTTCTTGTTGTTTTTTGTTTGTAAGAAAAAAAAAGCAAAATTGATTCGGAATTTAAAAAAAACCCAAAAAACAAAACACCACCACACAACCAGATGACTCGCTCTCTCTCTTGCCGCCAATAGTTTCCTCCTCCGTAGTGATATGTTGCAAAGAAAGAGAGTTACAAGTTTGGATACTGCACTTGGGAAAAGGGAAATACTCTTCTTAAACTGCAGGACATCCAACCTGTAAAACAGCAAAGAAGCAGAGGGAGTGTTAAAGGGCATGGAGTAGAACCAAAAGACCATCAGAACACACAGGCAGGGAGCTTCCCAAAAGGCAGAGAGAGAAAAAGGGGGAAGTCGCGTGGCTTGAGGATTGCCCTGGCCTCTGACTTAGTCCTGGCCAGTACCTCCTCCCTGCCCTCTCAACTGCCCAGCTCCCTCCGCCCTCTGAACTCTACTCCAGCCTCCATCACTTCGCTCTGCTGCTCCCCATCCTGTCATTGGCTCAGGTCATTGGTCGTTGGTTCCTGCTCTCTGCTCCCAACCTGAGGGTGCTTTTTGGGTGAGACAGAGGTCCAGTCAGCATTGATACTTGTGACTGAAACTAAATCGGGTCCTGGAAAACCAGACAGAGCAATGAACCCTACCTGCTCTGCCTTGCAGGGGAGACATGCTTCTATTATCCTGGAAAACAATGGGCCCTGGAGAATGCCATTTGGGGGTTTGGGAGCAAGCAAGAGGGACAAGGAGGGGAAAAGCCCTGAGAAGACGGAAGGATGGGTTTGGGATTCCTGCATACAAAGAAGGCATAGAAGAGGTGAATAGGGCCAAGAGTCCAGCCAAGACCAGAGGAAAAAAAAAACATGATCCTACAAGAGAATGTGTTCAGGGATGCTTTGGGCCAGTGATCCCTCTGACCAGGGATGGATAGACAGAAGTTCCTAGCTCAACTGTCTATAGAATCTCAGGATGCTGGGACTCTCCTCTAACAATATCGTTTGAAGAAAGAGAAGGATTTATGGAGTCAGAAGTTACAATGACAATGAGCTTAGAGCTATTGGAGTGTAAGCTCCCTGCGGGTAGGGCAAGGATCATATTAACCAGTTCATAGAAGGAATAGTTCACGGATGAACAGTCCATCAATTCAATGAATCAGTGTAGACTAACTTAATGATTGACCCAAAAGGGGTGTTAGGGCAAGGGGTGAGGGCTCCTCTATCTAAACTGACCCTCTTCTCATCTCCCTGGAGTCCAGACTAGGGTGTTAGGACAGCCCTGCCTTCTGGTCATTTCCCTGAGCCTGCCCAGCTCTGCTCTGTCCCGGCCCTACCAGCCCCTCTGCCAGTGGCAGGAGGTGGAGAGACTCAGGGAAGCTCTGGGGAAAAGTCACCAAAGGGCCAGAGATGGCATTCATCTCCAGCCATCTCAAGTCTGCTGGGTACCCCCAGAATTCCTTCTGGGAGGATTTGCCAGGAAAATGTTTGGGAAGAAGATGTCCTGCTTTTCCATCTTGCCTTTCCTTTTTTCTCTATTGCTGTCCAGATGTCAGATGACCCGTGGATAGAACTTTAAGATGTCTGGGCCAGAGGCAGGGACGGTGGGGGGGGTGGGGGGGCGGGGGCATGGGAGAAGAGGACGAAGTGCACTGCTTGACTTGTTTCCCCATGCTGAAGGTGAAGGGGCAGGAAAGAGCAGGATCTCAGGTCATATCTACTGCCCAGAGCTAGGTCGGGGGGCTGCCTGTCATCACGAATATCCACGGCATCCCAGGTTTCAAGAGATGAACCAGCTGGGTATAAAACACTTAATCCGAGGGGTGAGAAGGCACCTTGATCATTGATATTTCACCCATGGTGACATAGTTTAAGTCAGAGGGAGAACAATGGGCCCTTCCTGAGCTCTCTCCTCTGAGGTTCCACTCTGAGGGAATCTACATGGGAAAAAAATGGAAGTGGAGGCCCCTGTTTGGGGACTCATTCTTTGAAATTAAGTTGTGGTTGGAAGTTGCCCATTCTCCAGGTGGCTGAGGTGGAAAGATGACCAGAAATCCAGAAAGGCCAGAGGAGGCCTGAGCACACCAAGAACAACCAGAGCAGACCCAGAAGAATGCCAGGAGGGGTTCAGCAGGTGGCAGTGGGGGTGAGGAGGGGAGGGTCACAGTCTGTCCTTTGTGTTTGGCCGATACGTCCCAGAGCCAAGCGCTGGGGGTCAGTCACCGAACGTCACCCTCTCCAGAGGAAGTTCTCTGCCTGAGTGAAGTCATCAAGAAAACCTGAAGCCACCTTAGGGATTCTTGGGGGTGGAGGTCGGAAGATGAGGGGGATCGGTACCTCAAGAACCCCTTGCTCACCATTTCATCAGAAAAGGGTGGGACTGGGAAGATGAGAGAGAAGAGAGAACACACGGAATTCTCATCTCCTTCCACATAAGCAGATCCTGGGTGAGAGAGGACCTTTCTGGATCTGGACAGGAAATGAATAGCCTGGTTTTTAAGAGGGTGGTCCAGGCCACAGCCCGACAGACCTCTGGTTCTCATGAGGAGAGCTAGGGAGAAATGTCAGAATGGGCAATATGTTCACCTGCTATGGGTCTTCCCACCTGGGTGGTATTCAAATGACTCTGGCAAGGAAGTGACTCTCTTCCTAGGTAATGTTGGCCCATATCCCCACCGACCAGGCCTGCCTTAGCTACATTTTAGTGAGGAACAAGAGAAGGTTTTGTGAAGATCACATGCTTTATAGTCTCAGCAAAGGCATTTATGGGAGGGAATTGATAGCAGCGGAAGAATCAGTAGCCAGTTACAGACCACTGGAAACTACCCTCACCATTCTTCCAGGAAACATATTCTCCCAAGACTCATAGCCCTCCCTGGTCATCACTCACCCCAGCAGGACCAAGCTAGTTCTCTCGGCATAGATCAGCTTCAGGCTCCTGGGGAATTTCTCCAACTGTGATCTGGCTTCCCTCCCTGGCTCGTACAGCACCGGGAGATCGATAAAAGACGTTCAGATTACGGATTCTAGAAAACCTGTCCCGGAGCCCAAGGAAAGTCCCCCTGAATGAGCGGGTCTCTCCACATTTCAGAGAGGCCAAAACCCAGGCGGGAAAGCCCCCGGACCTGATAGTCCTTAAGGAGACTGCATTTCAGTTAAACCCCATTAATTGTGCTACGTCAGAATCAACAGCAATTCACCACCCCCAAACCCACAACACTTGGAAAATCACTGTCGCTACACAGTACATTGAATGCAGTGACAGACACACGGTCACGTTACAACAGCAAAAAAGAAGAGCAGCAGGGAGTAGGAAGAAAAGTTCAAGAGTCAAAGTTCACAACTAATCAAGACCGACCAGTCAGCACTCCAATAACTATCCACCATGGGCATTAAATACGGCACTTCACAATCGCCAAAAAAGAAAAACCACTACGAGAAAGAAAGAAATGGAAAGAGAGAGATTAAAGACTCAACGGCACATCATGCAACGACCTCACAACCGGCTACATGACGTCATCGGCGAGACGGATGACACCATGAGTTAGTGACTTACAGTTTCGGTTTATTTGGGGAGGGATAGGGTTTTTTTTTGGTCTCCCATAACAGCTAGAGAGCAACTGTGGGGCCATCTTGGAGCTATGATTGGCCTGGTCTGGTTAGGTAGTGGTTGGGTTGCAAAAAACAAAACATAAAAGAAAAGATGAATTGGTTTGATGGCGTCTTCTCAACATAAGGCTGTTGGCTATTCTTTTTCTCTCTGAAGATTAGAAAATTCCCCTATGAAGATGTGTCTTGTATTACTCGACCCTCCAATCCCATCCATTGAGCATCTCTAAGCCCTAGTCATCTCAAAAGCCCTGAGAAGTAGGGCAGGGCATCATATTGGGACCCATGGACACTAAGTGACGGGCTCGAAACCGTACGGTGCTCTCAGCAATAGAGCGGGAACTTTTTGTTCCTGATTGACCCTCAGCCTTCCAGCCACTGGTCTGCAGGTGACTTTGATTACACACAGTGGTGAAGCCTTAAAGTATTTATTTTGATTTAGGGAATGGCCTTTCCGGTGGTAGAACCAGAATCCTGTCCTAGTCCATGGGGAAGATTCAGACTCCGAAACATCCTTTCCCCTGCCCCTCGGGAAAATCTGTCAAATTCTTATTTGAGGGAAGGTAGGGGGTGGGGGGGTCTGGGGGTCAGAGTTCAAAGGTTAGACTGGTTTCGGGCTAGGCTGAGGGGAAACTGGACATCAAATCCCCCTCTAGACGGTAAGCTCATTATGGGCAGGGAACGTGTCTGCTAATTCTGTGGTATTGAAGTCCCCCAAACTACTTAGTATAGGCTCTGAACATAGTAAGTGCTCAGTAAATGCCATTGGTTGATCAGCCCAATGGAAGGGGATTAGGAGAAGCAAACACACCCCTCTGTCCCAAGCATTTCCGAGTCCCTGTGTTCAGCTTGGAAGTGTTTCGAATCTTACCATGGCAGTGCAAACACCCCCATCTCTCCCAAGGTCCAGGGGTGGTCCATGAAGTTAGGCACATTGTCCCGCCCGCCCATCAAAGGGAGACCTGGTCCCTCTTAGGTGCATACCCCAGAACCCAGCGCCCCACTCTTCTGGAGTTCTGTGGGTCAGGGTAACTCAGCTTGTTGGGGTCCTTTGTCCCATTTGGCTTCCATTCTGTGCTAAAGGGGGTGAGCCTGTAACAACTGGCTAAAGAGAAGGTTCTGGATTAATTGCGGATTCAATTACCTTCTCTCTCCCAGTTTCCCAGAACTGTGGGTAACTGAGAGTCGGCTGCCAGTGGTACACTGTATCTGGTAATGGCCAGAACAGTAGCAACCTTTTCCCCAATGTCATAAACAGAACTCCTTATCTTCCCACCCAAACCCCATCCTTCCCCTGACTTTCCCATCCTTCCTGTCTTACAAGTCCATAACCTCGGTACCATCCTTGATTCTTCTCTCTCATTCAGCCCACATATTCAATCTACCACTAAATCCTGCCAGTTCATCCTTCAAAACATCACTAAAATCTGCCCTTTCCTCTCCATCCAAACTGCTGCCATGTTAATCCAAGCACTTATCCTATCCCACCTTTATTACCATATCAGCCTCCTCGCTGACCTCCCTGCCTCATGTCTCTCCGCACTCTAGTCCACACTTCACTCTTCTACCCAGATCATATTTCTACAAAAATGTTTCTTCATCTCCATCCACTCCCTCAGCAAACTCATTAGCTCCGGTGGCTCAATTATCATCCTTTATGCAGATGATTCCCAAATCCACCTCTGTATCCCTGACCTCTCTCCTCTGCCTTTCACGTTTCCTTCTGCCTTCAGGACATCCCTACCTGATTGTTTCTCAAACAGTTCAAACTTAAAATGACCAAAACGGAACTCCTCATCTTCCCACTCAAACCCTGTCCTCCCTCAACTTTCCCATCACTGTAGACAGCACCACCCTCCTCCCTGTCTCACAAGCACACAACTTCGAGATTATTCTTGACTTATCTTTCTCACTCAACCCACATTTTCAATCTGTCACCAAATCCTGTTGGCTCTACTTTCACAACAAAGCTAAAATCCACCCTTTCTTCTCCATTCAAACCGTTGCTTCAAAGTGCTCAATAAATATGATTGAATGAATGAATGAATGATCCAAGCACTTATCTTATCCTGCCTAGACTACTGCATCAGTCTCCTTGCTGACCCCTCCTTGCCTCCTGTCCCTCCCTTCCCCAGTGATACTTTACTCTGCGGCCTGGATCATTTTTTTTTAAAGTTCAAAGTTTTTTAAAGTTCAGTCCACGTCTCCCTACTCCTCAAGAACCTCCTCCTCCTCATCAAACAGAAACTCCTTACTATAGGCTTTAAAGCACTCAATTAGTTTACTCTCTCTCCTATCTTTCCTATACAACCCAGGCTGCACACTTGGCTCCTCTAACACCAACCTACTCATTGTACCTCGATCTCATCTATCTTGCTTCTGACCCTTTGCCCATGTTCTCCCTCTGACCTGGAACTCTCTCCCCTTTCATATACAACCACCACTCTCCCCACCCTCAAAGCCTTATTAAAATGATATCTTCTCCAAGAGGGCTTGGAGAAGGACTAAGCCTTCATTTCCTCTACTCCCTCTCCCTTCTGTGTCACCCTTGCACTTGGCTCTAAACTCTTTAAGCACGTGAGCACTTCACTGTTGGGTAGGGACTGTCTCTATAGGTTGCCAACTTGTACTTCCCAAGCGCTTAGTACAGTGCTCTGCACACAGTAAGCGCTCAATAAATACGATTGATTGATTGATTGATGTATACCACTCAGTCCTGCGGCACTGAAGAACACATCTGTAATTTATTTTAATGTCTTTCTCT